>NC_071388.1:137931437-138248987 GCF_022682495.2 Desmodus rotundus
AGATGATCAGAGAATTTTAGAGTGGGATATGATGATGTAGTCCATAAAATTCTGGAAAATGAGGTCGCTCATCAGACAACTCTCCTTAGTGTAGAAATGCTCTGCACTTATATCTCATAGCAGAAAAGGCCAACAGTTTTTGAATCAGCAGGAAAAGAAGTTTACATTTTTAAAAAATATCTAGGCAGAAATTCTATTCCCTAGCCTGGTTCCAGTGCCACATGTGACATCTTTATTTATTTTTTTTAAGTTTCCTCGTTGTTTTCCCTTTAAGAAGTAAAAACGAGGGGAAGAATGATGGAGGAACACACAGTTATCAGTTAAGTAGCAGAGATAATGCAAAAATTAGGCCTTCCAATCCTATCCCCTTTTAAATCCTTCAGCTACATAAGGGAGCTTCATGTGCCGCATTTACCGACCCATCTGTAAGGGAGAGCAAGTTTGTTTACCCTCTGAGCAAAACTCAGCACAGAGTACTTGTATCCCACTGGTGACACAGCAGGGCAAGAGAGGCATTCAGGGACAGATACCAAACTACACACTTGGCAAAAAGCAGATCACGGCAACATGCGTGTTGTAATGAAACAACTGATGAGCCGTGAGTCAAATTTCCATTTCTTCCACTGCAACATTATCGGAGTTTCAAATGCTTGAAAAGGAGCACGTCTGCTATACACTAATGATTTTAAATGGGCTTGCAGTCAAGCTGCAGGTTGAAAAGAACACTGAAAGCATTTTTCAAGTTCTATGATATTACTTCACACATGATTTTTAGCTTCACTTGTCCAGCAACAACTTTAGTCAGCCTTTTCCTTCATCTGGGCCTACTAGTTGCTGGGGAGGCACAGTATGGCAATCTGCCCTCAAGGTGAATGTAAAATTGGTTGTTCCAGGTAAACTGCCAATGAAACCTTTGGATGAATTCTCCTAGCAACATCCCTCCCACTTCTTTTATTATATTTTCCCCCCACACTCTATACTCCCTTAAAAAAATAAATCAAGAAGCAAGTATAAAATTATCAGGACTCCAAAAGCAACTGACCTTGTAAAGTGTCTATTTCAATAAATATTTCTTGAACATTATGTAGAACATCATACAATATGATCAAGACACAGCATGATCCTCCTAATGGAGATGAGAATATTGGAGAGATACAGAAATCAAGAAGAATCTAGGTAATTCATTTGAAGGAGGTCACTATATCCAGTCCATTTAAAGCAAATTTGTTGATTGTTTACTAAAGCACTTCATTAGAACCACATCCAGCTGGCAAAGAGAAAAGAAGCTAAGAGGTAATCTCATTTTGTGGTTTGGGGAGAAAATCAGACCACCATCCAAGAGTCATTTAAATAAAGATTAGAAAGATAATGACTTCTAACCTTTCCCCAGCTTCTACCCCAGAGATGTAGGCAGAAGAAGAGACATCCGAGAATGGGGGAAATTTGACAATGTGGTGTGTTCTCATCTCAATAGTCCATAGGTGTTGGGGTGGAATGGTAAGGAAGGAGTTGTTTCAAGACAGAAAACCGTATTTTGAATACGGCTAACTGCCTGGAACCAGAGCTTGGCTGGCCGAATCTGGAGAGAAACCCTGTCTGCCCCTTTCTTTTCAGCCCCTACAGGAGAGGCAACATCCTCATCTCACACCAATCCTCTCCTTTAATCAATCCTCTGCTTTAGTCAAACAGACATACCACCACTGAAAGGAATAATACTTAAGAGAAATGCATTTAGTTTGCTTTTTATTGAGAAGGGCACCAAGTAGGATCATGAGTAGATGAAAAATAAAACTGAGTATTTTGCAACATAGCAGCATTATTTGGTAAAACACCTATTCTGGGATTATTTTTCTAACCAGAATAAAAAAAAAAGAAAAAAGTATGTTCTATTTCCCTGTCAGTCATCAGTGATAAGCCCAGAACTTTTAAGGCATTTGAACAGCAAAGCAAGGGAACTAAAAAAGAGAGGTAGGAAAAAAAAAAGAAAGAAAGAAAGAAAGAAACAATGGCAGCACTGTGTAAGTGTACAAGTTTAAACTGTTCCAGGAAAGCATTCTGTTGCCTTGCAAATAGCTTGAAAGATTGGTCTAACTTTTTTTGACTGTGAAAATTCTCAGTATTCTATTATAATCTTCTATTGTCTAAATCAGACACATCTCTTACCACAAAACAAGTTGTAATTGGCCTTTGGCACCACAACTGGAATAACTCAAGGAGTGATTTTGGCAGACATCATTTAACGTTCTCCCATTATACTTTCCAGGATGTTAGTTTTATTTTCTTATTTCCTTGGATCCAAAAGGATTTCTTTTTAATTAAGGGATAAAGATGTTTTCCTGTGCATCTTGAATTTCTTTGGTCTGCTTGCAAGCCATAATGATGCTAAAGAAATATTTCTACCATTTTGAATCTAAATCATAGCCTAGAAACAAAAGATATGACCCTCCATTGCTATAAACCGAGGTCTCCAGCTGCAGAGACATATTTTCAAAGAGTTTGCAAAATTTAAAGTGTGATACTTTTGTAACCAGATATGTGAGAATGCCAATATTTTTACTGATATGGTATTACTAAGGTGATACCAAATGGAATAACTGCTTTTTGCCCTATGTGTCTGTTCCATTGATTTTGAACATCAGAGATGTATTTGAAGAGGAAGAAAGAGCCCTGACCCCACTCTAGATGGAATGAATCAGATTTTCAGGAGGTTGTTAGTGCTTGGGAAAAATTTTTAAAGCTCCACAAGTGATGCCCAAACAAAACTGAGGACCCCAAGTCTACTCTGGCGTTTAGGAAATAGGTCTTCTACAGTATGAGAACCAAATGAATTTTCCACCTTTCCAAGGCTCCAAGCAGAGTGATGGGGACAGATTTAAGTCCTCATAGCAAAAATATTATCTACAGCTCCAAGAGAAAGCACAACACAAGGGGTCTAAATAATTTCAAGGTTTCTCCACAAAGAATATCACCCAAATACGTTTCCCAGTTTTGTCTATTGTACTATCCTTTCAAATAGAAACTCTTAATGTCCTCTCCAACCTTGACCATTCCTATGACTCAACAGACTGTGTCCACTCCAGGCACATCATCTATTTTACAGAACAGTGCTCTGGGTAGACAATTGTTGAAGAATTTCACCTTGCAGGTAGGTTAACTGACAGAGAATAGAGGAACATAAGAATATAAAACTGTCAAATGAAATCACATTAAACTGATGAGTTCCCAGAACAGAAAGTCTTTTGCACCCCTCACAATTTCCCAATTATATTAAAGTTTGAACAAGAAAAATCTACAAATAAAAGAATCAAATTCACTGAATATATGACCACAGGGTGATAAAGAGTTACAATGAGTTATGCTGTAAAAAGACAAGAGAAGGGAAGCCATTCTACAAAAAAATAAATAAAATAATATCTCTAATATCACCATTGTAGGAATATGCCAATTCATTAGTTAATTTGACAAAAGAGTACAAAAAATATAAGGTAAAGTAATCTTGCTTATTTAACATTCAAAGAAGAGTGTGTTCTATGTGCTGGGCATTGGGTTAAGCATTAGGTTAGTATTACTTCATTTAATTAATGTTCAGAGCAACTCTATGGTATATTTACTATTAGTAGTCCTACTTTACAAATGATAAAAATGAGACATAAACATGGCAAGTAACTTATCAAAGACCATATAATTAGTAAGTAAGTGGCAGAGCAAGGATATAAGACATGGCAGGCTGGCCCCAGATGCCATGAAGTTAAACCCATAGTCCATAGTTTCTCACCTGTTACCAAAACACTGTATGGCAGGGACAATACACGTCTTCTCCTAACAGCTTATTTCATTCCCTCCTTCCACCGAGTTACATTTTCTTACCTCCTCTTTCTCCTATCAAAGCTTCTGCACCTGATATTTAGCTTTCTGAGAGTCGTAATATCTACTGGTTCATAGAAACTATACCAAGGATTAACAAATAAAAATAGCTTAACATGTTACCTCTTAAAGATAATGGGTTTCCACTTAATCATAGGCTGTTAATGCTAACTCAGAGCAGTAGTTACTGTGGGATTCTGACCCCTGATGGTAAGCACCTTTAGGGAAGAATTCATACTTCATTTATACATGTAGTCTCAGCACCCAGCGCAGTGCCTGGGACAGAACTCATCCCTGTGTAAATTCACTGGATTGTAAAAGCAGGCCAGGATGTCTTGCAACCATTCCACATGGGCCAACTTCATCTACAAAAGGCTAACTGGCCCACCTAACATGAGCTCTCATGGCTCCTTTGGACTTAAACTAAAATACCTCTAAAATGGGACATGTTGGCTGAGAACCTTCTTTTTCTTCTTTTACAAGTAGGCCACACATGTTATATAGGGGAGGATGTTATATGCAGCCACATTCCCACCAGTCATAGGAAGACAGACTGGAGTACCAAAAAAAGGGCAAGTTTTGGTGAAGAGATACGCAGAGGAAAGGTCCTGATCATGGGTCACTGCCTAGGCGTACCAAGCCTAGGGCAACATGGAATCCTAGCTCCTCAGGGGAACGCACAAGTTAAGAAAGGAATGCTTGCTGAAAGCAAAAGGGATCTAAAATGGAAAATGACTTTGCAGCTCACAGATTTGCCTAGGGATATGTCTATAGAAAAGTCGCCAGTGAGGCAGATTTCATTTCCCAAGATAGCACAAAAGGATCTCTCATTCATCATGTTCTTCTAACAGTGTGACATTGACACTCCTCCCATTAAGAGGTGAGCCTGTGTTCCCTCCCTTTAAATCTGGGGAGGTCTGAGGCTACAGTGGAAGTAATACTATGTGACCTCTAAGACTAGGTCAGAAAGGTGATACAACTTCTGCCTGCTCCTTCCTTCCAGGACAATTACACTTGGAACCAGGCTGTTAGAAAACCAAGAAACCACATGGAGTTGCCTCAGCCAACTGCCCAGCTGAGGTCCCAGGTGACAGCTAGCATCAACCACCAGACATGTGGATGAGGAAGCCTTCAACAGGGCTTTGGCTGCAGCCACCATCTGACTCCAATTACATGAGACGCCCCAAGAAGGAATCATCTAAACAAACCCAATCAAAACCCAATCAACCCTTAGAACCGTAAGAGATAATATTAAAATAATTGTTTTTCTTAGGTCATTCAGTTTTGGGATGATTTGTTATGCAGCACATTAATAACTGAAACACCCAGCCTGGAAACCTGTTTGCACTTTCTGCAAACATGAGGATTAAAGCCCAAAGAAGAGCTGGGTTTTCCTAATAAGAGAAAGAGCTAAAGCAGTTTAGAAACTGGGTGGGACAGGCTGAGTCACAGCAACCAGAACGACTCCTTTTCCCTCTCTATAGGTTGAGAAGATATAAAGCCTCCCTTGAGAGCATGCTGAGCCTGCCCAGAGAGAAGCCACCTCACAGATGATTAGAATGTAAGTGGATAACGAGCCATTTGAATTATCTGCTCTAGTTCAAACACATGCTGTTGCCAATATGCTGTGGCAGCCAGCTAACATCTGAGCATCTTTAATTTAAATTGCATATACTTAACTTGAAATGGCATCTACACTCTCAAACTAAGAATTTACTGTACCATCATCAGATCATAGGAGAAATCATCTTTTCAGGAATTTCCAAATTTGCCTTTTTACTGCACTCTAATGTGGTAACAGCTTAATGCCTGATGGCTCCCAAGTCAAATGTTCAGAGAATGAGATATAACTCCTATTCCATTCAGTTGGTTAATACACATGCTGTTCCCTGTCTACATATGCGAACAGAATAATTCTCAGCAGCTTCAGGTCTCATTCTCTCATAAACACCCAAATCGTATCTATAACCTTAAACAATAGACACATTCATAAGGCCAATGTTTACTTTATCAAGCTTTATCACAAATGAAATTTTCAAAGCAAAAATTCTAAAGGAAGCTGGGAAAAAAACCCCTAAAAGACAGGCTTATGATAGAAATTTGAGCCTGTACTCAAAATTAAAAATAATAATAATAATGTAAAATTTATGGAGCCAAATTCTAGGCTCAGGATAAAAACAAACAAAAAGCAACTGTCCAAAAACATGTATTGGACCTAGTCATATTGCATTAACTATTTAAAAACAGATTGGGGAACATCATATTAAAATGGTTTCTTTTTAGCCATCAACCTACTTGACCTCTGCTGAATTTTAACATTGTAGGCCATCTAACATCCCCTTCTCCCTGTGCCAAAGCTTCCTTTTCTCTTGGATTTTTACATGTTATTCCCCCTTCTTTTCTTTCCTCCTGGGAGGCAGTTACTAGAATCTAGGTCAACCTGATTTACATCCTTGGTCAGCCCCTCACTAGCTATGTGACATTTCACAACCTAAATTACCTAAGCCTCAGTTTCTGCATCTGTAGAATAGAGATGATAATGGCATTTCACACAAAGATACAGGGGTGATTTAATGAAATAATGCATATAAATTACTAGGTACATAATAAGTGTTTAGTCAGTGTTAATTACTATTTTAATGTTTCTGAGTGGTTCTTAGCATCTTTATTCTCCACTGGCCCTGAAAAAAGTTGGATTTCACAGGGGTCTCTTCTCAGTTCCTGTTTACTCCCTCTGAACTGCCTCATCCCCTCCATGGCATCAGTCACCTCCTATATGTCAGTGACTCTCCATTCCTGGTCTTTCTACAGACCTGCATTTATACGTGAGTATTACCCTACTCTTCCAATGGAACCAAGCCATGGCTACTTTGAGTGTCTAGATCTAGGGAGCAGTTCGTACATACCAGAGGTCCTAGACATGGTCTACAAATACCTTCATCTACTATGAGCTATCAGTCAAGAGATTCTGGGCCAGATTCTGTTTTGAGGTTGAGAGATTTAAGTTTTGAGGCCAGCTCTATGACAAGCTAACTGGCGAGGCAAGCCCTCCTCCTGTGTGTCCTGCTACGCTGGGTTTACCAGTCCTAATACAGTCTTCACCTGTCTCCACCCAGCTCTTTGCCTTGGGAGAGCTGCAGGGACTACATGCCCACTGGCTTATACTAGGGCTTGGCTAATGGGCATCCCTGGCAGGATATGGGAAAGAGGAAGAGAGGAAGTTTGGTATATTTATTCCCTTGTTTGCTCCTTGTGATGTCACCTCTCTAAGCTGATTTCAAACCTCAAGTAAATACCACAGCTTCTTTGTGACAGCACTCTCCAGAAACTCCTGTGGAGTTCCAAGCCCCTGTGTTACTAGGCCAGGGCACATCACTAACCTGCCTACACCTTTGAATATAGTTTCTTCTTAACTCTCCAGAAATTATCCCAATTTTGCACACCATCTGTTTTCTGCTAGATTCTTAACTAAAACACCTGCATGTTTAGTAGCATTGCCTTTCCTTAAAAAAAAAAAAAAAGTGACTAAAAATATTTTATGATAAATATAATAAAACTATGCTACAAAAAATAACAAATTATCTGTAATCCCATCACACTATTAGAATGTTGATATATTGCTTTGTAGTATTTCTGATACATATTTAACAGCTGAAATTAAGATATTTATAAAATTTCATGTTTGTTTTTTATTTAATATTATAGTTAGAATTTTTCATTTTACTAAATAATCTTTACAAATATCACCTTTGAAAGCTGAATAATATTCTATAAAATGTGCTTGATTTTTCTTATATTATTGGACATATGGCATGCCCTTTCAAATGACCTTTTTAATGCATACATTCACATCTACCATCACACATATGGTGATTTCCTTTCCATTTCTCTACCATCTTTGCAAGAGGGCAGTTTTTTAAAAATCTGCATACTTTCTATAAACAAAAGCTTTCTTGTTCTCTGAAGTCTCTCCTTTGGAAAAGGTTTTCTAGTCTTGTGTGATAGGAAGCACAATGGATTTGAAGTCAGAAGTCTTTGGTTCAAAGCCCAGACTTTGGTTGCAGTCTCTATGACCATGAATACTTCTTTGAAGAAGTTAAACAGTTCACCTCTAAGGCCCCTTCAAGTCTAATATGCTCTACAAATGATTCACTCTAGGATCACAACCATAAAGATAAGGACAGTGAGAAGATCATGAGTCTTTAGTTTGGAAGCAGGAGGTCTTAGAGACCATCTGGTTGATAATGCATTCTCTCCTTGATCTTAATCAACATTCTAGGAATTCCCTTTCTTGCATCTGAGGCCCACAGAATCCCTGTCACTTGCCAAATCACAAACAGAACATTAGTTATGGAGCCAGCATTCTGTCCACGCCTAGTGATTCCTGGTCCAGTGTTGTGTTCCGTACACCCAGTATATCTCCTGAGAAGAGCATTTAAATATCTACAGACCTGCCTGACTCACAAGAATATAACTCCTTAGCCTGAAAGGTCATGTCTTCTGTTTGTTTGTTTGTTTCATCCTATAATTACTTAACTTTCCTCACCATGTTTTCACATCAGATGATATCACTGTTTCTCTCCCATGGCTATATGAGAAATTGCTAATAGAAACAAGTTAAAAAGTTCTTAGGAAAAGTCAGAAATGAATGAATATTGTCCATATAACTTTTTCCAGTGCCCAAAGAACTTGGAGGCAAAGGAGAAGTATTTGAGACCAAAATGAGGTGTGGGGGTTTGAAAGCTAAGAGTAAACAAAATAGAGTTGAATATTGAAATTACACTAATAGCCAGTGGTACCGCAAACCCATCACTGTCCAGTTCTGCAGACACTCTGAATCATCAGCGCCAATCTGATAATTATGCCATCCACACAGCTTTTCAAAGGAACTGTCTCATACATTATCTCATTTTCTTCTCACAACAACCCCTTGAAGTAGTTACAGCAAGATTTCCCACCAAACAGATAAAGATGCAAACAGATAGAGAAGTAAAATGACCTTCCCTTGACACAAATTTCTTGGCATGAGATTTGGTTGCCCTAACCAGAAATTAGGCAAAGTGGATGAGCACTCCAAATGCAGACCATCTATCTCAAGGGCGGGTCTCTAGAGCATAGCAGTGTGGCTGGGATCTGGAGTCCCTGGCCAAATGAAACTTGAAGTCCCACATGTTTAAGTAGAGATAGCCTGAAACTATATTTTCTACTTTTCTTGGTTGACAAAATATCAACAAAATACAAAGAATATATTCTTATAAAAATATTCCCTCCAAGCTTCTGGAAACAGGGGCTTAAAGTGAGCTGTAGAACAGGCCCCTCTACCAATTACTCCTAAATAACTAGACAGCTCACAGATTCAGTGTCTACAAGGGCACTGACAAAATGAGGAAGTAGAAAAGACACTTGGTGCCTCCCCACTTTGTTGAACTACAGTGTGTTGAACCAGAAGTGACCCAGAAAACACTGAATTCAACCTTTCCAATCCTGGTGTTTGCACTCTCTATATTTCCTGTTCATACCTTCCCTCATTCCCATATCCTGATGATACCCAGAGTCCCTCAGAGATAGTGGTAGCATCTCATAATTCTCACCTATCTTTTCCTAAGACTAATGTCATTAAAAAAAATTCTGCCAATGAATAAAGGAGAATAGCACATCTCTTGGTTAAAGATTTACCCAATAGCCACTGTCCCTTCTTCCTGATAGCAGCACCCCAGTTTGTTGGATAAATCATGATAGTACTAGACCATTTTCTTCTTCCTCATCTTCAACTTCTCAGACTCCTTGTATGTGACTCATTCTACCCCATGAGAAATAGGGAGCTTTCTGTTAACAGGAAATACCTTTGGTTCTCACTTCTGGGTCCCTGGCTTTGATATGGTGTGAGAACTTAATGCTTGAAGCCATGGCCACTATTTTGCCACCATGAGATGACTGTTACAAAGATAAAAAGCCAGTGTCATGAGGATGATAATCCAGAAAGACAGGAAAAGCCTTTAGAGTATCTCTGAGCAGATGAGCCAAGCTTCAGGTAACCTAAATTCCAAACCTTTGCATACAGTAAATGTTTTTTTTTTGTTTGTTTTTTAGATGGCTTTCCACCCTTTCAGGTAACACATGCAATTTGACATGGGTTTCAATTCTTCACAACCCAAAAGATTAACTAAGGCAATCACCATGGGTCCCTGCAGCGCTGTAGCACAGGAAGTAGTTTTTGAGTAAAGACATCACTTAAGTGGCCAACACAAGTGGTCCTGTATTCCTTTCTCTCAGTGCTGCCTAGACTTTTGATGTTGTTGTTTTTTAAAGATAGAAAAGGAGACACATCCCCATTAGAGAAAGTTGTTATTGCAATAATTAATATTAAAGCAGCAAAAAAAGCAGAGTGCTCCTCTTTATTTTAACCTTCAAGGGATATATATGCTAATTTCCCTAAAATAAAGATCTGCCTATTCCCCATACAAGTCCTATGTAAAAGCTGAGTGGAACACATCCCAAAGCTAAGGCCAACACCACCACCACCACTACCAGCAAAAGCAAGTGTCTTATTCATTAAAAGCCAACAGTTCCAGAGAGGCCAAAATGCTTCATTATCTTTTATGAATTTACCTCAGTATTTTCAGCATCTAGACTTGAGTTTTTAAAGTGGCACAGTCTTTCACTAACAGATAACTCCATTTGAGAGAGGCTTACAGAAAAACTGTGCTCTAACCAAGGAGTAAGAGAGTTACAGAACATTGGGAAGTGCCCATTCAAAATTTCCTTCAGTGGTCACTCAGAGCAGTGATTTGTGAATACCCAAGGAGGGGCACCAGCCCTGTTCTAGGACTGCATTCCATGTGCAACGTTTTAAATGCATTTTTCCCTTCTTCAGAGTTTCTCTCTTCATGGAACATGGATCACTTTCTATCCCTTATTGTAGAAACCCATATGCATTTCTCACATCACCCTATAGACAACAAGATTTTTAATGGGAAGTATTGTCTTTTTAATCTTTTGACCCATCAATATTCAGGCAGAGGCTTTTATTTTTTATTTTAAATTAAGTAGGCACCCATATCTACCTCTATAGCACACATATCTACCATAGAGGAGATCATGGCAAAATACTAGAGCGCGGTCCCCAGCAGCTAAGGGAGAGAGAATTTTCTAAATAAATATTTACTATTCTTACATCTGACACTGAGGTCAAATTTCTCTCTTATTTAAAAAATTAAAAACACAGATACAACCATTTAAGGGCTTAACTTTTACAATTCCACTCCAAAAAAAATAGTTATAAAATGGTTTCAGATTTAGATTATTTTGCTAATCTGTCATTTTGGAATTATGATAGAGCCTCGTGACCTTTGCACATTGAAGCAGCTGCTTCTTTGCCCTGTTTCCTCCTTAAACTCATGAGCCTGACTTCATCACTCTCGTCTTCTTTGTTGTTTTCTACTCCTGCAGACTCATACTTTTTATCCCCCACTTTATATTCTCCCTACATCCTTGATGTCTTTATCACATACCTTTCCTCCCGCCTGGAATACTGTGAAGTCAAGTCCTTACCTCCTGAAAGAGACTGAGAGCATTCTCCAGCCCGGCTAGCACTCAGTCACCTGTGGTGCACTCACTCCCTTTGAACCCCTGGCTGCAACTCTTGTCCCCCAATTCCTCAGGACATACTTCTCTTTCTCCTCAGTTGCTCAGAGAAAACTGGCATGTGCCTCTTTTTTAATCTCAAATGTACAGCTGTCTGTCGTGTTTTTCCTTTGTAAAATGTGGTGTCTGCATCTTCTGATAACTTTGTCACTCCCTATATGATCCTTATAGGCTGTCAGCTTAGCAGGTACCACCTGTTTAAATGCAAAGAAGAAACAGTTAAATACGACTGCAGGCTCTTTTTCCAGTTGTGGGCTACATTTGTTGTAATCTAGTCATACTTCCTCTGTGATATTTATGTAATGAAATGATAGCTTCAGATGTTAATGCATGGCCATGGCAAAGATGTGGAGAGAAAACTAGAAATGTCTGGGCCCCATTGTGTGCTAATCAATGGAACAAATCTCTAAAAATACACAATAAGTAACTTCTTCCAGATGTTCCACAATTAAATTTTAAAAAATAGATCATTTAAGTTGCCACCTTAAAAAACAGATCTAGCTAATACCAATAGAAAATTTATCACATATCCAGCCAATCCTACAAAAGATAAAGAGAAATATAAGAAGGTCAGAGGCCTTAAGTAATTACAAAATATTTGAAGACTGTTAAGGAGAATTCAAATGAAGACAAACATATTCTGCTTCAGTTTGTACCTTCCACCTTTAGTACCAACCTGAAGCCATTTATGTGTGCCAGCAGGTCCCATCCTCGCAGGCACTCTCCCGTTGTCTTTGAATATTGGGGGTGGGGGGCGGGGAACTAACAGTACCCACCCTGCTCTCTTAAAAGACATTTTGAACTTCAATCAGAAAGTCAGTTTAAACCTGATGGTGGGCAGCCCTAGTCTCTTATTTAATGGACTTACTGTTGAATACAGAAATGTTTTTTACCTACTGATTTTCCAACTTTCCAGTTCCCACAGTGTATCTTAAACAACGGGTCTACATTTCATCAGAGGGAGGAAGATAACTCCTAGGTGGACTCAATGGAAAACTGAAGCAGACACACTGCACCTTGGAAGATCAGTGAACAATTTCAGACTTCTGCTTCATGCTCTTGATCTTTGGGGCTTTCTTGTTTTATGCTTTCTCCACAATACATGGCTAGCATTTGACTTTAATATAGAAAACCATTGAATCCAGTTATCTGTCAGTTGAATAATCCCTTGTTTATATGCCCTAATCTTTTCATTTCAAATACTGTAAACAAAATTAAATGAAATTATATAAACAACAACAACAAAAATCTACAGCTATAACAGATGGACCCAATCCATCTCAGTAGATAATATCTCATAAATGATTCATCGCCATTGCTTTAACCCAGAGCCTTTTGTATTTTGCACATCTAAGTGAATAACCATTAGTAAGCTTTATGCATTGCACTGTGTAAATTATCTTGGGTCTGTCACAATCTAGAGAATAGCACTGATATTTGAGGGGAGAGGTCTGTTCTAATTATTTCTATGCTGAATCTTATACCTTGACAAGAGCTATAGGTTATTAAAGAGAACCAGATTCAATTCCAAATCTGATCTGGGCCTTTCCTTTAAAATTTACAAGTGGAACATGTTTGTTAATATTTTGATAAGTAGAAAGAATTTTTTTTCAGTGAATGTTATTAATGTACCTATATTTTACATAGGTGGTTTAATTTTACATAAATTTTACCACCTTTACATAAGTGGTTTAATTAAGTGGCTTAATTAAGGAGGATTTCTCCCCCTTAACCCTCAGCGGCATTGTGAAGCAGGGTGTCAAATTCAAAGGATACCATAGTATGGAGTCACATAGAATGAAGGAAATAAGAAAAGAAGTGGCTGAAAAGTCCATGTTGGGGCTGCGGGGCTGGCAAATAATCCTGGCAGAATAGAGAGGTCAGGTGGGAGGTCTTGGGCTTCCAGTCTATGTTTTTTCAATTCCTCCCCACACATGTACATTATCAGCCATTCCCAAACACTGCGGACAAGGATGCCTCTGCCCCAGGCCTTGCCACATCCATCAAAACATACTTCTGTCCCAATCCATTTCCTCCAACACAGTTAGGCCAGTGCTAGCTATTCATTATTCAGTTCATACTGCAGTTAGTGGCTGCTGATTCTTTATGAATTAGACCTCAGAGATAATCTTCTTATTTCTTTGGGTTCCCTTTACCATAGGAAATGAGGAATGCAGGGGAAGACATCTTCAAGATCTCCCCAAAGATTAAGAGGGTTATTAAAGGCACATAACCCCAGAATGCATATTCTGACATCACATTATTTGCATTTTAAATTAAGGCTATGTTAGACATGGATTATGGAACAGAATGTGACCTGGTCATTATAGTTTCTTCTTAGACTCATGAGGATAAAATATGCAAAAATGTTACATACAAAATGTGCATAGCCCTGACCCCAGTGGCTTGCTGGTGGAGTGTGGTCCAGCAAAGTGAAAGGTTGCTGCTTTGATTCCCAGTCAGAGCACATGCCTCGGTTGCAGGGCAGGTCCCTGGCTGGGGTATGCAAGAGGCAGCTGATCAATGTTTCTCTTGCACAGCAATGTTTCTCTCCCTCTCTTTCTTCCTCCCTTCCCCCCTTTCTAAAAATAAGTAAACAAAATCTTTTTTAAAATGTACATAAATATGATCAGACTAAATGACAAGAAATTATCAAAAAGGGAAAATTTATCAAGAAAATGAAGTAAGAGAGATAAGGGCATGTGAATTAAATTACCATGGAACAAATGAATGAAGCTTTGAAAAGGCAAACACCAGGACGAAAAAAGCAAACATTTTAAAATGGGTTGACTCTTGCCCCAGTTCTGAGCCAGGCTGATAAAGTTAAATAAAAGTGGGTAATTAGCATAAGCCAATCCTTACCGGCACACCCCCCTATGAGTCATTTTATGATGTTTTTAACAAGCAAGATCATTAATACAAGACAACACAATGCAAATAAATAATTTAGACACAAGCCTACTGCACATGGATTGGGGTTTCTTTGCATGACCTTTGAAAGAAACAGCCCACTGGCATAATTGATCACCAATGAGAGTGAAGTCAGGTGGAAACTCTTCCCATTCTGAAAAGGAAAAGTGACACTGTGGGTCAGAACAGAGAGCCCAAGGTACAAAGAGGAAGGCAGTTGCTATTGCTATTCATATACATTGACCTCTTCTCGTCTTTTGTTTTCTCAATCCCCGGTTTAACTGCAGAGCCGACCTAAAACCCTGATCAGAAGGAGTGGACTTCTCTTTGTCCCTCAGGTGGGGCATTGACAGGGAAGAAGTACCACTGTGCCCACACAATCGCAATGCAAAACTTAGCCCATTATGGGCAGAACTTAATAAAATATCTTAGGCTCGGTTTGAAAACTCAACTAAAGAATAACAATTGTGAATGAGTGATTCTTTGCTCACTGGCACTGTGACATGGCAGTTAAGTTACACACTGGAACCTGATATATCTACATTCAAATCCAAGTCATAGCCATTCACCGGAAACCTCGGGCCTCAGTTTTCACATCTGTAAAATGGATGTGATAAAAGTATCTGCTTCGTAGGGGTGAAAATTAAATCAGAAAATGATTTGAAAGCACTTAGCCTGAGGCTGACCAGACATATATTAAGTGGTCAATAAGTCCTGATTATTACTTTTAGTATTATCCTGTCTTGTTACTATAAAAGCAGCCGTCCATGATGGGAATACATACCGTAGCTGCCAGACACATTTTTCTAGAAAGTGGTGAAAAAGTGGCTAATGTCTTTATTCCTACAGTCACTTTGATCAAACCAAAATTACTTTAAGTAAGATAAAGGCCAATGGGTGAAATAGTCATTAAAGCAAAGAGACCGAGGATGTTATTGCAGCAATGATCAGAGACTAAGTTTCAATATCTTGTTTAAACCAGGTGGGTAAACAGAACTGCCTGCAAAAACAAAAAAAATGTCTTCAACATTTCATCCCAATAAGATTAGCTTGTATTAAAAACTGCACAATTACCATAGCTTTGGAAGATGTTATCATTTAGAGAAACTGGGTAAAGGGTTCACAGAATTCCTCTGGATCATTTCTCATAACTGCATGTAAATATACAATTATTTCAAAATAAATTTCATAATTGCAAAATTCTTGACCCAGAACGTGGCCTCATAGAATACTTGATTCAAAAGGGACCTGGGAGACATACTATATAACCCAAACTATATGACCCTTTTTTGGCAGACTGAAAAGCCGAGAACTTGAGGGACTCAGCTTTTTTAGCTGGTTAGTAGCTGCTAATCAGCTTGTTTCATAACTCAATGTTGCTTCTACATCAATGTGCATTGTGTGCCCTGCTATTTGCTCAATCCTTTGACAAAACCAAGAAATGACTGTCATCATTTGTAATTTACACATGAAAGAAGGAAGGTACAAAAGTATATTATCATTTTAAAAGCTTATAACTCTATATTTCTACCTGGTTCTAGCATATGGTTTATAAGAGTTTCCCAGGGCTGCCATAACAAAATATCACGAACTGAGTGGTTTAAAACAATAGAAATTTATTGTTTTATGGTTTTGGAGATTAGAAGTATGAAATCAAGAGGTCAGCAGGGCTGTGCTGGCTCTGAAACTTACAGAGGAAGAATCTTTCCTTGTCTCTTCCTAGCTCTGGTAGTCACAGGTGCTCTGTGGCTTACCTAGACGTATCACTCCAGTTCTTTAGCTTCACAAGGCATTCTTTCTGTGAGTCTCCACATCATCTTCCCACTGGGAGCATCTGTGTCTCTGCACAAATTTACCCTTGTTAGAAAGACACCAGTCATATTAGATTAAGGCCCACCCTAAAGAACTCATTTTTAAAATGATTGCTTCTGTAAAGACCTTATTTCCAATTGAACTTCAATATATCTTTTGGGAGGGGGACACAATTCAATTCATAACATAGTACACAGTAGGTGCACAATTGGTATCGAAAGGAAGGTCATTGACAATAGAAACCAAGGAAACCACAGGTACCAGCCATGAAGACACAGAACAGATTACTGGATTCATTTGATATTATAGAGCAGTTTTGAGGGAGCTTAATATTGTCGATGTAAGAATGTCCACATCTGTAGACAGTTTTTATAATAATTTATTTGAGTCAAACAGAGAATACCCTGGAAGCACATTCTTAACAGACTGAGATAAATACTCCCAAGAATAACAGTTTCCAGCTCCCTTTATGCATTTTAAAATCAGGAGGGAAAGTAAGGAAAACTACATGAAGGTGGAAGAAAGCAAAGAGTGGATCAGATTCAAGGATAGTTAAGACTAAGTGCTGTCTTGAGGGTGGTCACCTATTTGAAAAATGGATCTGAAAAGAGGCATTTTAAAGGTGTGTTGAACTAGGTGTGCAGAAACAATGAACAAGGCTTGCTTAAGGCAATGATACAAGCCTTTTACTAAAGAAGTTATAGGCCTGGGGCATGACCAACCACCATGACCTGCTCAGTTAGGAATTTATGATCAGATATAAGGTAACTTCAGAGAACCCCTTTTATTGTCCACAATATACAAAAGAGAGAAGAGATGGATGAAAGACAGGCAGGGACCCATTCATGAAGAGCTGGGATAGAAACTTGGACACTACCCTGTAGGCAGATCACAGTGACTGGCGAGAGCTTGTTCCAAAATTGTTTACTGAACTAAGGATGAAAGCCAAATGAGATGCAGTGCCTGCCCTCAAGGGCCTCATTGTCATGCAGAGGAGTTCATGAGCATTTTATTCCAGTTCAGTGTGTGTTCCTGGGAGCCAAAGCAATGCTATATCCACAACACCTAGGGGGCATAGCCTGTAGCACACAGTAGAGTTGTTTGCTGAAGAATTTCAGTGTGTCAATCTGCTATTTTTTCCATTAATGCAGATATAATAATAAAAATAATAAAAGTAATGATAGGAAAGCTCAAGAGTTAAAGATTTTAGCCTTAGTTGATATGCTTAAGTGATTAATGCTTGTGGAAAGCTGTTATTGTAGGAACTGGAATGCACCATACGTGACTCGAGGAGGTGGACAAGCAATTCACCCTTTGTGCCCCAGGGGTTCTGCAAGGGATGGAGATGGTATCTGAGCCATTGTGTTCCCGGAAGGGAAATTCCTGATGCCGATAAAGAATTGTTGATCAGCAGACAAAGAAGTACTAGGAAAATCCACCCCTGCGTGCAACTCTTCTTAACGTTCTTTCCAAACCTTTTACCTACACTTTCTTCTTATAAAAAGGTCAGCTTCAGATGAGATGTTAAGACAGTTTTTGAAGGTATGTAACCCCTCCATCTTCTCAGATCACCAGCATCTTTATAAAGTGCCCTGAAGAGCCCATAAAGATTCAGTCCTTGTCTCTACTTATTGGCTCTGGTAGTGACAGGCAGCACAAACACCAACTTTTCCAGTTTTAGTAATAGTAACTAAATTGCAGGGCCAGCACTGTGATAAGCACATTGATATATTATCTCGTTTAATCCTCATCACAATGCTCTGAGTTGTACATTATCTTCACCTCATTCTACTGATAAAGAAAGCAAGGCTTCTAGAGTTTAAAGTTACAGATCTAGGAAATGGTAGAACAGGAGTTTGAACCTAGATCCGCATGATTTCTAAGCCCTTGATCTTACCTATTACACTGTGATGTTAATTGATGAGCTTTCCAATTATGTTTGTGTTTTAATTCTAGAGGTTACTGGTGATTTCTTAAAGTAAATCATTATCCTCTCATCACAGGGGGTAGACCTTATAAAAGTGCTGATTGAGTGAATCCAAGAGCCTGTGTTGCTCAATGGCCATTAATCAGTCTATAATCAATGTGTAAACTCTTTGCTAAACAATTAACTTGTTGGAAATGTGTAAACAAGACAGTCCCAGTTATGGCAGATACCAGCTGATATGTGTGGAGATACAACATTAAGGACCAGCAAACTGTCCTCCATTTAATTATATTTGTAATACACCTATTGTATATGTGATGAACTTCCCTACAAATCAGCCCTCTGGGACCTTCAGGTAATTGAAAATCATTCCTCTCTTCCTGATTTATGAAATAATCAGTCTCACTAAAAATAAATGGAAAATCTAGTTGGAAGTACAATTGTTAAGATAGCAGGTTACAAATAAACAACTAATAAAATTGTTTTGGGTTCAAAAAATGAATATATGATTTGTGTTTGAAGCCATAGTAGTTTTGGAAGGGATGATCCAGTTCATAAGATCTGAACTTCAGAATCCTATACTCTAAACCTGTTTGCATATGTGATGTTTACACACACACATTTGGAAAAGGAATCACAGCTTTATCCAATTCTTTTTAGGGTCCATTTGGCAAGAAACCTTGAAAACCAAACTCCTTTTAACACAAATGAGTAAATCAAGGCTCAGAGATGTTAGGATGCCTCATACAGTCATTTGTGAAAAATCTAGAACAAGAGCCCACATCCTTCCAACCTGCAGCTGTATCTCCTACCCCAAAGTTTACTAAACTGTGGACCTAACATGAATATGGTTCATAAACTATTGCAGACAAAGATCAATGTCTAAGAAAGCACACATTGTCCCACATTGTAGCCTGATACTTTCACTAGTTCACAGGATGTAAAAGTGTCACTTTAGGCCATATATTTTAAGGTAAGTGTTTATAGTCTAACAAGCACTTATTTATTTATACTTTAAAAGAGATTAATCCTTCGAGTACTCTGGTGGTATTTTACTTCAATAGAATGTAAAAGCAACCCACTTTCTTCCTCTCTCTATCCCCCACTGCTTCTACCCCTGCTGCATGATTGGCCACATCCACGAGAAGCAAAAATACAATCCAATCATTACTAAGAACTCTAGGCTGCTATTTGGAATGTAATTGCCCAGTACCCCATAGAGAATGCACACTCCAAAGCCCCGCAAAGCTCTTCCATTGAGACCAGAGAACTCTGAAGGCTAATTTGGAAGATGTTAAAACAATTACCTTTTTTTTTTTTGAGTGAAAACAGAAGCTCCCCCAAATAAGGACTCAAATCTCAGCTCCATTTTTATATTAGCCCCAGACTAGATCTACATTTTTCAGCCCAGTTTATATAACTGTGGGATTTTGAACAAGACCCCAAAATGCAATCCTTCTTATTGACACATGGCTGGGGTTTCTAATTCCCATTGAACCTAACATATGCAACTCTCCCATGCACACGCCATGTGTCGGGACTGAACACACAGCCCAGGCATGTGCCTTGACTGGGAACCAAATCTGCGACCTTTGGGTTCGCAGGATGGTGCATCAACCAACTGAGCCACATTGGACCGTGCTACTTTTGGTTTTTCTAAAGCCATTGTTTTTCAGCCTCAAGATAGCAAAGGAAACAGAAAAGCCATGTCTCCCTTCCTTGGTTCCATCACTTCCACCATTACTATCCTGTGTTGGCCCAAGGGATTAAAACAAGGGAACAGCCAACAGCATTGGCCAGAGACTAACAAATTTCATTCACACTGAAGGGCTGTGTTCCAACTTGTTCTTCCCAATACAGCTTCATGGGTTTTCCATATCTACAGGGTGCCTTCCACTTGATTATACTGGAGTAGATAAAGTGAGACCACGCTTGCTTCCAGGGTTGCCAAATACCTATGCTTATTGCTTAGATGTTGCAAATTAACAAGAGGATGTTCTGTGTGTTTGTATTTTAAGGGAAAAGGAAATATATGTGCTGTTTGCTGTCATGACAGTGAGGGAGCTTTGATGACATAAATATCTCCAGAAAGATGAGTGAATTGGCCCTTTCAGAGAGCAGAGCTGCCAAGAAACTGAGGGAGTGGGGGTGGTGTCAGCGTCAGGGAAACACCGTCTGGCCTATAAATTAGGCAAATCACTTTCCTTTATAACTTTACTTTAGAAATTCATTTTTATACTAAAATGGACATTCAATTGACATGCCTCACCTTTATCTCCTTTGGTTCAAATTAACCTCTTGTTTAAAAACTCTGGGTGCCACTGAAAATGAATTTAACAAATGTTTTGAAAGTTTATAATACCTGACTAGAATCGGATCATTGTGCTCTTTCTACTGTAAGTATCAAAATACCTAAGAGGCTTTTTGAGGGGATAAGGGTGGGGAGAGGAATTAATTTGTTGGAGAAAAATGTATGTCATTTTCAAGTTAACAGAAAAATCTTTATACTGCTGAGCACCGAAATTTCATTTCACACTCATAAGACCAAACCCAAAGATGGGATCTTCTGTCCTCAGATCAATTTTCTTGTTATCTTGGACAATTTAATTGACAACCAATGGTTAAGAAATCAGTCATTCATTCACACATATTTATTGAGCACATACAAAGTGCCACACAGGAATAGAAAATAAGCAGACTGTGTCTTCCTTGTTGAGCTGCCACAAGAGATAAACAATAAGCAAATGAATGTGGGTTATATTGTCACATACATTTCTGCAAAGCTATATAAAGTAGTGTAATGGGATAGAAAGAAACAGATGCTGTCAGTTAACATAAGATGATGAGGGAATTCCTCTCTTAACAAGTAACTCTTGTGCAGAGACCTGTATGGCTGAATCAGCAATGCCACATGAACACCTGGGGCAGATCTCTCCAGGCAAAGGGAAAAAACAGCTAAGATAAAGTCCCTTGGATAAGAAGGTTACTCTCAGGGAAAATTGTGTGGCTGGGCCTTAGGGAGCTTGGGTGGTAAAAAGAAGATCAGAGAGGCAGCCAGGGGCTCAAACACATAGCTTTTTGTAGACCATTATAAAGATTAATATAATTCGAAGTATCACTGGAAGCTATTGGAGGGTTTTGAGCAGAAAAAAATGACACGATCTGCTTTATATTTTAAAAAGCATTTACCCTGGCCGGTGTAGTTCAGTGGATTGAGCACAGGCAGTGAACCAAAGGGTCGCCAGTTCGATTCCCAGTCGGGGCACATGCCTGGGGTGCAGGCCAGGTCCCTAGTAGGGGCCACGTGAGAGGCAACCACACATTGATGTTTCTCTCCCTCGCTTTCTCCCTCCCTTCCTCTCTCTCTAAAAATAAATAAAGAAAATATTTTAAAAAATAAAAAGCATTCCAACCAATGGAGGTTTAAATCCCTTTCATTGTCTCCCATTTTTATCTCTCATCTTTGGTTCACAAATGCAGTTGATTCTTTTTCATGTATCCATTGCTTTGTTTCCATCCCCATCCTGGATCTTTACCTGCATTTCTGTATACATGGACCATCAGAACAGACTTTTAGCTAATATCCTAGCCCCCAGTTTCTCCAAGGTCCAATCCATCTAAGTGCCAAATTGATCTTCCAAAAATACCAACCCATTCATGCTATTTACCTGCATTCCCTCTATGGTCAGTAGGGAATAGAAAGCAACTTATTCCCTACTGGCCATAGACTAAAGTTCAAATTTCTCATTCAATAGTCAGGAACTTCACAATATGACCCCAATATTATTAATCACTAAAGCCAAAAAATAAAAACCCCACAAATGAACAAAATAAAAACCAACTGATCTCCATATCTACCCCTAAACATTCCTGACTCATTCTTGGTCTTCAGCAAACCCTTTTCCAAATGAGATCAGCTCCCCTTTTACAACAGCCATATATGTGACTGAGTGTATCTACACACACACACACACACACACACATATATATACACACACATATATATATAATCATATGATTAAGTGTTCTGAAATCATATAATTATGTGTTCTGAATTAAGTTCCAAGACAAAGTTATCTTGGAACTTAATTCAGAACACATCCTCTTCTCTGAGAGGATTCTTCTGAATGACTTTAATTCAAAATGTCTGCAGTGCACATGTCCAGCACAACCCATTTTGGTACATATAAGATAAAGATATACCAAAATTTATATTCTACCTTGAAATACTATGCACTCATTCACATAATGATATGCTGTCTTCACAATAAAACTGTGACTTCCTGGGGTCTACTTCTATTGCCATCTTGATGGCTGGCACACATTTAGCACAGAGTCTATCTTCAAACAATGTTTAGAATCATAAAACTTTTAAATGAAGGAAAAGTTAGAGCTTTCCAATTCTGGTCCCTCATTTTATGTGTAAAAAATTTAAGACCCAGGGGTGTGAAGGACTTTGCCCAGGGTCACATAGCTACTGAGCAGCAGAAACAGGTTCCCTGACTCTTTCCAAGACATCATGCTGACAGATCACAGAATCAATTCCAATAGCTTGTCTTTCTGTTACCACTTTCTAACTATTATGGCTAAAAATTTTCATTCTTTTTATACACCTTTTTTTTAAACCTCAGTACTGCTATGGAGTGATCAGATGACCTTTTATATATATTAAATATATAAATATGTATATTAAAAATATATTATATGTAATATATATAATGATTCATACACAAATATATTCATTCCTGTAACAATGAATATATATATATATATATATATATATATATATATATATATATATATATATATTATTCTCAGTGACAAATAGGAGAAACCAGCTCTAGGTGGCTTCAGCAAAAGGGAATCGTTAGAAAAATATCAGAGGGCTGGCAGAATTGGTGGGAAGTGTAAGGATTCATGAAAAGCACAGGCACTCCTGAGGGCTGGGCAGCAGGCTCCCCAGCTGATTCCAGCACAAGGGTGAGTCTGAGCAGTACAGCGTCACCATGAGGCATGAATGACCTCAACTGCTCCTCCTATCCAGTGCCACAGATTCAGGGTTCAAAGACCCTTCCACTGACCCACAGAGTGGCAGATTGGTCAAGTGCCAGGACATAGGGAGGGGGAAAAGTCTGGACTCTTCAGCTCCCACAGTTTAAATCAGGAACCAGAAACAACACATGCAGCAAGATCACTCAGGAAGGGGTTCAATGATCCAGAAGGCAATTGTGTACTATCATAAAGGGAATGATTGGAAGTCAAATAAGTCTCTACTGTCTATTACACCAACCATCTCTACAGAGACCAGGGAAATTGTTAGTTCTTCCATTTCAGTCCTGCTTAGAATGACGGAATAGCATAGCGACGGGGTGAGGGAGTAAGGGATGAGACAAGCCTGGATATTTGGCTGCCTCGCAAGGGGATCCACCACTTTTGAAATGGGTCAGGATCATTTTATCTCTGATGAAATGCCAAAACTTAGATATAATTACATCCACCTACCCCGAATTTTCACACAGGAAAACTAACTCAGAGTGCTGCTATAACCAAAAAGAGGATAAAATCAAAATCTTCCCAAGAGGTATATATTAATGCAAATACTCATAGCTCTACGTTGATTTTTTAGCCCCTGGGTACTATCAGTTCAATTATTATTAATATGATAACAAAAGATTATTTTGCCTGCATTTACCACAGACTTTACACATATTGTCTCATTTATTCCTTGGAGTGGGGGGAACATATAAAGTCAGTATTATTTTCCCACTTTTAGGCAGTATACCTGAGGCTCAGAGAATCTACGCTAAAACTTGAACCTCAGCCCATTGACTGCAAAGTTTCTGTACTTTCCATTACATTACTCAAAATACAGAGGATACGTGTGAAAGAATATTTGGATGCAAGTCCTGGCTGTAGCAGTTACAGATATGTAGCTTTGGGCAAACACTTTAACTTCTCTGTGCCTCAGTAATGTCATCTAGAAAATGGGGCTAACTAAACAACACTACTCAGTCTTCCTCATTAGACCGTTAGGAGGAACACATGAAAAGGCCTTGGAAATTGGAACTATTAACCAGAAAATGCTATTTAAGTAAATCTTAGTAATTACCATTACTCCAGACAACTGGAGACGAGCACAATACAGGCTCAGACACAGAAAATAATCTGACTGCACACGGTAAACTGATGAGGTCGGGAAACGGGTCCCAAATGGAACTTTGCTCTGACCAAGTCTCCAGTGTATGAGAAGCAAGGCCAGAATTACCTTGAAAGACTGTACCCAACAGAATCTGAAATTAGGACATCGTTTTGCAGCTGTCTTGCTGTTCCAGGAATGAATACAACGGAATCTTTGAATGTAAAGACAATCTTGTTACTCCTGATAGATTGATCACCTGACAACATTTTGGAACTGCCAGAGGAGGCAAGGTTACTTCTATGTAACTTTAAAACTGTCAGAAAAGTGGAGAGTAAAATTTAGTTTTTCCCTTTTTACAGCTTCAGGTAGAGGTAAATTGCACTGCTAGATGAAGGCGAAGGCATGTGACAGCTCTCACATTACATATGAGCATCTTCATGAGCACTGAAACTTTGTGTACAGAGAATGATTTCTCCTCTGTTTGATAGAATTATAGAAAACTGATGTATTCCAGATCAAAGCCAAAAGAGAAAAGTAGAACCAACTACAATATAATAACCACTCAACAGAAGTGCAGATACAAGAAAAGATACATTTGTTTTAATTTAAAGACATTGCTGTTGGAAAGAGATGTGAAAATAGGAGCACCCAAACTGGTGTTTACCAGAATTACTTCCAGTTTATGCTTCCCAGTCTTCCTCCTTTTTATTGGAGTTTATGAATCATGATCATAATGAACATTTATTCATAAATATTGCAGAATGTGCATTTAAATACACCTTTCTAACACCAAAAGCTAAGTCTGCCACCATTTGCCCTTCCTTTCCATCACAGTGAAGAAACATGCCTCTGCCTTTCGAGGGCCAAGACTTACACATGGGCAATGGGTCCCAAAACCTTCAATCTTCCAGAAACCCTACTAACAAGCCCCTCTGTCCCTAGTACCATCAACCTTTAAGTTTCTCCCATCATCACTCAAATATGATCTTGAATCCTTCACCAGGGGTCTAGGAAAACCTGGACCCCACGCCATCTTTCAGCTATTGTCATCTCCATTTAGGACCCTGGATGGTCAAGAGTCACAGTTAGACCGTGGACCTCAGCTTCTTTATTCTCCTGGCCTCTACATTTCACTCCAATCAGATATTTGCCCGCACTAAAGCCATCCTCTAGATAAAAAATGATTCACATTGCTCTATTGAAGGAGACTTTTCCATCTTCATTCCGAACTTCTCAGCATTCAGGACACATGTGATCATTCACTTCTTTCTTCTTTCTCCTGGGTTTCTAACAGTACACCAAGTCCCCAAGTTTTGCTATCATTTCTCTCTGGTTATTCCTTAATCTTTTCTGCTTGCTCTTCCTCTTTCACCTGATATTAAGTGTCCTGGACACTCTTTTTTTTTTCATATTATATTCTTCTCTCCTTAGGCAATCTCAATTACTCTTATTGCTTTAAATGCCAAATACATAAAATAGCTCTCAAATTCGTATTTCCAGCCCTGACTGGTGTGGCTCAGTGGATTGAGTGCTGGCCTGCAAACTGAGGGGTTGCCAGTTCGATTCCCAGTCAGAGCACATGGTTGGGTTGCAGGCCAGGTCCCCAGTGGAGGGCACACAAGAGGTGGCCAAACATTGATGTTTCTCTCCCTCCCTCCCTTCCCCTCTCTCTGGAAATAAATAAAATCTTTACAAAAAATATTTATATTTCCAGCCCAGCCTCTTCTTCAAGCCTTTGGAATTGAATATTAAACTAACTACTTGGTGTTTACTCCTTGGTTGTCTCACAGGTATTTTAATAATCCAAAGTCAACTTTTGATATCCCTTCCCACTTCGTATTGGTTTGTCTTTCAAAGTACTCCCCCTCAGCATTTGACTTCATTATAGGTACTCATGATCCATGGCAATAACCTCAGAGTTAGCCTTGACTTGGGAGGCCCCACATCTAATTTGTGAACTCTATCTCCAGAATATACCTCACTCTTCTCAACAACGGCTGGCAATCAAGTTCAAATTATTAACATCCTTCACTGGGGCAGCTACAATGACCTCCCAGTGGATCTCCCACTTCCATCTCCAAACCTTTCTAAACATGGGGAATGTGTGCTTTGAAATGCAGCTTTAATCATACCATTCCCTTATTTAAACACTCTGTGGAGAGTTAAATTGCACTTAAGACAAAATCTTTCCATACCCGAGAGGTCATATATATGACAGATGTGCCATGGGCAGAGCTCTAACCTGGTCTTTGGCTCTCGCCATATGAATCATGCCAAGTTACAACTTGCAAACCTTTTGGAGAACCAACTTGAAACATCCCTGTCTTCAGTGTGTTTGGAAGAACAAACGTCGTGTGAATAAGATTATGTGGGTTTGCTAGACTGGGAAATTACATATTAATATAGTTTTAAATAAATATCACCCATGAAATTATTTTATTAATATATCTTTTTACTTACTATAACTCTACCTTCCATGAGATGATCCAAAATTATAAAAGTTACTGAAGCCATTTTTTCAGAATATCTTAAAAGATTTTTAAAAATCATTAAAAGTGGAATTATTCTCCCATTCAATAACCAACAAATATTTTTGCTACCTTGGTGTACACTGTGTATAAAGAAGAAAAGGAAATTCAAATTTCATATTCACTTGACAAAAACCTTCCATAAACCTTTGAAAACATTTGTTATTTCAAGATATGTATTTTCAATGTAATATAAGCTTTGGTTTTCATGACTTCAAAATTATTTATATAGGAAAATAATATACATGCATGTTTATAACTCACATTACTTCCTGAAGGCTTAGAAAAAGATGCCAAATATTAATTTATTAAAATTGTACCCACCTATAATCTCTGTCTATAATAATTAAATAGGCACAATGAGTAGTTAGTAGGATGATATCATATTCTGAACTCCAGAATAAGTTTTTAAAGATGACTTTTGCAGATGTTAATAACCTTATAAACTCACTTGATAGTTTATGATTTCTTTACTGCCATCATTATCCTTCATTCAGTTATTTAATTGCCCCCACAGAGTTACATAAAATTGTTCTGGTGCCCATAGCTACTACCTTGTGGAGTTGCACTGGTCAGCCAGCCAGGCAAAAATGTACAAAGCTTCTCTGTTCTCCCACCGGAATGTCAGCTTTGCTGCCTGCCTCCAGTTTATGGATTACTCTTTAGTTGTTATCCCAGAAAACCTGCACTTTCAATACTTATTGGAACTCTACACTTCTTTGACCTGTATTCAGGGCCTGCAAAAGCCAACTAATGTTCCAACGGAGAAACACATTAACTACACAATTCTCTAGGCTCTCTGAGGCTCCCTTCTCAAGGGCCTATAATGAGTTAGGGCATCAACATCCAATGTCCCTGGATTGTCCTAACCTACTTCCTTGATTGCAATTTAATGTAATGAGAATTGTCCCTTTCAATATATTGGCTAGATCTTTTGCAAAACTGTAGCTGAATGAATTGTCTCCTATGTCTCTCAGAGATAATTCAATACATTCATTCCTTCTTGACTTTAGCATTGAGAAATTTGTCCTTTTAAACTAATGGGTACATTTCCATACGTTAGCCAAGAAGAATGAACTAACTCTCCTTGTTTGTTTTTTGCATTGGCAACTAGGAATCTAAGAACTAAATTTACTATTTATTTTGCATAACCACCTTCTGAGAGCTCCTGATATAACACCATAATTTTCCTCCCTGTCTAAATCATTTTTTTAAACTTTCTCCCTCTGTGCTGCACTAGATAGAAACAGCAGAGGCTCTGTTGTTTCTCTCTGATTATAGTAACACTGATTCACTGTAACAGTAGGGCACTGACCCAGAAGTGACTAAAAAGTCCCCAAAAAGGCCTCTATATTGAGCAAGAATGTCACCTTGGGAGAAGAGCAGATTATCATCAGTAACGGATTTGCTGCAAAAGTGAGGATTCTCACATGGACTCTCACCCTAGATGGCCCTGAGTGTACACACTCCCCCCACTCTTTTGTTCCCTTTCTCACCTCACTTCAGTTAAGAATCATTGATCTAAACAGGGGCTGGCAAACTTTAGTAAAGGACCAGATAGTAAATATTTGAAGTTTGCAGGTCATATGGTCTTTATCACAGCTACTTCACTCTGACACTGGAGCTTGAAGCAACCTTAAACAATATGTAAACAAATGAACATGGCTATGCTTCAATAAACGTTTATTTCCAAAAATGTGCTGGGGGCTCAGTTAGGCCATGGTCTATAATTTGCTGCCCCCTGATCCAAATAGTTTATTACATTGGTTTTTAATTTTTACTTTAATGTTCTAAGTTGTTTATGTTTAATAGGGTAAGCAGCTTTGAAATATTTTATTAGAGTAAAAGAGCATAAATTATGAATAAAGAATAAAAATTCAGGAACTCTCTATTATAGACAGCCAAAATATAATTGGGAATGAGCTCTCTGCTCTCCAGAAATTTATACTCTGCTACAAAATAAAAGGTGCCTTCACAAATAAGTATAACATAACACTGGAAGAGAGCTGCAATGTCTTGTGGGACATCACAAGGACCACTCTGGTCCTTCAAACCCAAGAAGCAGGAAGACATCCTAATAGAAATGATACTAGATCCAGATGGGGGTAAATGGAATGGGAATGCCAAACAGAGGGGTGCTGTGGTCCAACACCATACCACCAGGCAAAACAGCCTGGAGGTATTCAGAGAAATTCCTCAGTTTGGCTGTAATATAGAGTAAGCATTTAAAAAATAAGTTATAATGGTAAGGTTTATTAAGGATGCAAGGTCAAGAAGTCGGAATTTTTAGTTGGCAATAGAGAACCATTGAAGGCTTTTGAGCAGGGTAAGAATTGTATCTTAATCTTGATTATCAAAAAAATTAATCTGTCAGCAGCATATAAAAAAGAACAAAAAGTGAACATGATACCTTTAGAAGAATGATGTTCAACATATAGGGCTCTTGCAAACTGCACACCTTGATCCCAAAGATTTTGATATGGTTCCTAATGGAGAATGCCCTCCACACTCCTTTTACTACTGGTAATTGAGAATCACTGCCTTTGCAAGCCACTGTTACAGTGTGCCGTGTGCCTCAGGTGTGCTGGAATATGGAATAAAAGTTGAAAAAGCCTGGCAACAGGGCTGTTGGAAAAACCCAGGCAAAGTAAAAAGGAGGTGAAATTTGGGATAAAAATATGAATAAAAATTAGGGTTACCATGGCTAAGTTTCTCAGTTGGTTGGAGCATCATCCCATACACCAAAAGGTTGCAGGTTCGATCCCCAATTACAACACATACGTAGGTCATGGGTTGGATCCCCAACCGGGGCACGTATGGGAGGCAATTGATGGTATGCCTTTCTCTCTCCCTTCCTCTCTCTTGAAAATCAAACATATCCTCAGGTGAGGATTAAAAAATAAATGAGGGTTTAAGAGAACTTGTCCAAACAGGGCTTGCTTCCACATGGAAAGTTCACTTTGAAGTATCTGGGAGAGAGGTGGTACAGAATTAACAGAAGAGGGGATGTCAGAAGGAGCACAGTCAGGGGAAAAGGTGAGTTCAGTGACAGGCATGGGAAGTCTGAAGTGTTAAGCAGGTTGTGCAGGTGAAGAGCAAGCAAAATATTGAGCATGTGAGTGTAAAGCTTGAGGGATTTGGGTCTAAAAGTAGAGATGTGGGTTTCGTTCAAAAGGAGCTGATGGTCGTGGCCAGTGTTCTGCTTCCAGTCACTGACAGAGCGTGTTCAGAGAGAAGTAAGCACTTGAGGATCAGTCATATTTGGGTGCCACAAAAAGAAAGAGGGTCAAGAAGAGGCTGTTGGAGAAAGAAGGAAAAATTGAACTGTCCCAGAGGTCAAGAGGTCCAGAATCAGAGTAAATGAGACCACTAGGGAAAAAATCAGTCAAAAAGCCAAGGACCGTGAAACAGGCCTTTGGACTGAACAAAGATGTCACTGTCCACCTTTGGGAGGACAGATGGGTTATAGCAGAACACGGGCTTCAACAGATGGAGGCGTGAACTGGGTGAGGAATTGCAAGTAGCAACTGTAAATCCACTTGAGAAATTTGGGAGTGGTTTGTTCCTGGGATACTATAAATAACAGGAACTTAGGAAGCAGGAAGTCGGGAGATGAAAGGGAAGGGACATGTTGGTAATAGGAGAGGAGTTTGCCATGGACAGTGTTTGTCATTAACTAGCCCCAAGGTTACAATCAGCCAGGGGTGTGCTGTGCAGGCCTTGCAATGTTTACTAGCCAGAGCTCTGTGGGTTCTGGCTTTCAGTAAGGGGACAGCCAGCCAGCAGTGGCCACCATCATCATCAAAAGAGAGTTCCTGAGTGCAAGTGGCATGCACTTTGCCGAAGACACTAAAGGAAATGAGGTTTATATTTTGGAGAGGCTAAGAATCTCAGAGAGAAAACAGCAACTTGAACAAAAGGCAGTTGAGAAAACACTGAGCTAATTGAAATAATGACTGCATATGATGGGCAGATGGTGGAGACCATTCCTTTTGTGAGGCGAACTGTGAAGACAAAGTTATAATTTGTTCATGATTAAGCAGTGCTGTTGGGGTGGGAGGGTGGGTCCAATCCCTGCAGGGAGCCCAGAGAGTGGCATAACCACCAGCCACCCACCAATTAACCACAAGGATTCATAAGCCAGCTCATGGCAGTAGCTGTGTCAAATTTCTGGGTGTCCTGGCCATCATTACTGAATTTGCTACAGCCAATTCTTCTTCCTATTAGTTTCCTCTTCTACAAGCTCGTTTTCACCAAAAATATATATACTTCACATCATTATAGGCAGGATGTAGAGAGAAAGACATCATCAACCATCACCCAAATACTTCCTCCAACTTTCTCTCTGTAGCAGGCCCCTGTGCTTTCATGACTCTCCATGCTCAGAGCTCTGCCCAGCACTGCAATCAGAGCTTTGGTAGGTAACAGGAACACAAAGGGGAAAGGCATTTCTAAGATTCATTTCTACTCAGTTGCCATTTTGAAAAGCTTCTGGTCTTTCAGGCACCCGAGAAAAGGAGTGTTTGGGACTCTGGAAGTTCTGTCTTGCCCCAGGTCATAGAACAGTTATCACTCTTTCAGGGACAGATAAGGAAACTGCTGCCATTTTTCACTGGTCAGGAAAAATCTCTTGTGTTTTGAGGAGGGTGAAAGCCAAAAGCACTTTTTCAGACTTTGTCACAGTGTCTGCCAAGCTGAGCTGGACAGAACTTAATAGCCCAGGCGATACTGGCTGTAGGCCTGATGTCATAGAGTTCACTTTTCACCTACTGAAAAGTTTCCCCTAAGTATTTTTTGGATCGAGCCTCCTAAACGGCAGACTGCTGGATCTTCCCACCCCACCAGGTCCAGGCCTGGGGATGACGTTGAGCCTCGTGACAGCTGGGTTGGAGTCAGTTACATGATGAGGAAGACCAGACTGAATAATATGTTGGGATACTCCAAATGGCCATGTTACGTATAGACCTTCTGCCTTAAAAGGAGATCTTTATAATTCCTTTGTTCCAAAACACATCCTCTGGCACTGGTGTCCCCACCCTAATCCAAACTATCCATTTCTAGTTCATGCCATTGAAAAACTTCCAAGTGATGCTCCCAACAACATAGCTACAATCTCCTAGCATCTCCACCCATTTCGATGAGATTCTGTTTTTCCTCTGAATAGAAATAATACTCAGTGCAACAGCTAATGACTTCATCTGTACTGGATATCAGCCATAATCCTTGTGGTCCAACTGGGAGGGCCAACAGTCTTATATGTGGCCTGTCACGGGGCTCTTTATATTCTTTGGCAGAAGTTAGGAAGGCAGTAATACAGTGACCACACAGCAACCACTCAGAGACCACCCAGCAAGTAGCTTAGGAGCACAGCTTGTCCACAGATGGCCTCTAAAGGGCTCACGGGCCACTCTCCCATACCATGGGAGATCAGGGGAGAGGCTGGGAGACACGTTCCATTATGAAATTATTAGCAAATAATCCACATAAAGTTCTGTCTCTTGGATGCTTCTAATCTTCACTGAAATGATCTTGGTACAAAAATAAAACAGAAGCTGAGGTCCAATCTACCATCCTGCAATCACTTCAGTTCATTACTTCATAGAAAAATTTTAAGCTTTTGCAGAGCAAAAATAGCATAATTTCAGAAAAAAAGAAAATAACAGACTGTCATCCATATTTGCTGAAAATATTTTCCCCAAAGAGTTAATATTTATATTATATAAAAACTCATATAAAATGATAAGAAAAATATCTAACAACTGTCACTTATCAGCAATTTAACTTTAGGCATGGAATTTAATTTCTTCAAGATTCAGCTTTCTCATCTATAAAATGAAAGTAGAAATACCAACCTTGTTGAGGTGCTGTGTAGATTAAATGAGATAATGCATTTAAAGTGCCAAGAACAAAGTCTGAGCATAGTAAGTTCTCTTCTTTGCCCCTCAAATGCTTCCGTATCAAAGTGGGTAAAGGCCAGAACAAAATAAAATTCATATTGGAGAAAATACAGTTAATAAATAAACATGAGAAAATATTCAACCTTACTAGATACCTTAGGAATACAGATTAAAAAGCACCTGGCCCCTTTTACAGAGGAAAATTAAAAACACTGACAGTGACCTCAACATTGTCAACAAGGTTGTCAGGGCTCTGAGTCATGTGACTCTGCTAGTCACAGCACAAACTGGAAAACCCTTTTGGAAAGCCATTTGGCAATATCCTTAAAGACATAAAATGCTCATATCATTTGACCTCATATTCCTATCCTAGAAATTTCTTTTAAGGAAATAACCCAAAAGACAAAGAACTATAAGTACAAAGATTTTCATTGCCACAAGATTCGTTATAATGAAAAGACCTAGAACAATTTAGTGCCTAATATCAGATAAATGAGTAATTTAATTACATTAGGGAAAAGCAGACAATGCACAATCATATCTGTATTGTGGTTATGTTTTTATATGTGCTTGTAAACAAGAATGGATAACATGAGCAAATTTTAAAGGACTGGTAAATCTGAGCTAACAATTGTATTGTGGTGTTTTTTGCTTTGCTATGGTTTCTTTTACTATCACTGTAATATTGTTTTTACAATAAGTAATTCTTCTTTTAAAAAATAACATCACTCCCACTTCCACAGCCTTCATTCTAAGTAGGCCCTCTTCACCCCTCTGCTAGATCAGGTGTGCACTTCCTAATCGGTTATTTTCCCCTTTGTGTTTCTCCTGACAATGTAGGCAGTAATAATATTCATCGCTTACTGGTGCTTCCTCGTTTGTCCCAGACACTATATACAAAACCCTCTAAATACATTTTTGCCTTATATAAAATCCTCACAACCACCACACAGGGAAGGTATAACAAAAATCCACATGGTTCAGATAGGAACATGAGGTTTAACTCCCCTACCTAAAGTTTAGGAGTCCCTTGTGCTCTAGGAGCTGAAGTAGAACCTACATTTGATCAACCTCAGTTTAAATATAGATTTTTAGCTCATAAAATTATTCATTTTAACTAGAATTGAGCATAAATGTTTTTATCTTCTTATTTCTATAGAGACAAGATAGAGGCCTACTGCTGTAAGACCCACTTCCTGGAGCTAAAGGCAGGAGAGTTTTCATAGATTATTCTTAACTCTTGAATCCACGATCTTCACAATCTTATTCAACAATTGGTACAGTTCAACTGAAGGGGAAATAGCAGGCAATTTTGAACACACTACTGCATATACAGCAGCTGTTTAATAAGTACGTATTACTGGTAGAATTAATGACTCCAAAGACCTGCTCAAAGCCCAGGGAGGGTCATGAAGCCAGTTTTCAAGGCCACTGGCCTTCCCTTTCCTTCTTGCTCTGCTCATCTCTTTCCACAAGTTCTGTAAAAGGATACGTTAAATTTATAAGTGTTCATGTGTGACTTCTTTTGAGATTGTTATCACTTGAACTGGAAAGTACAAATGATAGAAATAAACCTCTACTTGTGCAATGTTAGATTCCCAGGTATCTGCCAGTGGAGGAAGAAATAGCTAGAGAGAGCCAGCTAATAAACTCTTTATATCACAGTTGAAAGAAGTATCCTACTTTGTTAACAAAAGGCTCACAGGCCAACTTATTATCACATTCATTCATTAAATCACTTTCCTCAAACCAAAATATATATAGTACCCAAATATACTTTAATATCTTAAATATATATATTTTTTACTATTGTGTGCACATTCATTCTTAAATTTTCAAAATAGTTAATGTACTTGGAAGCTTTTCTATTATAAGGTATAGATAAATAAAACTAATAAATAAATAAAAACTTCCCTCTTTACTTAATATCTATGAAGGATAATTATACCTATGCAAACAGATTATTGTAACAACTGAAAACAGTATTAAGATACAAGAAAAAAAAGGGACATTTGCCAAAGTCCTTAAGGTCTCCACATTGATTAAACTTGACATCTGTCTAACTTAATAGTACTGATCTTGAGGAATTCAGCTCTTCTTTCCTTACTCATTGTTACTCCAGTTGGACCTTGTTAATGGCTTTATTAGTGTCAGACTAGATAAGAGGGATTGGCCTATCCACCTTCATCCACAGCATTCTCTGTGTGTACATTCAGGTGAAGAAAAAAAAACAAAAACACCAAGCACTTTTAGAATTTGCTCTCTCTAAAGAAAAGTTTTCTTGAAACAATTTTTGGATCTTAATTGGAAATATCACTTTTATTTAACCAAAAGTGTAACCAACTGCATGGAATAAAATATATTTTCTGATTAAAGAGGTTCACCTGGCCAGGATGGCCTTCACATTTCCAGCAGAGGATGGACTAATAAGACTCCATATGCATTTTAATTATCTTGAAACAACAGCCTGGTTAACACCATGGGCGTAACTGACCACCACCTTATACTAGCAGAACAATACATACCAATGGATTGAGCCAGCTCTCCTCCAGGGGGGTCAGTGCACGAGACAGACATCCTAATTATACACAACCAGTAGAAACCATGCATACTGAGACTTTTTCCATTGGCTTTTTGGCTGTGAGAGACACAGAGAGGCATGCATTGTGTCCAAGCAGATATTAGATCTGCAATGTTAACACTCAAAGAATATGCAGCCCACATTAAGCAGGGTATTAGTCTAGTAGCCCTAGAGTTCATACTGGGGTCACTCTCCCAACCTGCTCAAAACCTTGACTTTGGGAGTAAATTCTGGAGTAATGACCAGGGTCAACTTAAATATTGAAAGTACAAAACATTGCTAGAAATTCTCTCTATATCCAACTTATTAGCAAATGCTATCAGTATCTCCCTCCACAACTTCCCTCCTTCCCACAGTCAGAAACTTTGAACTATGCTCCATGTAAATTATTTGGAAGTAGATTAATATATAATGATGTATTGATCTTAAAAGATATAATGAGAACCCTAGCTTCTCACATAAAATCCCAATTACACTTGAACATCTCCATCCAGTGACCCTGCAAAAGGCTAAATTTCTCAATGTACAATAGTTTTCAAATCCTCATAACCAGGAAAATCCATAAGTAATATGAATTTCCTTGCCTGCAAACAAAGGCATATTATAAGCCCATTCTCACAGTCCCATTGGGATCTGGTCCCTGTTTACTTCTCCAGCTTCACCTTTCCTCTCCCCTCCCCTGGCCTAGATTCCAGGCTCTCTTATGCCTGCTGAATGACCCGAATCAAAAGGCTTAGAGACAGGCACAGATCTACGTGGACTCAAGAACTCACATTCTAGCACTCCTGGTGATTGTTGTCTGTCTCTGCCTACCCATCCTTTAAAATGCACTTTCTCCAGGAAGCTCTCCCTGATCTATTTGCCTTTTGGCTTCTCCTATGCATCCCCATTATGTCCTCTGGATACCCCTGTGATAGCACCCGTCATGTTTATGGGGTAATAAGACTAAATTGTTTGTCCACCCACTAGATTATGCCTGTAAAATCTTTCCATTATAAGTACTCATTCCCATGTCTTGCTCATACTAAGGACTCAATAACTGTTAAATGAATGGATGGGCGAAAGAACAAATACAAATGAACAAATCCTAACCCTTTTGCCTATAACATCCTTTTCCCTCTTCCTTTATTCAGTTATTGAAACCCCTTCTATCTCATAGACAAGCAGTTAATCAATACACTAAAAAAATATCAGAATAAAACAATATAAATATGAATAGAGTTCTAAAATTGGAGTGTGGTGATGGTTGCACAACTTTGTAAATTTACTAATTATTGAATTGCATGGATGAGTTTTATAGTATGCTAATGATACCCCACCACAGCTGTTTTTAGAAAATGAATGGAAAATAAAATGTTTACATTATAGAATGGTCCAAAGTGAGAACACTTCAGAAATGGGAAATGGTTTAAAAAGCTGTGTGGTAAGTGAAAAAAGTTAACCATGGAAATTCTTCATTGAGTTCTGTTGTTGTTGTTGCTGTTGTTAGGGAAATTGCTTTTCACCTGGACAAGGCATTGCTAGAAACTTTGAATTAAATATATTTAATGAGAACGTGACAGTTTACATGCTATAATTGGTCTATTTCCAAATTGGCAGAAGGGACCACCCAATTTTAGAGTTTAATTCACAGTTTGAAAAACAACAAATTTATTTTATTAATCCCATTTTTATTACATTAATGAATAGAGTTCAAATTAAGTAATTTAACTCTAAAAATGTGTTGACAGTAAATTAAAAACAATAAATTTTTGCAATGAAATTTTATTGACCTTATTTTTGTAGTTTGCTATTTCTAAGCAAATAAAGTGTTATCTGTTTTTAATCAACTTTACTACCACTTAATTTCCACTAAAATTTTCTTTGGCATGTGCCAAGCCTTGTCTGCTGGGTTGCAAATGATGGGATTTCTTCATATAGTCTCTAATATCTAAATTACATAAAAGTGTCCCTGTTTTCCTTTTAAGTTCTTAACTACCTTACATTGAGAAGGGGTTCATTTTGAATAGACCCTCTTTTATAAATAATAGCAAATGCTTTCATCTACCCATCAAAATCATATTGAAAATTCCTTTTCAACCTTATTTTTATGACATCTTCACCTATTTTGATAGAATTTATTAAGAAAGAAAATCACACCACAATAATAACTTCAGACCTCTTTGTAGAGATAGCCCGAGGTACAAATTCAACAAGCAAATAATTCTTTTCATTATCTGCCTCTTAAAACATAAAATAAAAGTTAAAGACAACGAATTCCTGTTGGAAACATCAAAGTTAAATATACTACTCCTTGACAGACATTTAATAAAATCAGATATGAAGAACAGGAAGGCTAAGTTGTTATAAACATCAGTTGGCATGTCTTGCAGTTCTTGGTGGTCTAAGATCACCGCTTTAAATTTCAAAGGGTTTGAATAAAGACAGCTTCACAGTTGCTCTGGAGTCTTCCTATCTGAAAGGAGCCTTTTACAGATCTAAAATGGACTGATTTGATATTTATTACAGAGTCGTCATGGTCTTTCAAGGAATCAGTGATTTACACTTGAACCCATATTTCCAATGAGAATATCTTTTTTATTGAGAGGGGAGAGGATGTGAGGGGCTAATAGATCATTCACAGCTGGCCTTGTCAAGCACTTGCTTTTTATTTGTTACCATTGCTGAATTCAACACTATAGTGGCATTTCCATGCTTGTTATTAGTAGAGATTTTTTTTGTGGGGGGGGTGTTGTTGTCATTGTTGTTCTGATTAAAAGCATGCATGGCATTCTTTCTAAATTATGTGTCACTTTGTTGTGATTGTTATTTCTAGCAATTTAATAGTCTGTGAACAGGAAAGCTTTGAAATGACTGTCCTCTGTCCTTTGGCATAAACCAATTACCAGGATTTAAACCTATCTGACAAAAACTGGAGTGACAGATTTGAGAACAAAGTGGTTTTAAATTGTTATTTTTGAATATTTAACCTTTCTTGTTTTCAATAACTCAGTGATTTCAAGTACAGTAAGTGATCAGGAAAACAGCATCAGCTTTTCTTATTTCCTCAATAAAAAGCATGTCTTCCAGACTTTCCCAAACCCTTTAGTGAAGACCAACAGCCTAAATTCATTTAAATTAACTACTGCCTATTGGTACAATAGAGGCAGGTACAAAAGCTTCAGAATCAAGACTGATTTCTAAAAAACAGATTTGATTCTTAAAGAAACACGTGCAGTTGTTATTCAGGTTTTCTTTAAGGGAAAAGAATTAAAAGCAGAAATACTTTTTCTCAGCTGAAAACCATATCCAAGAGGTATCTAAACCAGATTTAGAATCTGATACTACCAGGTTTTGCTTAAAACCTCAAAGTTAGTGTTTTGTTACAAGTGGACAATAATTATTATTCATGATGCACCTACAGAAGAATTCTTAACGGCTCTACTAGGTACCAGCAGAATATAGAGAAAATGTAGTGTGTGCCCACTAGGCACACTATCAGGCAACACAGCTCTGGGTGATTTGACACAGTAACAAAAGAAGCCAAATTCTTTCCCTACCACGTATTAACACAAACGCTGACTTTTATGCATCGCTTTCTAAGTCATGAAAGAGTTCAAACACTAAAGATATGTCTAGCTAATAGGATATGAAGTAATGAAAATCACTTTTCTTTGGTTATTCTCAAACAGACCATAAATATTTACATCCCATTATAAAACACCTTAACAGCTCAGTGAGACTGAGTGCAATAGCACTTAATGCAATGTAACTCCAAACATTTTACAACTCCATAGGACTTTATAACTGTTTCTTAGAGTGTTTATCATGCAGGAAAATCTATGAGTTGACTGGTTAGTGTTCTTTGTTTTAAAAAACATGCAAAAGAAACACTATATCTGCTATATGAACAGTATTTTAAAATAACATCTATATTTCATCCAAAAGGCCATGTGAGCCCTCAAGGAATTGGACAAAAGCACTAGGTTTATTTCCTGAGGGTTACTGTGCCACTCATCCACACATCTTATAAAACGGAAAATATGTGTGCTCAAAGCAAACACCCTATAAGCCTTACATTTAAATAGTGCTTTATGGTTCACCAAGCATTTTCTTGTTATTTTCTTACTTGATCGTCAAGTAAGGAGATGGGGGGAGAGGAGTGCAGAGGGAAAGAACGTTTACTGAGCACCTGCTATGCACCGAGACCACAGAACTGCGACTCTGTTTTTCGGCTGCATTCTGAAAACCACGTGGGGTGCAAGCCTTCATTTAAACTTTATAGATGAGGTTCAGAAAGATCAATTCTACTGGCTAATGTTATATAGATAATAATTGGCAGATCTGGGACTGAGCCCCAAGTCTTACTCCAAAAGCCGAAATGTTTTGCCTTCTTTTCAAGTAATTATTAACTTTTGAACAATTCTAAGATTACGGTCATTCTATTTTGTTGTTAAAATGCCTTGTCTTTTATGAAGTGGCAATGTTTTTTTAAATATCCTGTAGTAGCTACTCTCTGAAGTATCTATTTTTTGCTAAATAAAACATTGGGAAGCCCATTTCAGCCTCTTCTATTTCTTAATTCCACAGGTCCTGGAAATTCAGAACTCTGCACATGAGCATGTTCTGGTTATCTCCATACAATGAGGCAGGGCAGGCTTGTGAAGCATGGTCACAGATGCTATGCCTGTGGAGACATGAGATGGGGAAGAGGAAGTCAAATTCTCTTTGGTTCGTGAGTAACATATGAATGATTCACAAGTGAATAAGCAAGAGAACCTTTCTTTATATTTTGACCCATTTACTACTGACCCAGTTACCTACTATCTTTGTGTCAGAGGAGGACTGAGAATACTGTATTAGGGAGTTGTCAAAATGCCCTTTTTATTCTGTATTTCTTAGCCCGATTGGATCTCAAACTATGTTCTTTAGACCTTAAGAGTTCCATTGAGGCACCTTAGGAGATAGTAAGAGGCAAAGGGAGAGTCATCTTTAACCCTACCAGCAATATTTTTTAGCTACTTTATATATGGAGATTTCATTTTATGATTTCCTTTAAGAAAGAGATTTGCACTCTGTAAGAGCATACATATATGAGTATACATATATTAATAGCTAGACAGATACATATTAAAAACCGCCAACCTTAGCCCAATGTTTATAAGTCTGAGGTTCTCACATCCTAAAAAATCTGCAAATTTAGCAATAAGGTTTGGGAAACTATTCTTATACTTATACTACCAAACCACTAACACTCAATTTTACCAAAATAAAGTAACTTTAAAAAAAAAGAATACTTGTGATTAAATGTTTGGTCATCTATTCTGCTTTAAAGAAAGTGAATACATGTATATGATTTATGTCTCAGTGTGTTCAGAACATCAATTACATAGGTCTTTGATAATCAAAAGAATAAAGGAATTAATTAACACTTTAAATAAAGAAGTTACTTTGAAAGACCAGAATGATTCAAAACATGGAATCTATAATGAAAGACCATTTAAAAAGTTGGCAGATTTTTTCTGCCAGGCTCTTTTCCTTCTCCATATTTTTACCTTCACTTTTGATCTTCACTAAACTCCAAAAGTTACCTGGAACTTGTAGTACTGTTGGGTGTGAAAACTGTTGGGTGTTGGGTGTGACCTCCAGAGTCATATGGCAGAGCCAGGAATACTGGACCTGAGCCCGGTCCACCAACACCCACCTGTCTAAGGACTGGTAGAAAACTTCCCTTTTGGAGAAGTAATCAAGCATTTAACAGTACTGTTTGGCTGTAAAGTGGAATTAAAAGTTAATATTAATAAATTAATATTAATATTGCCAGCAGTAACTATAATGCTTATCGGAAATTTAATATGACTATCACAAGACATATATGAAGAATACTGACAAAATAATTACATCAGGATTTTACAGCATCCACCATCAAGTTTTCTCCTCTGACAACAAAAGACAAAACCTTTTTCACCATGAGCCAGGTAAATGTCACTGAAGGGCTTATTCTCTGAACTTGACTTCTGTATTTGACAGCCATGATTTGAGAGACTTAAAAGCAATTTTTAAAGAGTTTCCCTTTAAGAGGAGAAAGAAACTCACTTTTTTGAACTTCCTAGTATGTGACTGATTTAATCTTTTTTTAAATTTTTACTTATTGATTTGAGAGCAAGAGAGAGAGAGAAAGAAACATAGGTTTGTTGTTCCACTTATTTATGAATTCATTGCTTGATTCTTATGTGTACCCTGACTGGGGATCATACGCACAACCTTGGCGTGTTGGGACGACGCTCTAACCAGCTGAGCTACCTAGCCAGGTGACTTAATCTTCACGAACCTCAGTATGCAGGGGAGGGGATGGAGTTTTTAATTTAAAATTATTTTTCTGTTGTTATACTTGTGGTTGCTGTTTTAGTACAGTTGACCACTTGTGCTGTTCTGAAGTAGCCCTTGACTGAGGAGGCATTTCGATTGCCGAAAGAGTGGCATTCCTGGCCACTGCTGCCTTGTCTGTGAGGGCCTAACCCATTCGCTGGGGCGGGACTTCTTCCTATACCGTCTCATCAATACTTACCACCATGTGATGACACGACAATGTCAACATCCCTCGTTTCTGGGAGGTGGTTCAGGGCAATAATTGAGCGTTACATGGGGCTAGAGCAGGGAGTCACTGAAATTAAGAGCACATCCAGAACAAAGAGTTGAGTAGACCATAACGCTAAAAAAAGAAACATAAAAGAGTCACCCAAACACGTGGTATCTCCAAGCAGAAATCAGACAAGGGTAGTGGGCCAGGATGCTGACAACAGTGACATCAGGTTGGTGACATGCCGAGGAAAAGGAATATAATGAAAACTTAAACAGATCCTCCACCCATCCTCAGTGCTCACTTGTTGGCCCTGGCCCCCATGCCATCCTTTATTCTTTTCCTTTTGAGGGTGTGATGTTGGAAACTAAGTTTGGTTTATCTGGATGTAGCTCTGGGTCAGAAGCAGAAACGCCCAACCGTATCATGGCATTTCTCCAAGGATCAGAGCAAAGGTAAGAGTCTCTGTTGCATCAACTTCTTGTTAATGTTTCTCAGCCAAAAGCTCAATGGTTTATTTTTTAAGGTCGTAAAATGGTGTGAAACTCTTGGCTACTTTCTCCTATCATGATATGGCTCCACTAAATTATTTGTGTTTTACTCTTCAAAATGTGGCCAGCACTGAAGGACACAGGGAGCTATGGGGTGAGGAAATTAGAAGTTCCTCAGCAAAACGTGTATAACGCTAGCCTCTTCCTTTCTGCCCTAAAAGATACGTTTAGTACCCTCTGGAAAAGGGAACTTCCAGAGGATTGACTGGCTTTACTGTTTTTTCAGCTTGGATAACTGTACATACTCCCAGTTCCCTGGTTTGTTTTATCATCTTGTAAATTGCACAGTTCCACATATTTGTTGAATGTCCATGGCTTTTGCCTCTAGTATACTTGCTTCATTGAAAACTGGTTCCGAGAGGAAAGATGACCTCTGGTCTACATTAACCACGGTTGGTTTTCTTCTTCACTAGGTAAAAATACACCTTGCCACCACATGGATTTCCTCGCAAAGACCACCTGTCACATCTACATGACAAACTCCTATTCCCCTCATTTAGAAGACTGTGACCGAATTGTGTATGAAACAGTAACTCTAACTTGTCATACTTAAGGCCTGGTCACTCTCTCTCTGCTCTGGATTTTATGACACAGCTTTCTACACCAAACATTTTAGAATGCACTGAAACTTGACTCTCTATTGCTTTGCCTTAATAGTCTCTATGGTTAGCTTTTTTGTACTTCTCACCAAGAGAAATATTGGAGAAGCCATATCATTTTAACAGCAGGCGACAGGGTCACAGATAGGGCAGCTTGTCAAACCTCCATTATACAAATGTCCAAAATGAGGGTCAGAGTAATTGAGGGACTTCTCCAAGGAGGACGATTTGGGCCTAGAACCCAGATTTCCTAACGAGTCCTGTACCCATTATAGTTTTTTATCCATTACGATACATAGCTTCACATTCACTTTGCAAAATATTTCTGTAAAATTGAAAGCTTTTATGTAAAACAGTTCAACAGAGTAAAGAAAGTGGAAGCCACAAAATAAAAATTTTGCAGATATTTAAATACTTCCAAAGACCAGATGCCTTTGCCTCATCCATTCCAATAACATAATGTGATCCTATGAATTCTCTGAGAAATAAGAGAATCTTCTGTTGCTTTATAAAAAATGTCTAAACTTGACCTATTGGAACATGAATATTTCACCATTTTAGCCACTTCATTATTCTCCTTGGGATGGTCAGATAACTTTCACTTAGATTAGAGCAATTTTTCTAATTTTCTGGGAAATGTAGGCAATCCATGATCAATACCATAAAGCAAGAGACATTGAGAAATAATAATGAACAAAGGTTTTAGATTAGCACCAAAAATTCAACAAAAAAAGACAAGAAAGTTTGATTTATCCTAAAAAACAAGTAGTTATTCTCAGGGTTTTATATGATTTTTAGCTACTTACCTCTTTTTTTTAAAGACTTTATTGATTTTTAGAGAGGGGGAGGGAGGGAGAAAGAGAGGGAGAAAAACATCAATGTGTGGTTGCCTCTCACATGCCCTGGGGACCTGGCCTACAAGCCGTGCATGTGCCCTAGACTGGGAATCAAACCAGCAACACTTTGGTTCACAGGCTGGCACTCAATCCACTGAGCCACACCAGCCAAGGACTTACCCCTTTCTTATAGCTCCCCTTTATCAGTGTGATACTCCTGCAGAAATCTTTATATGACTACTATGACCAATTCCATATCTACTCCCAAGTAATGCCAGTTAACTATTAAACCAGGACCGTGGCCTAATTCTTAAGTGATTGACAACCAATGAAAGGTCACTTGTCACAAAAACACACACTAAAAGTATGAAAAAAGTCACATGACATGCACTGCATCTTTTGGTGGCTTAGATTTACAATTTTTTCTTCTTCTTTTCTTTGTTTTTTTAATTTAAAGGCTCTGAATGCAGATAGCTTTCAGTTGTCCTTGTGTTTCTTGCCTGAAAGAACCCTTTAAGTGCTCTTGAAATGGTTAGATGAGTATCAGAAACAATTGCATCTTCTCAACCCCGATCACAACCATTCTAAGATGTTGATGAGTAAAACGCACTGGGCAGATTTAAAGTTGATAGTGGCCCTCCAATTTCTAAAGTTCTTTTAGAGTACAGACTATGTCTCTTGTACTCTTCTGGCATGGTTTTGCTCATTTGCAGGAAAACCATATTCTGCACCACATCCTCACATATTGATATGTTGAGGAAATAAACAGCAAACATCACTTCCCATCCATCTGCTAAGCTTGTTAGAAAGATGAACACCCAGTGTTCAGATGTTTTTCACTCAGGTTTGAAATTTCATGTTCAGCATAATTTGTTTTTACTTTTCAAGACAAATTTTAATCCAATAAGGGGATATTATGCCCCTTTGTTAAAAAAAAAATGATACCTCTCTACTAGTAACTAGAGAGGCCAGCCACGCTTTGGACATTGTTGAGATACATCTACAACTGGGATTCTGTCAGGCTCTAGAAATATAAACACCAATTATGAAAAAGGACAATCTTCTCCATTTTTTATAAGCAAGTCCAGCATTAATTGTTCATATACTAATATGTACTTTTATTTCAAAGTACCAGATGTCATACTAAGTATGAGGATAAGTACTTAATTTATAATTTCTAACAAGCTGATTCTAAAGATCTTCACACTTAAGCATCAGTACCCAGAATAACACAAGCTCTTCTTAGGTTGCAAATATTTTAAAAGCATGAAGCAAAGCAATAAAAGTCAATTGAACAAGCAAAAACCTGGCAGTCACAGTGCCCACTGGAAACTGAGCCAAATGTTCTTGTGTAAAAAGCAATAAGAATGAAAGGTGCATACATCTCTACATTGTCCCTTCCAATATTTTTTCTTCCTCTTCTGTATAATTCCAACTCTTCAGGGGAAATTTGTTCTTCTCTCCAGTTTTTGATTTACTCTACACATTATAAAGGGTGGAAGGGATGATTTTGCAAATTATATGTCCATGGGAGACAAAACAGCACAACAAAAAATTTCTAAGTTACATCTAACACAAACCTCCCACTCCTTCAGGCAATCCCTACACCATTGTTCATGTCCATGGGCCATGCGTATAAATTCCTATCCTGTACTTAACATCCCCATGGCTATTCTGTAACTACCTATTTTTACTTCTCAGTCCCTTTACCTCCCATCTGGCAACCATCAAAATACTCTCCATATCCATCGTTCTGTCTCTGTTCTTATTTGCTTAGTTTGTTTTTTAGGTTTAATTGTTAATAGATATGTACTTATTGCCATTTTATTGTTCATAGTTTTGATATTCTTTTTCTCAAATAAGTCTCTTTAACATTTCATATAATAATGATTTGGTGATGATGAACTCATTTAGTTTTTTCTTGTCTGAGAAGCTCTTTCTTTATCTGCCCTTCGATTTTAAATGATATCTTTGTCTTGGTAGAACAATCTTGTCTGTAGGAACGTACTTTTCATGACTTTGAATAATTCTTGCCAAACCCTTCTAGCCTGCAAAATTCTTTTGAGAAATCAGCTGACAATCTTATGGAAACTCCCCTGTAGGTAACTAACTGCTTTTCCTTTGCTGTGTTTAAGATTCTCTCTTTATCTTTAATCTTTGCCATTTTCACCATGATGTGTCTTAGAGTGGGCTTCTTTGCATCCATCTTGTTTGGTACTCTCTATGCTTCCTGCACGTACATGTTTATTTCTTTCACCAAATTAGGGAAGTTATCTTTTGTTATTTTTTCAAATAGATTTTCAATTTCTTACTCTTTCTCTTCTCCTTCTGGCACCCCTATGATGTGAATGTTGGACATATTGAAGTTGTCCCAGATGCTGCTTACACTATCCTTGTTTATTCTGGATTCTTTTTTCTTCTTGTTGTTTTGGTTGGTCGTGTTTTGCTTCCTTATGAATCACTGACTTGATTCTTGGCTTCATCCCCTCTACTGTTGTTTCCCTGTAAATTGTTATTTATTTCAATTAGTGTATCCTTCATTTCTGACTAGATCTTTTTTATGCTGTTGAGGTCCTCACTAAGTTCCTTGAGCATCCTTATACCCAGTGTTTTGAACTCTGCATCTGATGATTGCTTTATCTCCATCTTGTTTATCTCTTTTTCTAGAGTTTTTATCTGTTCTTTCATTTGGGCTATGTTCTTTGTCTCTTCATTTTAGCAGCCTCCCTGTGTTTGTTTCTATGTACTAGGTCAAGCTGCTATGACTCTGTGTCCTGTAGGGTGGCCTAATATAGTAGGTGTCCTGTAGGGTCCCATGGTATAGCCTCCTCATCACCCAAGCTGGGTACTCGTGATGCTCCATTTGTGTGGGCTGAGTATACCCTCTTCTTCTAGTTGAGCCTTGAATGCTCTTGGCAGGTCAATTATAGGGATTTGCCCAGGCCAATCAGCTGCAAGAACTTGCTATGGCCACTGACCACCAACCTCCATTCTCCATGGAGGATCAGCTGTGCAGGGACAGGATGGTGGTGATCTGAGGTGGTCTGTAGCTGTCTACTGGGTGTGCAGTCTCTGGGGTTTCCCAGATGGTGTAGGCCAAAGTCAGCTCCCACCTATGTTTTGCCCATGACCACCCTGCACAAGCTACAAAGCAATCAACAGATGGCTGCTACTTGTCCTGGGATTGGAGATTCCCAGGCAAAGCCAAGCTGTGAACCTAGGATGCCTGCTTCTAGTGCCAAGCCTAGCCACTTAGCAATAGGTATGGGGTCTGGGAGCTTACTGAGGCTATCTGTTGCTTGTTTGATCGAATTTAGGAAGTTGTACAACATGAGCCAAGATGAGCCATTCCTATAGAAAAGTCAGAGTTAACATATTGGGTTGGCCCATAAGCTGGGTGGGATGGAGTTTCTGCACATCTCCAGCGTAGGGCAAACATTGTTAGTCAAATTGATGGAGTCTCATATATGGCATCCACCTGCCAGCTCTGAGGTTCTATAGGGGGAGGGTTCAGCAAAGGGACAATGGCCTCTGCCTACATTTTTGTCTAGGGGAAAGCTGTATGCCAGCTCCCACCTTGATGCCAGACACTTCAGTTCATTGCTGTATGCCACTGGTACCTTGCAAGCTGCTACCCCATTGTTGCAGCTCTGAGGGAGTAAGTCTGAGTAAGTCTGTGTATGGGTTCTTAAAGAGGAACTGTTTCAGACTCCAAAAGTTTCTTCTACTGACTCAATCCTTTCTAGTTTTTGCAGCCAGAAATTATGGGGACTTATCTGCCAGGCATTGGAACCCTGGGCTAGGGGTCCTGGCATGGAGCTGGTACCTCTTGCTTCCAAGATATACCTCCTGAGTTTTTATCCACATATGGAAGTGGGACCGGTCCTTCTGTGTGTCCACCCTCCTACCAGTCTGGATGTATGTGTTTTCTTTAATTCTGTAGTTGTTACATTTCCCTTCAACTCTATTTCTGATGGTTCTGAGTGTTGGTTGTTCTATATTTTAATTGTAATTTTGATGTGGTTGTGTGAGAAGGCAAGCCGTGTTTACCTATGTTGTCATCTTGAGAAGTCCTATCAATTCTTACCTTTCCTCAAATATAGTACACTTATTTAGGGAGAATCTCTTTTATCTAAGTATTGGGTTAAATGCCCTCCTGCCTATTCTAAGATCTGGTTCTACCAATTATCCCTCACTTTCCTGTACCATTCATCTCTCCTCTTAGGACCTTTCCTCTCTGGCTATTTACTCTTCCTAAAGTAATCTTTACTTACTCTACCATCTACTGCCATGGCTACGTTCAAGGCCAGTGGTTCCCTGTTCTCCATCTAAGGCAGAGGTGTCTCTTTTAAGATAAAGTCCTTATTTCTACTTGCTTACTGGACATCTCTTGGCATGTACAATTTAACTGAATTTATTATCATATCTACAAAAGGTTCTTCCCCTCCTCCTTCTCTGTCTCCCAGAATCCAGCCTTTCCGCTTCATCTCACAGCTACAGTTTATTTTCCTAACTGGCCTCCATCTCTCCACTCTGTCAATATTCCTTACCTATATGAGAATTCTCTTCTTACTAAACAAATCTGACTATGTCAGTACCTTTCTTATAAATATAAGCAGTCTGATAGCTAAATGTACAAACTTCTTAGCTCAACATAGCAGAAAAGAACCCCAACAATCTGGGCCCAGGCTATCATTTTCATCTTTTTTCCCACCTTCCAAACCGCATGCACACAAAACGTCCTTAATCTCCACTACTCAGTTCACCGGTCTCCGTGACCTTATGCCCTCATAAGACTCTCCCTCTGCTTATCATGCCCCCTTTCTAGAATATCCTTCCTCCTTGTCTGCCTAAAAAATTTCAGTCTGTTCTCTAAGATCCATCCCAGTCTCCACGAAGTCTTCTCTGGAGTTAGGATTCCTTCCTTTAAGATGCCTACAGCACTCATTTCATACTTAAGGCACGTAGCACATCGAAATGTGCTATTATTATCTGTTTTCTTTACTAACAAAGCCCCACTCTTACTCCTGTCACCACGGTGCCTGGGCTAAAGCAAATATTCGGGAAATATTTGTTACATAACTGAATGAACATAAAGCAGAAACTAATAATGCAAAAATGCAGATGACAAATGGCTTGTACACATTAAAAGGTTTATAGGCACAGAAAAGGAGTGTTTGTTGTATATAATTAAATGCTAAAATTCATGCAGTATGACCTTCAGAGTAGACATTCAAGGTCAACTTTGCGCTGGAAAAGGAAATGTGACATGGGGAAGGAGTCGTCATTCTTATACAGGTATAGGAAGTGATATTACCTGTAAAGCCATAGGGTTATGGCAGACAGGTAATTATTTGCTGTATGTAATAAAGTACCATCCTAAGCAATGTGTACAGTACTTTTGAAAGAGAAATAAGTGATAAAGTTGATTAAGGGCCTCAAGAAAGGGAGAACAGGTATCAAGCTTCAGAGGAAATTGCTTTGATTGTGGTAGGTATAGGACTGTGGGTAGCTTGCCACACCCTCCCGTGGCACCAAATCACACTTATTATGGGGAGTTCTTGCTAGTTTCTTATTATCACTCTTCGAAGATACAAAGTTCTCTTTCTGGTTCTGCCTCTACATGCCTGCAATCAGAAACTCTCTTTGCTATCAACTTCATAATAGTTGAAACTCATTCAGATCTCTTCATTGGGCTTTTTCTCCTTTGCTCTTTAATTCTTCATTCCCACTCCTAGACCATGGAAGCTCTATGGAGATCTGAGCAGAGCTGAGGAACACTGACTCAGATGCTACTTTTCCAGCCACTTGGTTGACTGAAGTGGTAGCAAAAACTAAGGATGAGTATGGAGGCCCTGGCCCTGGCCCTGCCCCACCTCCACCTCAATGCCCACACCAGTCACACTGCTGGATTAAAGCCCTGAAAACAGCTTCTCAATTGTTAATGATACCAGAGAAGAAAAAGAGAGCAAGCCATTCATCAATTGCTGCTTCATTCCTGGTCATTCTTTTCTTGGGCTAGTGGCAGCAGAAAATAAGCCTTGTAGAAATGTGGTAGGCACATGAAAAGTCAACCTTAATGCATACATAATTATAACACTTGATGTAAAGGGCATCCGGATGAAGTTAAAAGTCTACCCTCAGATTATCTTATCCCTCTCTATCTGTTTTAAACTTTGCTATGCAGAGGCTGCAAAACTGCTATTTCAAAATTGAGGCAATTTCCTCTCAAAGAAGTAAGAGGACTGAATTCACCTGTGGGGTAGACTGTTCCTTTGCTTGGGATAATTGCTGCAAATGGACCTGTTTAGTGACAGGAAAGTAAAGGAAGTCCCCACCCATTATTGTTCTTGGGGAAAAATGCGAAGTAAACTGAGTGCAGGTGTTTTCAACTGAGAAAGAAAGTGTTCTGTTTCATAATATAACCTGTGGGGTAGTTTTACAGCAAAATTCCTTATACTTGTTTCTTTCAGGGCAATGGTTCTTTCTGTTTGTTTTTTTAAATATGATTTGATAGAGGAAAACTACTGCTTGTTCTTGTGGAACTGCATGTGTGGGTGTGATTGTGTGTGTGTGCGTTTTTCTGTTTGTTCAAAGCACGTAGGTTGGAGACAATGAGAGAGAGGTCACACCAGCCTGACCTTCACTTCAGGATGGGCAAGAGATGGTAAAAAGAACCTCGCTGTGAAATCTCAGAGAAACTTGGACTGGACCACTGAGTTCTTATTTAACACTGAAACTTCCAGAAAAGGACAAATGTAACATACAGATTTTCAAGTAATTTATAGCCATTTTTTTGTTGGAATTAGAGGACCTGGCCACACTCTTTTGAGGGCAAGGGCTTGACTTTCTTCCTAAGATAGCAGCTACTCTCTTGGTCAATCTTCCTGGGAATGAAACCAGAAATGAGGCCCAAGGAGGTGAGCCTTAGTCTGGAAGGAAGGAAAAGCACCTTGGTCTCTTTGGGATTCCTGCAGATGTGAACTCCAAGGCCTAAATAGCTCTGAGCACTCTAGGAAGTACAACTGGAGAGAGGCCGGCCAGAAAGGCAGTAAAGCAGTGGGAAGCAGATATTTGAGGCCAGCCCTGGCCAGTGGGCTTTGAGGGAAGTCTTCTGTAGTCATAGCTACATGTTTACATCTAGAATATATATATTCCCCTTTCATGGCTTCATGGCTATAGCAAAGCCTTGTGAAAATTTCCAGCTTATTATCGGCTATCCTCCTGGGGAATTGGCAGAGGATCCCAGCAAATGCTGAGGAAGGAGGGTAGAGGAAGGAGCAGTGCTCCTGTCTTCTGGCCAGGGGCATTGTGCAGGTCGTCAGTGGCATCAGGAAAGGCCAGTTAGCCTGCACTGGAGGTGTGCCTGGCTCTACACTGGCGGCTTCTTGACGAGAACGTCAGCATATCAGAAAGCAGTGCTCAGGAAAAGTGCCAGAGACTCTTATAAATACCTGGAGAGCAGTTGGAGGATCCTAAATTCCTTCACGGGCAAGTAGGGGCAAAGTCATTATAATTTCCATATTAATGAAAATGTGACCTAGTTTTAGACACACAAGCCAACGAGGACTAGGCATAAAAGGAATTTAGAAAGTTTAATCGTTACTTTTTCTGATTATAAAATTGATGTATGCTCACTTCTGAGAAATTAGAAAATAAAGGTACCAAAAAGAAAATTAAAATAGCCCACAACTCTACCAAGAGATAACCATAGTTACTGCCAGGCAGTTTTGTAATCTACTTCCTTGATCAGCAATTAACCTCTGGATAAAAGAAACCCAAAACAATTTTCCAAAGAAATTCTTTACCCTGCCCACAGAAACTTCTTTTATTAACCTCTAAGCCAAGGTGAGAGGGTTTCCTATTTAAGTATGCATCCTAGTAAGGCTTCTCAATTTTCAAACTAAGATGTCAACCAACCCCAACTCAGCTTTACCTTATACTTAATCAGCAACATAGAAAGATTTTATTCCAGGTGTTTGTGAAAGAGAGTGTGAGCTTATAAAGTCACTACCCCTTGATATTTTTCAAAACTCTGCTTAGAGAAAAATTATTGACCAAGGATGTTCCAAGGCAAGTGAAATCCAATAATTACTCTTTATAGTCCAAAGTCCATTCTAACATGTCCACAGAACCACATGCCTGAACTATATCCTATTTGCTCGTTTGACTTTACTTGGAGACATTAACATTTTCTCAGTTATTACATAATTTTTTAAATATCATCTAAAATATAATAGCTGCATGATAGCTCTTTTGGAAATATTTCATAATTTATTTGGATGTTTAATTTCAGTTTTTCATTATTATATCTGAAACAGCAAAGAGCATCTTTGTACACAAATCTTTTTCAAGATTTGAATTAGAGAGTAGAACAGAGAAAAACGTGAAATATGAGTTCCTATAGTGAAGAGATACTGTCACCCAAGTGCCATATGAGAAGTGAAACCCTCACCAAGGGGCAGAGAGCTGCAAGAGGGAGAAGAACAATGAGGAAGAGCAGCAAATCTTACCCCTTCTCAGTTGCTTCTAAGGTAATGTTGCCTTCAGCTTATGAGGTATTGAGGTACCTATCAACAGTGTTGCTTCTATAAATTATCTATTATTTAGTATGGTCAGGAAATGATATATTTATTTTGATTAATCATACATTCTAGTTAATAGAGAATTGCCACATATGCTATGCATCAATGACTAATCTTACCGGGATTAGCATATAATAAAATTTACAAAAACTAAAGCTAAGGTGAATAAAATTTACTCTTTTGTCAGTAATTCTAAGGACTGCTCAGAACCTGCCCATTCGTTCACTCATTTCTCAAATATTTGTTAAAGATCTAGAACTATGTAGGGCACTATGTTAGGTGCTGTTACATCAATGATTTATTGTCTATTTTTTCTTATTAGTACATATTTTAATCTGTCTGACATTGCACAAGATTTGAGGTGTCCAGGTCATGTCAAAGGGTAAAAGTCGTAATTTATAGAGAATCAGGCTATTAAAATTATTTTTAAAAAATCAAAAAGATGACTTTTTGAAGATGCCAAATTTGTTATCTGGATGGACTTAATGTTATATTATTTTTTTTAAAATTATCCTCCCTCCAATTTCTTAAATATTATAAAACAGAGACGACATCTAAATGAAATTCTGTGGATTTAATATTTTTAATGTTATAGATAGTAAGATATAAGAAATATCACATCTCTTTATTTTCTATAAACCAACTTCATTTCAAGTTCCCATCCTGCCTGGATGGAGGGAAATGCAACTTCAGTCAGTCTCAGGGTCCCCAAAGTTGGGCCAAGGTTCGATGTGTTTCAGAGTTCAAGACATTATGAAGTTCCTGTCATTGGCCCTCTGTGCGAAGTTGTTGGTGCTGAGACACCTCTGTCACAGCTTGATACTGTCTCTGGATCCACCACTTCCTACTTCTGCAGTACACTTGGGATCTGGAAATACTGACCAAGGCCAGACTTCAGGCCTCCAATCTATCCCCTCTGGTGGCCTCTGACCTTTTCCTCTGATACTTTTTCCTCTGCTTGCACTTCAGGTACAGCCAGGGGGCAAGATACCTGGCCCTTTGTCCCAGGACCCAAAGATCTGCTCTCTACAACCCCAGAGGGAATCCTTTGGAGTCTGAGATCTCTACATATTTCATCAAAAGCAAGTCATCCCTCCTCAGTGGAACTTACTGTGTACTTGCTAAGTACAAGCACAGTTCTAAAAGCCATGCATGTATCATTTCATTGAATGTCATTCAATCTTTTATTTCTCAAATCAAAGGAGAAAGTTTATTTAGGAAGTCACAGAGGTAGAAAGAAGTGAGACAGCTGGGCTGTGTGGGCTCAGGAAACAAGTTATGGAGGCAAAAGAGCCCTTGGAACTTAAGGGAAAGAAAGGCAAAGGTGACGTGCCTGGAGGAAGGAGATGGGGAAAGGTGAGGGTGTGCTCCAGAGAGAGAGAGAGAGATGCTCTGGGGAAACAAGGGGGTGGTGGAAGGTGTGCCCAAAAGAGAGAGAGAGAACAGGCCTCATTCAATCTTAATAACAACCCTATAAATTAGGCCTTAACCCAATTTATAGATAAGGAACCTAAAGCTCAGAGAGTTCATCTAACTTGTCTAAGATCACATAGCCAGTGAGCCAGCACTGAAATAGGCATTCCTATTACTTTCCATCTTACATTCTGAACCTTATAAATAATTACTCTTATCCTTTTTGAAAGACAGAAAAATTGAGATACCAAGAGATTCAGTGATTTATTCCAGAGCACACAATCCAATATTCTCTTGGTTGAACACACACACACACACAAAAAAAAAAAAAAAATCATAGGATTTAGGCTCATGAGCACATAAAATTTTCGTGAGACCTCATCATAGAAGTGGCAAGAGTATAAACTTAGCCAGACTTGTCAAGAGAATAGGGACTTACCAAAAGAATCAAAACGCACTACTTTAAAATATATATGTGTGTATATATATATGTACATATATGTGTATATATATGTATGTGTGTGTGTATATATAATATTATCTACTTCATTATCTACTTAATGGTTTCCATGGGAAAAATTCTGTATTCAGTGTTCTGAGAGGAAAGAAAAAGACTCCACCCCATCTTCCCAGAGCTTATCAGCCAGGGTATTCATATCACACACAGGTATACAAATAGATCAAGGAAGTGAATAAAAACTGGGGAAGAGGATTGCTGAGAGTGAGTGCTGAGTGTAGGCTGTGCGTGGATGCAGCCAGTCGCGAGTTTCCAAACCCGAGTATAGAAGTGTGGGTATCAAGGAAAACAGTGTGGGTGACCCCGCCTTTATGCTCGTTCCAAGGGATGAAAATGCTAGAAGCTCAGCTGTTGCAGAATGCAAACCATACCGATTGCCCAGAGTTACTGACTTGCCTAAAGCCATAAAAAAATTTTATGAGTTATTTTTCACTTTTTTTTCTGCCAGGATCAAGTATCAGTATTGTTATATTCAGAAACATGCCACTTTTAACACACTGAAGAAGAGCTGGCCTGACCCGGGTAAGCATAAAACAGTTGTCAGAGGCAGGAAGTCTCCCAGACTTCAGCCCCAAGCTATAGCAAAATAAATTTGAGACATTCAACAGATTTCTAATGCGCTGAGATGCCTGAACTAGCCTTCATATTTACTAGTAAAGAGAAAAAGAATGTTGTTTTGACTGAGCCAAAAAGAGATTTCAAGCAGATTCAGAATACTCAGATGAGTTTTTCTGAACTGATCTAAAAATCTAAAAAAAAAAAAAATTTAAATCACTGCTCAGAACCTTAAAACTACAGCAAAGATTTCTGCTCCATTGCTGACTTTCTTGAGCTCCGTTAGGGTATGCCCCACAGTACCAGGGGCTTTGCACTAGTATAACAAGTCATTATACTCCATCTGTCCCCCCACCATTTGTTGAATTCTTTACCAAATAGAAAAACATCAGGAGACTCCAGTTGCTTGGGTTTTAGGTTTTGACTGACTCCTACCCCATCAAGGGCCAGGATCACCATTTTCTTTGTCTTTGACTTTTCAGGAGACCCAGAGAATGAAATCCAATACTTTTGTCTGCATCTGCTGCTAAAAGCCTTTTTTCCCTGACCATGCCACGGCTCCCTGGAGGCTCATTAGGCACATTTACATTTGGCTCTTAAAATCCTAAATAGCCCATTTCACGCCTAGCAATGGTGTATTGATGAAAGAAGCACTCAGCGATGGCCTGTAGAATGAGAGCGAAGACTCCTTTGACTCCAGATATCTCCCACAAAGGATTTGTACATGCTGTTAAGGACTTAAACAGAACCACGCAAGCAACAGACTATTGTTAGAAAGACACATGCACGCAAACGCCATCGTTATGTACTGTCACACGTACCCCTTCGTGTGCAGCAAAAGTGGCAAAGGTCTAAAGTAGTGGAAATGGTCAGAGGTGAGAGAGAGTTACGGGGTGAGGGGTGGAAACAAGGAGAAAGAGAAACAGTAGACACAGCAGAAAGGAATACAAGTAAAAAGAGACTCTGCATTGGATTTTAGTGTAAATCTTTCTTGTCCTCTAAGGTAGGTGCAGGAATAAAAGCATGTGAATTGTGTTTAGGCTGGATGTCAATGAGCAGGCTATACCTGGAATGTAGCAGGCTAATGGGGGACCAAAGGATTCATATCACCATACAATTCATGTTGAGACACTTGGGAGAGAAACAGAAGACCCAACTGGGTAGATCTTTTTCTTTGACAACCTTCCTTTCCTCCTACACCCCAGAATAGAGTAATATTTATTTCTGTGACTTCACACCCTCTGGGGCAGGGGACTCAGCACACAACAGAAAGTGTCTTTTCACTCCTCCTAGCTCACTCAAATTGAGTATTACGTAACTCCACACTGGTTTCTCAAGGATACACAAGAAACAATTCTTGATCATTAGTTGGTCAATTTGGAAAACAGATCATTATTTTCCATATTATATCTTTCTGTATTTTTTAAAAAATAAAAGTAATAGATGCATATGATTAAAGTCCAGAGACAATAAAGGTTATATGTGCAGTGGGATAATTTACATTTTGGTGCTCTTCATTTTACTCGTGTGTATTAAAACACTGGCAATAAAAATGTCTTCATCAATAGTGGAAGGAAAGGGTTGTCCACTATTTGTCACCTTTACCTCTTTCTGCTATGTATGTAATCTGATTAAAATTTTATATACAGGTGCACTTCCCATTTCAGAATAGATGTGTTCCTGAAGAAAAGGACATAAATCAAAGTTTTATCAACTGAACCTGATTTTGAATGTGCCAAGAGAATTTGCTACTTACAGAAACATTTCATGAAATCCCCCTATAAAGGTGAATAATCTAGCTTTATGTATATAAAGCTGTGGTTGGTAACACTATTTAAAATGGAGTTCATGTGTGCAGCATAGAAAATTGATTATGAGGGCAGGTTTGAGCTAGGTCACCTAGGTTGGAATCGCAGTGCTGCTACTTATATGTGCTCAGAAAAGTTATTTAACTTCTGTGGCTTTTCATCTACAAAATGGAATAAATTAACAACTCTTTCATCAGGTTCATGTATTAAATAACATGATCTAATTAAATCACTTTTGAGCTATCACAAAATCAACAATCAATGTCACCTATTTTCCTTATTATTATTACTATTACTGTTACTGTTCTGGTTACCCTAGTACCCTTGAGGGTACTGTGCTAAGTGAAGTGAAATAAGTCAGGCAAAGAAAGACAAATGCTGACAAATACATCTCACTTATATGTGGAATCCTGCTATTACCGCTCTAGGAAGGTGCAAGGCAATCTTCCTTCCTTCTCTGACTGGATGGCAAGCCCTTGTGGGCAAGACTGGTCTCAAGTTGGGCTCTATATCAGCTCCAGTGCTAGCAGAGACACTGGTGGCTGAATGAAACATGATGACATGAGAAAATATTAATGGGGTTAATATTTCAAGTACATAAAGAACTCACATAACTCAATAGCAAAAATAGACAAACACTCTGATTAAAAAATGGGCAGAAGATCTGAACAGACATTTTTCCAAAGATGTACAGATGGCTAACAGGTAGATGAAAAGGTATCCAACATTACTAATTATCAGGACAATTCAAAGTAAAACCACAACAAGATATCACCTCACACATGCAAGATTGACTGTTATCAAAAAAAAGACAAGAAATAACAAGTGTTGGTGAGGATGTGGAGGAGAGGAAACCCTGTGCGCTGCTGATGGAAACTGGTGGAAAACAGCATTGAGCTTCCTCAAAATATCAAAAATAAAACCACCCTGTGGTCCAGCAATGCCACTTCTGGTTATTTATCCAAACAAAATGAAAACACTACTTAAAAAGATGTATGTGCCCCCATGTTCATTACGTCATTATTTACAATAGCTAGGGTCTGGAAACAATGTAAGTGTTCAGTGATGGATGAATGAATAGAAAAGAATATATATGTGTGCATACACACACACACACATATATATACACTATTTTGCCATGTATAATGTGCACTTTTGCCCAAATTTTTTAGAGAAAAATAAGGATGCACATTATACATGGGTAGTACCTTAAATACCTTGTATCTGTTCTTGTGTTTTATAATTTTTTGTTACATAAAATTTCTTGTACCACAATATGTTCAAAAATAAATGCTAAAATTTCTTTGTAATACAAAAAACATGTAAAAATAATACATAAATAATTGAATTAAAAAATTAAAATGATGGATTTTTTTCCTGAAAGTTTGGGCTGAAAATGTGGGTGCCCATCATACACAGCAAAATATGATGTGTTTGTGTGTGCATATATATACATAAAATAGCATATTATTTGGCCATAAAAAAGAAGGAAATCTTTCTATTGTGAAGTGAAGTAGGTCAGACAAATACTGCATGGTTTCCCTTATATGTGGAATCAAAAACAAAAAAACAAAAAGCCAAGCTCATAGATGGGTGTAGAGCATGAGGGAAATGGGTGACGATGGTCAAAAGGTACAAACTTCTAGTTATAAAATAAATAAGCCATGAGACTATAATGTACAACATGGTAACTGTAGTTAATAATAAGAGTAGATCTTAAAAGTCCTCATCATAAGAAAAAAAATTTGTAACTATGTATGGCTACAGTTGTTAACTAGAATTATTATGGTGTTCATTTGGCAATATATGTACATATCAAATCATTATGTTGTACACCTGAAACTAATATAATGTTATATGTCAATTATATCTCAATAAAAATATTTTTAAATTTTAAATAGACTACTCAAAATCTTAATTAGTTGCAGCTGCCATATAACTAACAGCTCTGGTACCTAGCATTGTACCTGGGACAGAGTAGGGGCCCGATAAAAGTGGATGGATGAATGAATGAATGAATGAATGATATACAGAAATGCAGGGCACTTCTTAGCCTAAAAATAATATATATAGTGTATTTACATAATTAAACTCTAATTTTATTTTTATTTTTCTTAACAAGGCCTTTAGGAAATTTAAGGGCCATCAAAGCTTCTGCTGAATGAGGTAAGGCAAAAGCATAATTAGCAAGCCAAAACCAGATGATGTTTTCAGTGAGCTTTATGTCTTGTTAAAAGGAAACAATTTGTAAAATCCTCCCTAAACACACCTCATCTGTCACTCTCACAAGACCTGCTCTCCTCAGGGCTCTCCATGTTGAGCTAAGAAATTTTAAATGTTTGCCAACTGAGAATGAAACCTAGCTTTTGAAAGCGGCCTCCCCCGAGACATCTGCTACCAAGGGGTCTCTTCAGCCAAAGCATGTGTTTTATAAGATGTGCCCCCCAAACTAGTGATTCCCACATCAACGAAGACTTGGGCTGCCAAGGCCACAATTTCCACATTAGCTGAAATTTCCATGGTGAGGCCCTTGATGTTGTTTTTTATTGAGGCTGATTGTTTTGCGTACATGGAGGGAGGTGTGTGTGTGTGTGTGTGTGTGTGTGTGTGTACCTCATAAGATTGCTTGTTATAATTCTTCTCAAGGTATATTCTTCATGCTGTCAGTCTTTGAAAACAAGGCAGCTACTTAGTGTACAGGGTTTGAGAGGACAAGGAGTAGCATTTGAGTGGGAAAAGTCTGGCTTGGCCAACCCCCTCCACTGCGGTAGAGCTGAAGAAGGCCAACAACAGCTCTCAGGTCACCCACCTCTCTCCACTCCCATCTCCACTTCACAGAGGAAGAAACTGGAGCTCAGAAAGGTGGAATAACATCTCCCAGGAAACACAACCAGTAAATGACCTCCAGGATTTGACCCCGACCCACTCCCTCTCTTGTCAAGTATTAACATCCTCACCACGATGTCAAAGTATTACCCAGAAAAACCGAGGAGGCTGGAGAGGAGAGCCTAAGAGGAGAATGCGTCAAACTTCATTCATACCCTGTTGGTGTTTAACAAAATTAAAGTAACTTCGTATTATTTTACTAGCAGTAGCAAATATTTACTGAGCAGTTACCACTTGGAACACTCAATGTTAGATGAGATGGTATAAATATGGTACCTACTTTCCAAGGCCCTAAGTGGCAGTGTCCAAGTTCAGAGTCAAAAACACAAGGACATGCTACCAGCTAATCACAGTTTATCACAATCTACTGCTAGCCTCTTTTCAAGAATTACCTCACTCAATCTTTACAAAATTACTATCAGGTGTCTATGATTATATATCCATTTTACAGAGAAGGAAACTGAGTCTTAGAGAGGTTAAGTAACTTGTCCCCACAAAGCTACTAAGTCAAAAGACGGGTTTCTAACTTAAGATGTCTGACTTGAGCCCTGGCTGGTGTGGCTCAGGAGATTGAGCACCAGCCTGTGAACCAAAGGATTGATGGTTCAATTCCCATTCAGGGCACATGCCTGGGTTGTGGGCCAGGTCCCCAGTAGGGGGTGCACGAGAGGCAACCACACATTGATGTTTCTCTCCCTCTCCTTCTCCCTCCTTTCCTCTGTCTCTAAAAATAAATAAATAAAATCTTTAAAAATAAAAAGAAATCTTAAAAAAAAGATGTCTGACTTCAGAGCCTATACTCCTCGCCTGGATTAGTTGCCTAGAGCTGCCATGACTAAGTACCACAAACTAGGAGTCTTAAAACAACAGATATTTATTGCCCAGAGTTCTGAAGGCTGGAAGTTTAAAATCAAGGTGTTAGCCCTGCAAAGGAGTCCTAGGGAGAATCTCCTTCATACCTCTCCCTTAGCTTCACTGCCTCCATCTTCATGCAGCATTTTCTCTTTCTGTCTGTGTCCAAATTTCCCTCTTCTTATAAGGGCACTTGTCATATTGGATTAAGGCTCACCATAATGACTTCATCTTAACTTGATTAAATCTGCAGAGACCCTATTTCCATTTGCAGGTACTGGGGGTTAGAACTTCAACATGTGTTTTTAAAGAGGACACACTTCAGCCTATAATATGACCACTACACCATGCTCCTTGCCATAATCCCAATTTTGAAAAACGTTTCTCACCAAACCCTCTGAAAGAGATATTTTGTAATGGTTGCTTATTCTGTTTTATTTAATAAACATGAGATCACATCCCACCATCTATACCGGCAACTGAACAACTTGAAAAACGAAAACAAGGAACATCTCTGACTCAGGATACTAGAATCCAAACCCTGATTCTGTTAGTGATTATTTGGAAATAATTATCTATAGAGTCCTGAACTTCATTTTGTACCAAGTTAACTTTCTGAAGTAAGTTTAGCCCAAGGCCACTACAAGATATCTGGAAGCAGTCATACATAGAATTCTAGAACATCCCAGAAAAAGTGATCCTGATGTGTCCACCCACTGCATTTTATAGGTGATCCACATGAGGTGGCCTGTCTGGTTCACATGGCTAATCATGGCAACTGCAGTATGAGATCGCAGGTCTCCTGGCCTGCAGCCTAAATCTCTTTTCAGTGCTCATAGGGCTATTGGTCTTCTGTCTGTTCCAGATGTGCCTAGAGGTATTTCTGGTACTTTGCACCATTTTGGAGCCCCAGCAAGGTGAGCCCATGCATATTTGAAGACAAGCAGGCTCCTTCCCAATATGCGTTCTGAACTGTCTCATTTGACTGGTGAAGCTGAGCAACATCAGTCTGGGTAGCTCAAACATTCCAAGTGCCAGTATTTTGCTCTCAGTCCCAGGAGTCTACTTTCACTCCTGAATCCTCGGCTTTAAATGACACCTTAACAGCACTTCCTTTCTTCACTCCTTTTAGTTTGACAATTCAGATATGAAAACATTTGCCAAAGATAAGTATAAAGTAAAAGACTTCTAAGAGAAATATTACATAGGTTAACCTCAGAGAATTTTTTTCTTCAATTAGGGCCCAGTTAGCAGCATAAGACTGGGAGGCTGAGCAGAAGAGATCCTTGTATCAGGCTCTGAGATTTCCCAGGCAAGGGGAGCAGGCAGGGGTGCTCTCTCCCTCCAACATTGTCCATATAAAGCAGGGAGGGGCCTGTAGCAATTCCAGTGTCCCGCTTTACAAATAATTCTCTTACCCAAGTGGCCTTTCTACCCAGAGTTTGTTTGAATAAATCAATAATTAAAAGTTCTAATGTACATCACAATGAAATTCTAGTTAATGGTCACTCAACAGATTAATTTAGATGTCTATATCAGAAATCAGATATCAGAAAAATGTCTATCTCTATGATTCTCTTCTAAGAAGTCAAATCACAATCCCACCTCATCCCCTTTCTGAATTCTGTCCTGTTGGGGCCAGATGAGTGATATATTTATGTTCAGATAGTAAACTGGGGTATGAGATACGAAGAGGCAAAAGGAGTGTGTCACAAGTCTTGATTTCTGACATCTAGCTAAGTGATACCCTTCCCCTTTGCTGACCTGAAGAGTGAACAATTTACTACTGGATAGATAGGATGTATTAGAGCACCTTTGAGTTGCTCTTCTGCCTGAAGTCCGCTCCCAGCCCTTCTCACACCGAAGGATTCCAGATCAGTTCCTGTGCTTCAGCTCCCCAGGCAGCATAGCTGACCCTACAGCTCTCAAACGACTCTCCTAGCCTTTCCCAGGGCATGATGATGATGAGTGAGCCTTCAGGGAAGCCAGGGGCTGATTGGGTAGGAAAGGTTAGAGGAACTAGGAGTAAAAGGGGTAGGATGTGTGGGTGCAGAGACAATGCCTAGAGGAAAAAAAAAAAAACCCTGCCTTGGTCCAAGGGGCTGACAGTGGATGAAGAATAGAATTGACAAGTCAGTGGATTTGGGTTGGGCATGAAATCATCTTAGGTTAAAAGCACAGCATCATGTGTTTCCCTGTCACTTGATGTGACAGGGTGCTCTTTGTTACCTTGAAATTCCTGGCACTTAAACAAGCAATGCCTACCACAGATGCTCAGTAAGTGTGTGTTGTTATATGTTATCCAACTGCCCAACTACAGGAACTCCCTTCTGGAAAGATATCCTGAAAGACGCTTACTGGACTTCACTTGACCCTTTTACATGAACTCAGGTAAAGCATCTATCTTCTCCTAGGCAGGCCTTTCCACTGGACAGCTCTAGTCTGAGAAGGGCCTGTCAATACATTTCACATATTTGTACATGCACACTTGAATCTTAGCTCTGCCTTCTGGAGCCACTCAAAATACTCCTTGCCCTATCCCTTTCCACATGGCAATGCCCACTCCAAAAACAGAGGTCTCTGGAATTTCCCCAGAGGCATCTTCTGGAGCTGACATGATTTTGTAATTTAATTCCTTTAAAAAGATTAGTGTTGACTAATGTAAGCTTGGAAACCCATAATGGAGCCGTTTCTCCCACACTCTCTTCCTCAGTCCTTACCCTTCATGCTGACCCAACCTCCTTGTCCTACCCCATCTCGGGACCTTCTTGCCAAATAAATTCTCCCAATAGCAGCAATAATGCTATTTACCCTAGGAAGTCTTTCCTGAACTGCCCCTACCAACTAGAGTGGGTCATCCTATTTTGTCTAACCTCACCTTTTTCTTCCTTCTTGTAACATGTCTTACAATTTAAATAATCAATCATGGAATTGGTCCTTTAACATCTGTACCCTCCACCAGGAGGCAAGCTTCATGTCTGTCTTAGTCATCTTTCTATATTCATCTAATGCCTGGCTCATTTTATTAGGCACTAAAAATTGTCTTTATTGAATTGAAGTTTTTCAAATTTTCCAAGCGATCAACATCTGGTTCATAGTTCCACAGTTTATGACTTCCAATAAATGATATCGTCCCTGAGGCAGGATTTCCAATTCTCAGCTTTTAGCAGAAAGAAAGGTCAACAAACATCTGCATGGCGGAATTTGCCCACGACCTGCCACATTTAGACTGTTTCAGCTATCACATCAGCACTTGCATTTTTTACCTGGCCAGAAAACTTACTGGGTGCCCTCACCCCCTAACTCCTAAATCACGTGTGTTCTCTTTCCTTTTATACTTAGTAATGTTCTCTACTGTGCATTTACACTTCAGTTTTGTGGCTGCCCCTAAATAGCTAAGGCTTTGGTGCATACCCATCATTTTTCTTTTATCAGTTTCCTTTGAACAAGGCAAACCTTTGCATGCTATTCTAAATTCTAGCCCATAAAGTCCCAGTGTTTTCTGTGTCATTGGATCTGATTCCTGGGGCTAAAACTTCAGGTTGACTTCATTTATTACTTATAATCTGCATATAATCTAAGATCATAAATATAGTTCTCAAACATCTCCCCTGTTATTTTCTTCGGTAAATTACTGGGCACCTCCCTCATCACTATCCTTGCTGTGCCATGCTGGCCGTCTTCCTAGTATGTAGTTTATAGGCCTTTTTCCTCCTCCCACTCAAATTTCAGTTTAAAGTTTTCTTAATTAGATTGGTGAGTCTCTTTGCCCCTTTCCTTTATTCTTTACTCTTCCTCATGTGTTTGGTGTGCATTCTGCCTCTTGACATTTTGCTTCTTGAGGCATATTTGAGAAAACTCATTTTTTTCCAGTATACCTGGAGTTAGATGAACACTTTTCAAATCATTTTCTCTTGCAAAATTATGATTATTACCTAAGAAGGGGAATTGAAAATGGCATTCATATCCAGGAATTGTTAAAATTCCTGACCCTGATTTTTATAGATAATGAAGAACCTTCGGGATGGAAAACTGCAAGGGAGAGTTGCTGCTGGAGCCCATATCCCTCCACATCTCTTTCTTTCTGGTGTCCTCCTTGGATGACACTTTGTGCCTGGTCCAGAAGAGTTTTCGGCCTTTCCAAGAAACCAGGTTTCAGAGTAGCTTTTGTCACAGCCTCTGATTTTATGTTGAAGCACAAGATGCACCTGCACTGATAGCACAAGAATGTCCATCCCTTAAAGCCACAGAGATGCAGAGTTAATGTGATTTCCCATACCCAAAGATGAGGTTGTCATTCCTTTGTTTCATTCTTGAGGATGAGCTATATAGACATTAAGACTCAGCTGAAGGAAGAAAGGAAAGAAATAAAGGCAACATTCAAGACTTAAAAATCACATTTCTTTTATTTCTATGGGAGAAATGTCTCTACTTAGTTCTCTACTCAGCAAAGTCAGTTCTCTAGGTACATGTATATCTCGTTACCACTTTCCCAGACCACTCCTCGGTTATTATTTAACTGTGAATGATTACCTCCTTCAAAGTTTACTATAATTAGACACATCTCTAGTTAAAGGAGTTTTGGAGGCCATGTTGATTTCCTCCTGCCATTCCTTTCCCTAAGGTTTTACTCAGAGGAGGGAGGAAGAGGCCACCATGTGCTTCTGAGAGGGGAAAGTGAGAAAGTGGCACAGGGGCTCCCTGCTGCTCTGTTCCCTGGGTGATTCTCCTCATTTCCCATTGCAGAGCAGGGTTCTGTTTAATAGGCAATTCATTCAGCAAATGTTTGTTACAAGCCTACTCCATTCCAAATTGTATCTAGGTGTTGGATAAGAGAATGAACATCACAGGCAAATATGGGCATCAGCAAATGGGCCTTGAGTTTAAATAATTTGGCTAAAGAAAAATGTGATTAATATGTATCATTTTTTAAAAATTCTGAAGGACCTATTACAGAGCCTAAAACACTGTACCTCTTCAAATGAGCATTTTCTGAATGAACAAATGCATTGTTACTGTAAATGTTGAGGAATGGTTCTCTTCAGCCTCCTGGAAGATACTGCCTACTAAATAATAGTGGTGACATTGCTGTAGCAGGGCTAGATTGACTCTCACACTGTTGCATTTCTAGATGTATATTGTGTTTGCAGGTTTTCATCCCTGTCAGGGGAACATTTTTTTCAAAGCCCACTAACAGTTTTCCCATTTCAACCTGTACCACCACTGACATACCTCAGACCCTGGTCTATGCAATTACACATATCTCAATTTTGTCATTTCCTGTTCAATTTACTCATAATCTGCCCTGCATCTCACCATCACCATCACACACCAACCCCATGCTATTCAGGGCAGAGTCCAAGGCTTACCAAGGCTCACAGACAGAGCTGCTGAATACCCCACAGGCCTTATTTCTTGTCTCCCTTCCAACCATTCTACACTTCTTATCCATTGATAGTTCTTGGTCTTTGCACAAGCTATTTCTTTTTTTTCCTGGGTAACTCACACTTGTCCTTGAAGATTCAACTTATGCATCTTTCCAATCAGGGAGCTCTTCTGGAAAAACCCAGAGTGACTGGGATGTCTCTTCTCTGGCTCCCAAAGCATCCTGCATACATAGTGTCTTGAAATGGTCAGTATTTGTTTATTTTCCCCAATCACACCAGCTACTTGAGGGCAGGGACTGTCTTTCTCTTCACTATACCTCTAATGTCCATACCAGTGGCCAGAACACAGTAGGGTGTGTGTGTGTGTGTGTGTGTGTTGGTGTGTGTGTGTGTGTGTCTACACAAACATACGTGGAAGAGAAAGATAATAGAAAAGACACAAAAGAAAACAAAAGAGCACGTAGCTTTGGAATCCTAGCCTCCCAAAGGTAGCTGGCAGGCAGGCAGGAAATTGCCATTGTTGACTGAGTTCTCTCCCTATAGACTGGAGAGAAGCCTAAGGAATAGAATGTTGTAGCACTTAGAGATTTTGTGGACTAAGAAGAGGGAAAAAAAGCAGGCATTTAAAAAGGGACATGAGACTTTGGAAGACCACAGGAATGGAGAGGCATAAATTAACAGCATGAAAATTGCATAATTATTTTGTTATTGAGTGTTTAAAAGATGTTTGGTGATATAACTTTTGGCACTATTTCTATGTTTTGGAAATGAGGAGCTATAAGAAATATAGACCATTACAAGAGTCCACCTGAGGCACCATTAAGAGATAAGCGGCCCTGACTGGTGTGGCTCAGTTGGTTGGGCATCGTCCCACAAAGCAAAAGGTTGCTGATTGGATTCCCATTCAGAGCATATGCCTGGGGGGTGCATGAGGCAACAGGTTGTGGTTTTTCTCTCACATCGATGTTTCTCTCCCTCTTTTTCTCCCTTCCTTCCCCTCTCTCCAAAAATAAATAAATAAAATCTTTAAGAAAAAAAAGAGACAAGCAAAGTCTGTTTACAGAACCACCAGCAGCCAGCAAGGATGGGTCATATATAACCAGAGCTTCTGCCCTGGAAACCTCATGGTCAAGGCTGCCCCAAGTGCTGTTCCACTGATAGAGAAAGCCTTCTTTGTGCCACCATTTTCCTGATCCCCTGACCTCTCTGTCTGTAAAACAACTTCCTTCTCTAGGCTCATTCCCCATGGGCTCTGCTCTCTGGAGGGAATGGGAACATTTGTTGAGAATTTTCTATGTGCCATGTACATCTGATTTAATCTCCAAATGCCTATAGGTACAGAAAAATATGTCCATCTGATGATGATGAAACTTAGACTCTGAAATACGAATAATCTGTCCATGATCACATGGTTAGTAAGCAATAAAGCTACGATTCAAATCCTGCTGCTTGACTCTAAGGGCAGAGCTCCTTTCGTTATAATAGGCTATTTGTGCAATGTAAGGTTGCCTTAACCTCCTTCCCCTGTTAAAGTTCACACTGGGACCTTTGGTTCTTTATCCCCCAAAAAAGTACCCATAAGGTCATACCAGTTACCATAGCAATGGCAGATGGGAGAATTTTGGCTGTAAGTGTTTTGCAGCTCCCCCTAAAATTACATCAGTTGTGTACCATGGACTCCTCCTAAATTGTCCTAATAATCGCTATACCGATTTTCTTAAAATTGCTCAGCATGTGCAATCAAAAGCAAAATTATATGGAAATTCATAGTGGTAGTAAAATAGAACACCTCATATATCCACAAAACTGCCTTTGTATTTATAATTTCATCAGGAAGAGCAAACTTATAGAAAGATAATGGCACCATTTATTCTCAAAAGCAGGTTTATACCTGTGAATACATATGAGTTAAGGTTAGTTTAAACACTGTAATCTCTTTTCATGCATTTTTAAAATTTTAATTTGTGTTTAAAATATTTAGGTGGCTTCTTTGTGCCCATGAATAAATAATGCTATATGTGCTTTTTCGGCCCACTTAGCAGAAAATGACTGATCCATATTTTAATCCTTTCTTATAATATCACTGAAATCACAGCTTTCTTAGGAACTTGGGAGAGGAAATGTGGGCTCTACCCTTTGCCTTCCATTTCTCCCCTGCCCCGAGAAGGACTCCAGATATGGGAAGAAATAAAAGTATGCTCCTTCCAGCAGGGGAGCAGAGCTTGGTGTCCTGGGGCCTCCAAGAGGATGATGCCCTGGAAGGGAGAGCTGCTTCCAGGTATCCTGTCCACAGCAGTGCGTGCGTTACCCTGCAGGGCTTATCATGAAGCACCCAAAGAAGCCTTACATCACCTCCTTCCTCTAGGACTATGGTCTAAACTGCTGTAAAAGTTCCTCCAAGTCATGTTTGTTGAGATTGGGCTGAGGGCCATGGTGGTTCATTATGACTGAAAGCTCAGAATGAACATGAAAGAAAAATGAGATATGGAGAGAGGCGTCATATTGAAGCCTGGCGCCAGCATAGAGCTATTTAGAAAAGTAGTCAGGGTGTAAGCCAGATTTATTTCTGCACATGATTAACTTAGTTAACCAACATCAGATGCTCTAAAGCCAGTCCTCCCCAATGCCCGCCCTGACACAATCCAAAACTCAGAGTTTCAAGAATTAATAGCAATAAAAAATTAACTCGTGAACATGTTAAAGGAATTTCCTCTTTCTTCCAAGAGTCTCTGAACACCACAGCAAAATATACCTATGTGGGAATTTGTGTAGTCTAAACTGGACAGGCAGAGAACCTGTCTATGTTAGGAGTGTCCATAATATAGGTCTTTTGATGCTTATAATTTTTACTGTATAGATTATGATTCTTGAGTCTGACACTCAAGAAGTTATTTGTAGGGGGTCACGTTGCCAGAACTAGGGGAATGACCCTCCTACCAGAGGTGGTACCTTTGTAAGAAGCTGTGGTTTTATGACAAAGCCTAAACTTTAGATGATAAATTTCCCAATCAATTAATCGTATCAAAATAAAACCCCTTATTAAAGCAGTTAAGCCTAATGATATTAAAGAACACCTTATTTCAGAAAATCATACACAGTTAGAGCAGATATAAAGAAATATTTTTTACCTCTAGAACAGATTATTACTTTCTCACTAGTACTTCATTGGTTGTTAAACAGGAAGCAACAAGAATGTATACAGAAATAGAAACTACTTTCAGTAAGCAACTGTGACCAAAAAAAAAGTTACACAAGATAAAACATAATTCACATAAATAGAAATTATAATTTAAATTGACAATATGCTTGCCCACATGACAACATTGTTTTCAGGCTAATGATAGCTGGTCTTTAAGTAAAATAAATGGAATAGAAGCACACTGGCTTTGATATAAAGATATCTCATGTGTTATTTCTTTATACTTCCACAAAAATTTCATGTTATATATTAGGTAATTATTATCTTTCTTCAATCTTACAAATAGGCATTATGAGGGATTGAAAAAAAATTTAAATGTTTCATATTGTTAAAATGAAAATACCTGCACATATTACACAGATATTACAAGATGGGACAAGATTCCAGGTCTCCTAATTCTCATTCATTGATCCTTTCACAAGACCAATCCAGCTGCTCGGAATTCTAATGCTCACCACCATCACTGGGCCCTGGGGATATATATTTAAGAGGAGACCAAAGAGTGTTCATGTGGTATTTGTGTATATAGACACTTGTACACTAAAATAACATTTGGAATGAGGCAGGAAGAAGATAATTAAAAAATGAATGATAGAATTATGATCCAAAAGAGATCCTGATAGGCTACCATATGGACCACATTGAAAACATTCTCTCCTAAAGGGGTCCATCCATTCTTGGATAGCTCTGATTTTCAGTAAGTAATCTATAGTCACTCTTTCATGTATGCCTTTACTAAAAAAAATTATGTATTAAGAGCTTTCATAATAGCTAGGCATTTGTGCTAGATCCTAGAATCAAAATGGTCTACTGGTTAGCTATTGCTGTATAACAAACCAGCCCAAAACTCAGTGGCTTGAAACAATAGGCATTTATTATTGATCACAAGTCCACAGGTTAGTTGGTATAAGACAGCCTCACTCATGCATCTGGACGACACATAGGTTGGTTGGTTAAGCTAGTCTAAGATTGCCTAATCACGTGTCAGGCAGTTGACTGACTACTGGCTCCTCCTAGTAGTCACTTCCACTGCATTCTATTAGCCAAAGCAATAAGAAGTCCAGCTCAGAAACAAGAGATGAGATAACATTTTGATGGCAGGAGGTAATACGTCTCATTGCCAAGGGTGTGGGAGAAGGAAGGCATAAAGACCTGCCATATTTTTAGTAATCAGTCCACTACAAATGAGTCAGACAAGCATTGACCCTACCCTTTCAGACCTCAAGAATTTTGTTGCTATAGCTTTTACCCATGAATTATGGCTTATAGAAAAAATCTCACCACTTTACACATGATCAGTTCTTCAAATACTTGAATTAATCTTTCATATCTCAGGTGAGTTTTCTTTTAAGGTTAATCATGTCATGTCCCTTCCAACTATCATGATACAGTATGCAATGTGAGACTCTGCAGTACTGAGAATGTTTATTTCTTAAGCCTTCGGAACGCAAAGAAAGAGGAATTCTGTCAAGGATGTGTCACAACTGGTTCTGATTTAGAGATGCACTCCCGAAGTCACACAAAGCTGCCTGGCAGCATAGTTCTGGTACATACACTTATTGTGAATTCTTAAATAAAAAATATTTATGTCAAATAGGGGGTGAAATTAAGTAAATCTTAAAGTGAAGTTTGTAGAAATTGTCAAAAAATGTCATGGAGATAAAGTAAAATCAAGATGAAAAGATTTTTTCACAGGGAAAAATGAAATGATAGTGATACGTTAACTCTCCATAGGACTTGTAAAAAAATGGCTAAAAGTTAACAGATATGGACTCATTCAAACATAGGGCTGAACATGAGAATTTGGGCCACGCAGGTAAAAGTAATTAAAGAAATAAGATCACTGTAGGAAAAAAATGAGTAATTTTTTTCTAAAGATTATACCACATATTTGTAGGACTAGTCAGAGATGACAGCATGTGTTTTTATCAATCGAGGAAAATTAATAACAATACTCTGTTTTCAAGGACAGTAGTAGACAATGATAAAACACTGAGTTTCCAGCATAACCAGAAAATAAATCACAAAAATCCTCAATCGGAAGCCCTCAGAGCCCTTCAAAAAAAAAAAAAAGTATGCCCAGATCACAAATACAGATGATGTTAAATTTGTTTCTCTGATATCAGTGGCATTACCTGAAGGAAAATTTATCCCTAAAACCAGACTGACTATTGGATTTAGTATGAAACTAAAGGATTTCAAACTGTCTGCTCCACTGAAGGGAGTGAACAGTAGCCTATTATGAGCTCTAGTTTTCAATGAGTTTTCCCTGAAAGTGTTTTTGACTGAAAAACACCATCACCCAGTTTGATCACCCATTGTATTCATCAACTTTGGCTCTGAATGACTAGCACACATAACTCCAAAACTCAAATTCAGTTTAAAAGCCTCAGCACGCTACTACTGCTGCCGCATCTCCAAAAGCAATTCCAAAAGATAAAATTTTCAAAGCATTTGAAAGATAAAGCAGCATTAGAACAAGTGGGTGCCCCCTCTAGCAACTAGTTTGAAAAAAGTTTGGATATGGCCTACGCTGATTTTCATCCAATGGATGCTGGGAAGACATGCCAGGCAGGAAGTCCTAAAATTTAAAATTAGCCTAAAATATATTTTATCTGGCCCTTTACAGAAGTTTGTCCATTCCCGATTTAGACTATCAGTGTGTGTACTTAACTGATATTTGTGTGTTTTCAATCATCTCTTTTATTTTGTATTTACAGTTCTCTATATATTTACTATTTATTAATTGACTGAGTTATTTATTTGCGTTGTTTTAGTTTGCTTATTTTAAAATAATTCAACTTAAAAATAGAATAGAGATACAGAAAATTACACTGACAAATGTATACTATAATGAACTATTCACTGTGAGACAGAAGCTCTCGCGTACCATAACTCAGGTCAGGAAATAGAGTGCTACCAGCCACCCAGATGCCCATTCATGTGTCCTCTCCCCAGACGCATAACCAATATTCTAACTTTTATGGTAATCCTCTTCTTGCATTTTTATAGGTTTATCACCCAAGCGTGCATCCCTGAACACTAATTTTTTGTGGCCCATTTTAATAAATTGATATGTATTTTAAGTTACTTTCCCATCACCACCACTTCCTTCTTTTCCTAATGATATACCTGTTGAAGTTTCCAGATCATTAGAGCAGGAGAATTGCCCACAGTCTGAATCTTTCTCATCGCACACACGTGGTGCCGTTCAACACGTTCCCCTGTTCCAGGTATTTCCTGTAAATGAGACGCTGTATCCAGAGGTTTCATCACACTGCTTCATTTTATTTTTCTTATGCAACTTTCATACAGCAGGCCTCCGAAAGCAAATAGAGTCAAATCTGGCACTTTAATAAACATGAAAAAACCATGACAACCAATGAAAATGTGTGACAGAGTAGCCTCATGAGTCCTCCCCTCCCCTTTCATTTGGTCCTCACAACACCTTTTAGGGTGGGTGCATAGCTGTTTGGGGCCCTATTTTACAAATGAGGAAAAAGAGACTCGGAGCGTAAGGCTTTGCCCAACACTGTTCAGCCAGTTAGTAGGGAAGGCAGGACCAGCAACCAAGCGTCCTGCTTTCCAGATGTCTCTGTTCATTCCACAGAGTCTCCCTGCCTTCTGTCCCCAGTCTGACGGTTTATTTAACTTCTTAAATGTATTGTAGTGTACAAGAATTTAGCACCTACAGCAGGCTAGGGACTGTGCCAAGTGAGGAGGACACAGATAGGAATGGTTCCTACACTTAAGTTACAGAATGGCCTAGTGGAAATAAAAAATGTATTCATTATTCAAATAATTGTTTAATCACCAATGTGTTATATACCATAAGGGGAAAATGTGAGTTGCTCTTGGAGTAAGTGATATGGTCAGCAACTCAGTCTGAGAGTAAGGGTTGGGGAAAAGTGCTATCTGAACTGAGAACGAAAGGGCTGATGCAACAGGTAGGCAGAATGGGAGGAGAAAAAAGTGGTGCTGGAGGCAGAGCAGTCAAGGCCTTGAATTCCAGGCAGGCGGAACACATTTGTAAAGTCCCTGAAGTGAGGAAGGGGGATGGTAAAAGCCTGACAGAAAAAGGGCGGAGCGGCGCCTGGGTTACGCTACACAGGCCAAGTGGATCTGCCCCCTGCTAGCTGCCTGACCTTGAGCCAGTTAGTTAACCTGTGCTGCAGTTTCCCCTCTGCAGAAGGGGAATGAGGATCATGATAACAACCACACGGAAATATTCTGTGGCTTAAAGGAGTTAACTGATACAGAACAATGCCTGGCAGATAGTCAACGGTATGTATTTGATAAACAAAAGAAGGTGAGTATACGGAGAAAACAGAGAACTGTGGTTACATTGTCATTTTTGGGCTTGGTACTAAGAGTAGTGGCAGACCTTGAAGGCGCGACACTGACAGGGTCAAAAGGGTTAGAAAAACAAATGCTTGAAATAGCAACAGCAGCAAAGTGAACACAAGACAGTTGATGGTCTGACACACTAATATTTTGATCTTCTATAAACTTCTGAGGAAAAGAGTCACTCCATCAATTAAATAAACAAGTGACTGGATTAAGAATGAAAGTATCTACATAAACACCATCACTTTCTCCACACCTAGTGAATCACCAGCTATGAATTCAACATTCAAGAATGATTTAGATGCTGGACAAGCCTGATCATTGAAATGCGATGTTGCTCTCCTTGTGGGAGTTATTTGTGTATGTGTCCCAAACCCGGGCTAGATCATAATCCCCTTTCAGGGTAAGAATAAGTCTTACTTGTCTTTGCAACCCCTGTCCTGCATCTCTGCTCAGAGTAGGCGCTCAGGAAATTCTTACCGCAGTGGGTTGAATAATTCTGTGACATTTGATCTCAGAGCTATCTCCATTCATGCTGCTCCAAGCCAGGAGAATAACCTACACAATGCCCAGCTGGGAAACTCACCCACATTTCAGGGAGGTGATCAGGCTGAATTAACTCATAAATGATTGCACTGAATGATGTAAATTTCCAACAGGAACTGCTTCTTGGGAAAGTTCTAGGCTTGTAATATACTATCAGATTGCCTTGTTGACACATTGTAGTCTACCCAGAAGACTTTAGAGAATCAGCTTTCCATTTGGTTGTGCCTTTGTGTCTAGCATAACTGCAAAATAATGAACACTTTCTTGATGAGCCAATAATTCCCATACCTTCCAACAATGTTGTTTCAGTAGCTATGCTTGCTCCCAGCAACCCTAATGCTGTTAGGAAAAGAAACTGCTACTGAAAACATTATCTGGTGACATCCCCAAAAGCCACCACAGGAGACCAAGAGATGATCTTTCTCATAGGCACAAACACAGCAAGAGCTTCCTCTCTGCCTGAAGTAGGATCGAATTCATTCTTCCCAAGGTCAGATTAAACCTCTACCCCCACTCCCTGCTGGATGACCTTGGCCATGGACCTCACCTCTTTCTGTCTTGAGTTTTTCTTTTTCTTCTCTACAACAGTGCTCATAGGATTATAGAGTATAAAAGGATATAAATTGCTTTTCTCAGAGCCAGGCACACAGGTAAGAACTCAATCAGTGTAAGCTGCTATTGTGCTTCCAGAATCTTTGGAGCAATGAATTCCAACCCCCATTTTACAATGTCCCAAATTCTGAAAACAAACAGTGTTAATTCACTTTAATTTTAAAAGTGCCACACAGCACTTTCAAGGGGAGTGGGCGGGTGCTGTGAAGTCAAAAGATCTGGTGTTTGCAATTTCAAAAAAGGTCAGGAATCATAGCCTAGGAGCTGACTATTTTGGTCTGGCCCTGCAGCCCCAACCAGACACTGAGAAATTATCCTTTTAAGTTACTGTGATCTTGAGGGGACCCACAGTAAAAGGAAACTGTTCCAAGGTGTGCAGCAAGGACATTATAGAGATGGAATTCCAGAAAACAGATATGGAAACACTGAGTTAAACTTCATTTTTTGTATGGCCCATTTTCCAATATAAACTTAACAGACCTCACAAAGGAAGATTAACCTAACAAAGATTTACACTAGTGGCAGTTTCTCCCTCTCTCCCTCTCCCTCCCTCTCTCTCTTTCTCTCTGCCTAACAGAAGTCAGGTTTAAGAACATAAGATCAATTCTTACAGTCTCCTGCAAATAAAAGGCCGTGCATTTGGAACCATGAGTGGCCAAGTCCTGTAAAAGCTATCAAGCAAGAACATTTACTTGCATTCAGTCTTTAATAAATTAAAGCTCTTTGTTCCTTATGCCTAAAGGCATTAGTGTAGCCGTTGACTCATGGAACAATATTGCTTTTTGATTACAGATAAATTATCACTTTTAACCAGATTAAGATGTTTTAAGCCTAAAAACCCAAGTTTTTTTATTTTTAATGTTTTCTAGAAGAGAAAATTCTATATTTTATAAACCTTAAGGCCTGCACAGATTCATTCTTAATGATAAAGCAGCCTAATCTGCTGTGTCAACCAACAGTGACTATTAGCGTGGAGATACTCTTTTTCATTTACACATACAAACTCACCAGCCATCCTTGCTGTTATTGCTTAGAAATCAAATGAGAGAAGAGCTGAGTATAGAGGAGATATCTGAACACAAAAGCCTTTTCTTTGCCCCACGTGTTTTCAAATTTCCTGGAAATGCAAATATTGGCCTTAAGAATTTCAAAGGTCCATCATAATTTTATACCATTTTACATCAACAAATCAGTGTCAGCAAGCTCATAAAAGACTTGCCAATATTTATTCAAGAGAGTTAAACATAAACAAATGTAGTCACAGATTGCAAAAAGATTAGTGAAAGATAGGGCTAAATACTCTTACAACCAGGTAATCCTAAGGAAATTTAATCCCCTTTCTTTGTGGATGGATGGATGGATGGATGGATGGATGGATCAATTGATGGATAGATAGATAGATAGATAGATAGATAGATAGATAGATAGATAGATGACAGATAGAGATAGAGATAACAGAATCATTACACTTAGTTGGCCAATGTAAGACATCCAGTCTGAAGATCCCTTTTCTATTCAAAGAACTAGATTGTCTTATCCAGTGTCTTCAACAAGGTAAGGCATATGTGTTCATCACTACAGGGCCCAGAACAACCCTGAATCTAATCAGAGCTTGGTGGACCTAAGGGATTAATAAATGTGTTGAGTAGTCAGCCCCAAGCACTGAGATCTAAGAAAAGAATGTGTTCCCAACATACCCAATCACTGCTCTTTCTTGGCAGCTCACTGTGAAAATCCAAGGAGCCAGCTGCTCGGCATAGCCACTATCTTGTACAACTTCAAAGGCACCACACACGTCAGAGTCCATGCGCGCAATGTACAGGGTTCGCAGCAGGACACTACAGCTCTGACCAAGAGTCGGTCCTCTTTCCAGGCAACGTGATGACCAGAATGAAGCTCTGCAAGGGAAAAAGGCACTCCAGGAGAACACAACCTCTTCTGCAAGAAAAGGGACAAGGTAATCCGATAAATGCTCATCTTGCCATTCCTTCAAGACAGGATTGCACTAGCTTGAGTAAGAGCCGAAACGAGAAGTTACCATGCAGGATTCTGACAACTGAAGTCAGATTTCCAAAGTTAGGTCAAAACTGAAGAATAATTCCCCGAAATAATCATCAGGTCCCTGGGCCCTGGTTCTGATTCTGACCTCAATTTCCCATGTGATTGTAGGTAAAGCACTCGACTTCTCCTATGTCATTTGTTAAGGAATTAACATGATAAGTTTTTAATGTTAAAAGTGCTAGATATATATTAACTAGTATTTTTATTATGACGTTATTTCAACAGTGCAGTATTAGAGAGAACATGGGATTCAGAAGATTTGCTTCGATCCAGATCTTCCCACTCAGTTCCTTGACAATTTATTTTCACCATTCTTTGTATCAATTTTTTTCACTCTGTAAAACAGGAATAAAAATACTATATATCATCTCATTCAATTATCTATATACTAAATTCATAATACATTGTAGGTTCTCAACAAAGGTGAGGTTTCTTTTCTTTTTGTCAGTAGAATCCCAACAAGGACCTCTACTTAATAAGGGTGATCACTCATTCCCCAAGAATTTTTTTCCAGGGAGCCCAGAGAAACCCCCTACAAAAAGCTGAGTCCAGCTGCACAGAAAGGAATTTCCCAGAACTTGGCTCTTCCTCCACACACTCTTCACTGAGTTGTGTTCTCTATCCCAGACATATTTAACAGAAGAAGCTCAAGGGAATTGACTGATATCTCTGGCCTGGTCTGAGACACAAAGCCATCTGGAGAACATGACTTCCAACACTCATTCCTAGTTGCATCACACCTAACCACAAAACCCCATCCAAGCTCAAAGTCTCTCCTCCGTTTTCCTTTCTCTATGGACTTAAATTCATAGGCCTACACTGACCTTTCAAAACTTACAAAAAAATAACCCATTCTCCCTTCAGTCTCTTCTGGGCTGTTTCCCTAATTAGGAAACAGAAATATGGAGAAGGGAACTTAGGAATAAAGCCAAACCATTCAAAGTCAGTCTTTTCTGCATTGTTCTGAAATGTATGGCACATGTTTTCTTGGGAGCAAATTTATCTTCTTAATTGGATTTTATTTAGTCAACTATTGAAATTAATTTCCATTCCCTGAGCATATTTCATTTGATAGCAATGGCAGGCAGACAGATTAAAGTTTCACTGAATAAGCTACAGAAGAGTTTGTGTGGCTAATCAAGAACAACACATCTTTGATATAGACCTAAAGATTTCAAAACTAGCTCAGAAATAGCACTTGGTGTCCTGCTGAACAACCAATAAGCTATTGAAGTCTGCCTTCCTGCCTGCACATTTGGCCTTAATTCTTATCCTGGTACAATTCCCAAACTCTCCATCCCCATTGGACTGAAGTCACTCCAGAAATCCTTCTACACGAGATGCAATCATTCTACTTTTCTCTGCCACCTTGGCACAGGCCAAGGAGAGCTGGCTCTTTCAAATGTCTTGAGGTAGCTTATTGTTACAAAGATACGTTTGCCAGCACAGAGAATGGCTGAGTCTCCTGCAGTCCTGAGGTTTGGCTCTGTTTGGTGAGTTGACTCTGCCTATGACCAAAAAAACAGCTGAGTAGCAGAGCAGTACGTGTTCTGAATCAACATAAGGCAACCAGACGCTTAGAAAAAGGCACTTATGAAATATATTCAATAAATACCCACATCCAATGTGGTCTCTTTAATTGTGACAGAGGGAATACAAACAAATCAACAGCACACAATTAGCTTTCATCCATGGAATGGAATTGCTCAAAATTTCCACTTGCAACCCAGTCTGAGACTGCCACGTAAACCCAAACCCATGCAAGAATATTGCCTGAGAGGAAAACTAGATGCTCTTTTGGTTGCCTTTGCCCATTATCCCAACTATGTCCTCAGATGCTGAATTTGATAGACTTTCTTTGCCCTGCTAGTTGACAAAAGGTCAGATCTGTCATTGGTTAGTTATTTGAAACTAATTGATCAGAAAACAAGTTTTCCCAGACTAAGAGGAAAGAAGCAGCTCTACTTATATCAGCATTTATCAAGAGATTTTTCCATAAATATGACACAAATAGGTAGAGATAGAACCAACATGATGATACATTCAGCAGTCTCATTATCACCAGGCAATTTGATTCAATGTGGCAGAGGCGATTTCATCTGGGGATTTAAGGTGAACAACAGAAACATTAGGAAAGCAGCACAGACAGTGGGTAAGACATGGGCAAAGGGGTCGGACCTGAATTCAAATTGCAGAGCTATTTATCAGCTGCATGGTCCTGAGCAAGCAAGTTAATCTCTGAGCCTCAGTTTCCTCTTATTATGTGTGTAGGAGACTGTAACACATAGTAAGAACCCAATAAAAGTGAGCAGTAATAAGCTCTAAATACCAGAATGTTATAGAACTGTTTAAGTCTCAGTTTGAACTAAGCCTGCTAGACTAGTGCCAATTATTCCCAAGTTACAAAGTGAGATAACAAACAACCTGAGCAGGATTAACAAAGGAGGTTTTTCTCAAGGCCCTCACCCCTCATGGGCACATAAAGAAATCATTTGATAAGGCTGAGAGACCTGAAGATTGGAGCAAGGAAATTTTTAAAGAAATTTCTACCATCACCTCAGTACTAATGAGAATGACTTCAAGGAGACCACTTTGTGAGCTTGTTAGAGACCTCATGGATGTTGGATGCTATAGTGAATGGAAACTGGGCCATCCCTGAGAAATATAAAGGGCCAGAGCTAGCTAAAGTGGCTTGTAGAAGAAAAGTAGAGAGCTGTAGCAGGAAAGTAATTGCATGCCCACAAAAAGAGAACCTCAGACACGGACAGCATGAGAGAAATGACAGGGAAGAGGGGAAAAATTGTAGACCCTTCCCAAGAGACATGTCATGGGCAGAATTATAAGATAGCCCTCAAGATTCCTGCCCTCCTTGTTACTACTATGTAATCCCCTTCCCCTTCCCTAATACAATTGCCTCCATAGAGCAAGACCTGTGAATAGATGGCATATCACTCTCATGATTACACTACTAATCCTTTGAGTTGATCAAAGGAAAGATTTACTGAGTGGGCCTGACCTAATTAGATAAGCCTTTGAAAGAAATCAGTGTCACAGAGACACTCTCCTGCTGGCTTGGAACATGCAAGAAAATAAATTTTGCCAGCAACCATGTGAGGTTAGAAAAGAACTCCCAGCTTCATTTGAGATTCCTGCTCTGGCCATCGGCGCCTTGATTTCGGCCTGGGGAGACCTTAAGCACAGGACCCAGCTATGCTGTGCCCAAACTTCTGACCTACAGAAACTGCGATAATAAATTTACATTGTTTTAAACCACTAAGTTTGTAGTAATTTGTTCCATAGCAATAGAAAACTAATATGAGGACCCTTTGGAAGAGCAAGAAAACCTCAGTAATGTGCTGGAGATAAATCACCAGTTGCCCAGAGCTGAGGGAGGTAACATAGGCAGCCAGCCAGAGTGTACCCCACTTGTAACAGAACACAGGAGGCCAAAGGTCCTCAGTGAGAGGTTGTTGGGGGAGGGGTATGTCAATCTTCTGCATAGCCCACAGTCCTCCAGTGTCAGCTCACAATAGTTCTAGTCATGCAAGACCTCCCCTGTCCCCTTGCCTTTCCTTTCACACCCATCTCTCAGCTTCAAGCTGCCAATGTGGAGATCAGGGTCAGAAGCCATGGTTGGCAAGCTGAAGAGGAAGGTTAGAAATACAACACCGAGAAATGTACAACAAGCCATTCAAATATTCCCTCCCTTTCCACCTCCCCCATTTCTAGGCTTCTACCTACATAGGCCTAAAGTTTTACCTTTGAATGTGGTTCCTACTTTTGATCATCACACTAACTGGATCTATGGAAAGAAACTGAGTCTAGCTTTTTTCTTTCCAGCTAAAGTGACTAGAGAATATTTCATTATCTGAAAACAAGAAGATAGATTCCAAGCTTAGCCAAGATTTCATCCAAGAGTCGGGGAAGAACCAACTAGATTTACATAGCATTATTAAGAAAAAAATGGAGTTGCTTTATGGTGGAACCACAGTAGTCTGTTCTTTGAACATAAGAGTTACTGGGATTGTAATGATTCAACACACTGAGAAAAATGTCTCTCTACTCTGTTTCCAGATAGAAACCATCAGGTTGGGAGAATGATGTGAGAAAATTGTGTCTGTGTTAAATGAGCAAAGCCTTGAAATCTACCTAATGTAATGACAGATAATACTGATGAGGCCATGATAAGGATTTCTGCCATCAGGTTGTGCTGAATCTCAGACTCTTGGTTCCATCTTAGTGGGATGAGAGAAGAAGTCTGGGGTACCCAGTACAGCTCTCAGATTCAAATCTGACATGGTGATGAGAGTTGTGCTAGGAACTCTGTTGCCCTAGGAAAAGATTTCTTGCACACTAAGAATTATAAATTATTCCATACCAACTCATTATTTACTCAGTATAAATAGAGTTGTTCTACACAAGATCCATAACATACTTAGAAGTCATTGTTCTCACTCCTGGTAAGACTGCTGTCTAATACAGTGTTTTTAATATAAATTCCTCTCCCGGGGTGGAGAAAATGTATGTATCAATGGTAAAGACATACAAACACACTCATGGACACTTCCTCATTTTAAATGACGTCCATATTTCATTAAACTGTGAGAAAGTGCCAAAATTACATTTTTATTTTGATTCCTACAGAGGAAATAGCAAAAAAAAAAAAAAAAAAAAAAAAGGTTGGGCCATGGAGAGATGGGGGAGCCTCAAGCAGTAAGCCAAGAGAATGAAAATGAGGAAAATGCAGTAGGAAAAAGGCCTGTGGTTTAGACCAGAAAAGGCAGCAGAGAGGGGCAGGCATAGAAAATGCACCAAAGAGACCAAAGAGACAGTGTGAGGAGCCCAGCATCCCTCCAATTTCTATGGCTTATGCCTGATGAGGACTAGACCTGGAGGGCAGGGCCCTGGTTGGGAGGCCCTATCACCACATTTCACTTTTCAGCATAAAATAAAAGAGGTAGCTATTTAGAAACTTTCTTCCTTCTGAGTTTTATCTCCTGTCTGAAGGAGCTGGGGCTGACACTGCATATTTCTAACAGTGAGTCATCTGAAGTCTTACTCTGAGTCTCTGGCCATAACCATGCTTACCCCACCCACATTCCCTGCCTGGAATGTCTTTCTGTGGCACCCTTTCATCTCCCTACTGAAATCTTGTCCTACCTTAAGATTTAGTTCAAAACCTACTACTCCATAAAGTTCTCAGAGGTGTCCCTCTTCTCTAACCTATTGAATTTAGAAGGGAAGGGAAAGGAAACCAAGATGCTGGAATCACCTACTTTATACAAAGATCTGTGTTGGATGGTTTCCATTTTGTTACAGTTATCGCTCACTATGTAACAAACCATCCCCAAAACATAGTGACTTGAAAAAACAGAGGTTTTATTTTGCTCATGGATTGTGTGTCAGAGTATTGGAAAGGGCACAGTGGGGACAGTTCTTCTCTGTTCCTCTTATTTGGGGCGTTAGCCCAGGTAACTTTCAGGGCTGGGGGTGACTGAGAGCTGGAATAGCTGCAGGAGCCCTAACCAAGGTGGCTTCTTCACTCATCTCTGTTGGCTGAGCTGAGATGTGGAAGGGCAATTCAGCTGGGACTCAACCAGAAGGCCTACATGTGGCCACTCCTGTATGGTGACCTTAGGGTCATCAGGATTCTCATATGGTGGCTCAGAGCTCCAAGAAGGAGAACTCTGTCGGATCATTTATGACGTAGCCTCAGAGATCACATAGTTTCATTCTTGCTGTACTCTCTTTGTCCAAGCAAAATCAATATGGTTAAATTCAAGGGGCATGTACATAGACTCCCATCTCTCAATGGAAGAAGTAACAAAGAATTTGCAGTGTGCTTTAAACCCACCACAGATAGAATGACACGTGGTCTGATGCCTAGAGAAAGTAGTCCAAGTTGATCTGATTTCAATGCCACCAATCTTTTTATTTAGACTTTCTTCCACCCTTAAGTCATCATCACGTTGACATTTCCCTAATCCTACACTCTTTGAGAACACAGATTGTATCATCTGTTTGTTGTTACACACACATGACTTAAATACCTAAGTTAATAGTAGGACTTATTAATGTTAGCCAACTGATTTCCACCCCTTTCTCCTGCCAAAACCATTGTGTCTTACACCTTGCTTCCCTCATATACCACATAGGTAAATAAACTTGATAGACATCAAGGTTATACTTTCTCTTGAAAGTATAGCACAGTCAAGTACAAAAAAATAGAAGGCTTTTTCCTGACAGAGAAAAAAATGCAAAAAGAATTCATTATTTCAACAAATATTTACAGGGCATCTACTATGTGCCACTCACTGTTCTAGGCAAGGGAGATAAGGGATTAACTAAAGTCCCTGCCCGCATGGACTCACACTCTAGGGGATGATGTGAACAAGTTAATAGATAAAAATATAATGTGTCGGTAATAATAAGCACACAAAGAAAAACAACAACAGGGTAAGGATTTAGAAAGTTTAACACGGTGCTGTTTTAGATAAGGTATCAGAGAATACAATTTGAAAAGGTGACAAAGGAAATGAAGTTAGAAAGTCAACAGGATCTCATGTGTAGGATCTCATAGGCCATAGCAAAGAATTTGAACTGTATACTAAGTTTAATGAGTAAGCAAATACTCATATGCTTAAAGTAATGGGGAGTGACATGATCTGATTTACATTTTTAAATTTAATCTTTATTGTATTATTTCCATTACCATTTATTCCCCTTATACCCCCCTCACCCAAGCAATCACCACACTGTTACATTTTTTTTAACATTGGCTTGTGATACTCTGAAAATAGTCAATGATAGAAGAATATGGAATATTAAAGACAGTCACAAAAATTTTTACAGTCCTCTCATTGAAGTGGGAGGTGTTTATTTTTCTCTCCCTTGAATCTGAGCAGGCCCAGTAATTGTTTTGACCAATAGAATATAATGAAAGTGATGCTTTGTCAATTTTCCACGTGAGGTTATTCAGAAATTAGCATCTTCCAATTCCAGGGTCCTGGAACACTCATTTGTGTAACCTAGCCACCATGTTGTCGGAATGCCCAGATAGCCTCAAGGGAAGACCCTATGGAGAGGAACTGAGGCCCACAGATGCCAGCTCTGGCTAAACTCATAGCCAAGGGCCACCACCAAATTGCCAGCAATATGAGTGGAGTGTCTTGAAAGAAGATGCTCCAGCCTCAGTCAAGCTGCCTCAGATGCAAGGAGTAGAGACAAGCCATCCTGCTGAACAATTCTGAAACCTGACCTCCAAAATAGTGAGCAAACATTTTGGTGTGGTTTGTTATGCAACTATCAATAACTAGAACAAAAAATGAGAGAGGAAGCAGGAGGACCAATGATGGAAGCTATTGCAGTAACCTAGGTGATTAATAATAGGGCTTAAACTAGGTTGTTGTCAGTAGAAGGGCTGAAAATTATTAATATTCCAAATGTGTTTTTCCATAGAGGGAATGGATGACTAACTCTAGTGGCCTAAGCGGTTGTGCTCAGACTGAAAGAATAGTGATCTAAAGTTAATGATAAAAGGTCATATTATTAAGTGTTTTAGTAAATGTCAGGCATTGTTTTTAAAATTCTTATTTTCAGTGTGCCATGAGTGTTTTTATTTTATTTTTTAATTATATTTTATTGATTATGCTATTCCAGTTGTCTTGATTTTCTCCCTTTGCCCGCCTCCACCAAGCCCCCCCACTCCCTCAGGCAATCCCCCTACCATGGGTCATTCATATAAGTTCTTTGGCTACTCCATTTCCTATACTGTACTTGACATCCCCATGGCTATTCTATAACTACCTATTTGTACTTCTTAATCCATTCACTTCTTCAACCATTCCTCCACAGCCCCTGTCCTATCTGGCAAACATCAAGCTGCTTTCTGTATCCAGGATTCTGTCTCTGTTCTTCTTGTTTGTTTAGTTTGTTTTTAGATTCAGTTGTTGGGAGAATTGTATTTCTTGCCATTTTATTATTCACAGTTTTGATTTTCTTTTTCTTAAATAAGTCCCTTTAACATTTTATATAATAATGGCTTGGTGATGATGAACTCCTTTAGTTGTTTCTTGTCTGGGAAGCTCTTTATCTTCCCATCAATTCTAAATATCTTTGCTGGGTAGAGTGATCTTGGCTGTATGTCCCTGCTTTTTATGACTTTGACTATTTCTTGCCAGTCACTTCTAGCTTGCAAAGTTTCTTTTAAGAAATCAGCTGACAGTCTTATGGAAACTCCCTTGTAGATAACTGCTTTTTTTCCCAGGTGCTTTTAAGATTCCCTCTTTATCTTTAATCTTTGGCATTTCAATTATAATTTATCTTGGAGTGGGCCTCTTTGCATCCCTCTTGTTTGGGACTATTTGTGCTTCCTGGACTTGCATGTCTATTTCCTTCACCAAATTAGAGAAATTTTCTTTCATTATTTTTTTTTTCAAATAGATTTCCAATGTCTTTTTCTTTCTCTTCCCTGGCACTCCTATGACGTGAATGTTGGACATATTGAAGTTGTCCCAGAAGCAACTTACACTATCCTCATTTTTCTGGATTCTTTTTTCTTCTTGTGGTTCTGATTGGTTGTTTTTTGCTTCCTTATGCTCCAAATCATTGATTTCATTCTTGGCTTTATCCATTCTACTGTTGTTTCCCTGTTAATTGTTCTTTATTTCAATTAGTGTATCCTTCATTTCTGATGGGATCTTTTTTATGCTGTTGAGGTCCTCACTAAGTTCCTTGAGCATCCTTATGAGCAGTGTTTTGAACTCCACATCTGATAGATTGCTTATCTCCCTTTTATTTAGTTCTTTCTCTGGAGTTTTGATCTGTCCTTCCATTTGGGTCATGTTTCTTTGTCTCTTCATTTTGGCAGCCTCCCTGTGTTTGTTTCTATGTATTAAGTGGAGCTGCTATGACTCCATGTCTTGGTAGTGTGGCCTAACATAGTAGGTGTCCTGTAGGGTCCAGTGGCACAGGCTCCCCTATCACTCAAGCTGGATACTCAAAGTGTGACCTTCATATGGGCTGAGTACACCTTCCTTTTATAGTTGAGCCTTGGTTGCTATTGGCAGATCAATGGGAGGGATTTACCCAAGCCAGTAAGCTATGACCACTGACAACCACCCTCCACCCTCCATGGAGGATCAGCTGTGTGGTGGCAGGGTGGTGGTGCTCTGATGTGGTTAGTAGCTGTTTACTGGGTGCACTCGTCCCAGAGTCTCCCAGGTGGTGCAGGCCAAGGTCAGCTGCCACCTGTGTTTTGCCTGGGGCCACTCTGACTAAACTATAAAGCAATCTGAGATGGCTGCTTCTTGTGCTGGCTTGGAGGTTCCCAGGCAAGGCTAAGCTGTGAATCTAGGCTGGCTACTGCTAGTGCCAGGCCTGGGTCTCACTGAGGCCAGCTGTTTCTTGTTTAAGAAGATTTAGGAAGTTGTGAAGCATGAGCCAATACCAGCTATTCATATGGAAAAGTAGCTTGGGTGGGCCCATAAATTGGTTGGGGGGCAGTGTTTGGGGATCTCTAAGGTGGGTCAAATAGCATTAGCCAGGTTGATGGAGCCTCAGATATGGCATGAGTTAGCTGGCTCTTTGGTGGGAGGGTTTGAAAAAGTAACAATAGCCTCTGCTCACCTTGATGCCAGACACTTCAGTTTCTCCCTCTGTACAATTGGTGCCTTTCAATCTGCTCCCCCAGTGCTGGAGCTCAGAGGGAGTAAGTCTCAGTAGCTGGTTCTGTGTATTGTTTCTTTAAGAGGAACTGCTTGGGGCTCCAGCAGTTTCTTCTTCTGATTCAATCCCCACTGGTTTCTGCAGCCAGAAGTTGTGGGGATTTATTTTCCTGGAGCTGGAACCCTGGAATGGGTAGCCTGGTATGCAGCTGGGACTTCTCACTTCCAAGATATCCCTCTCAAATTCTTATCCACCACATGTGGGTGAGGGACCAGCCTGTTCTGCATTTCTGCCCCTCATACCAGTCTGGATAGATGTGGCTTCTTTACTTCCGTAGTTGTCAGACTTCCATTCAACTTGATTTCTGATGGTTCTGAGTGATGGTTGTTCTATATTTTAGTTGTAATTTTGATGTGGTTGTGCAAAAAGATGAGCCATGTCTTCCTATGATGCCATCTTGACCAGGAGTCCATTTTTAAAATTCTTTACATATTTTACCCAATTTAAATCCCATGATAACCTATGAAGTAGGTCATTATTACTCAGGATTACATATGAAGAAACTGAGGCATGGATGAATTAATTAACTTTCTTAAGTTTCTTATTTAGGGAAGAGTTATTAACTGGTAACTTAAATACAAGCTGGCTGGCTCCAGAAACTGCTTTTAACTGATCTTAACTACTGTGTTATAGAACACACCCTATAATCTGAGTAACTGGCTCTATTAACCTTTCCAAGTTATTTAACCTTCCTGGGTCTCAGTTTGTAATATGTAAACTGAGGAGGCTAGAGAAGATAATCTTTAGGATATCTGCAAAGTGTAACATCCTGTGATTCTAAAAACCAGAATTCCTAGAATTGGGCCAGTTTGTTTCTGGAATTCAGAATGGATAACCTCAAATGTAGTCACAAGATATGAGAGACAGAAAGTTTATTACAGACCCTAGAGACACTCCAGGCCTGTGCACTAGAGGGAAGATTAGGCACTTCAGAGCCAGCCTCTTCAAGACGAGGTTATGCACCCAGGCCCAGCTGCAGCTCATCTCCCTCCCTTCTCTCCTGGCTCTGCAGCCCAGTGTGACCAGCAAGGTCACCCAGAAGCTCAGCCCCAAGGTCCACATAATGCTGACTACAAAACTGCATATTCTTTATGGGCCCAAAGACAGGACCAGCTCATCACATATGGTATAAGGAAAGAGATGGTAGCGCTTCTCGGCTCTAAACATAGGGCACTGCTCACATCACCTCAAGCATGTTACTAAAACTCAAAATTATTAAGAACACATACTGCACTTAGTCCTGACTTCCAAATATCTCCATTTATCCCAAGTTATTTCAAATTGCCAAGATTCCAAGAAGACACTTGTAATTAGAAGTAGGGAAGCATTTTGATCTCCTCAGAGGAAGGGACTCCATGTAATATAAGGACCTAGAGAATCATTTTTTACCAATATGATATGATTATTTTTCCCTGAAAAAATAAAACCAAACAGCTCGCTTTCTGAGTGCTTATTATGCATGAGTCTGGTGTTTTGTATACATTCTCCTCTTTGACATTCATATTAATGTCATTGTCCCATTTTATAGATGAGGAAACTGACATTTAGAAGTAAGAAGCAGCAGAACTAAGATTTGAGTTCAGCCCATTAAACTCCAGAGCACAGGCTCCTAACCCTACACCACACTGCTCCTCTTTTGTTTCTAGAACGAAAATCTAGGTTGAGCCCTCTTATAAATGTCATATGTTAATATAACGCAATAAAGAAGCTCTTAAGACGGAAGATCACAACCATAGACCTCTAGAAACCTGAAAGTCACATTTCCAGCATATTTAAGGTACTGGGAGTTCTTTTAGAATTTATCCCATTCCATGTAGCATAAATATTTTATTGGAGAACGGAAAGATATTAAACTCTCCTTGCCCACCTACCCCTACTCACATAGCAAACAAAAAGGTTGCTAATATTATTGGGGATATTTCAGGATGCTGACAAATTAACCCTGGGTTAACCCTAGGGCTGTTGTTCATTAAAAGATCTCACCAGGGGAGCTCACTTTTTTCTACTTCCAGCTTCCATGCCTTTGGTTGGTTAAGACCTGAGCTGACTTGCTCATGTTGCTCTGATCTATGCCATTATCATGTTATATGTTCAGCCTGGTGAACTGAGCTCGATCTCCCTAAGAACCTGGCCATTTTGCTGTCAGTCATCCTGTTTCCATGTGACTGAACGGCCAGGTAAGCAAGTCAGGATCTACCTCTGACCCACCCATTTTACTCTTTGCCACTCTCCCCATGAAGTGGGTTTTGCTGCCTGAGTCAAGATCTGCATGGAAACAGGTTGTCTTGATGCTTTTTCTTCTCTCCTGTTCACTGAGCTGTAGCACTCTCATTCCTCCAGACAAAGTCCAAGCTGGCAGTGGTGGAGCCATATTGCAGTGGGTCAAATTGCTGGTCATTTAAAGGTCACCCAGCTATGCATGGCTTTTTTTCACTATTCCCAGCTTCTGTCCTCCTGACTGAGTCATAGACCCTTACCTGAGCATGCTGGTTACCTTCCTCTCCTGTGTGGCACTTGTTTCTCTTTTCCAAGGGTCATAGGATAAGCTGTGTGAGGATATCCTGAGGCCCTGATTCTTCTCTTTTCTCAAATATAATCATACATGCATGTGATGTTGCATGTGTCTCTATATCTAACAGTGTGTCAAAAGATGTTAAGATTCAGAGATTTGGGGCTCGTGGAAGAATGGACTTCGTGGGCCCTTGGCTGGGCCAAGAATGTCAAATCAGTTTTCATGAGAGAGTCCTACACTAGTGAAAAGAATACTCATCCAGCTACTAACAAAGTAAAACCTGGTTTCCCATTTGTTATGTTTGCTCATGGGTGGAGCTTCCTGGGAAACTTCCTATAGTACAGGTGACCAAGACAGAATTCATGCATTCTGAGGTTCCCAAACCAGACTACATCTTCATACCAATAAAACCTCACACAACATTCCTATCACATTAACTCAGATTTTACCAGAGAGCTTTATGTTGATTTTACCAGCTTATTTAAAAAGTAGTACTTTATTTCCTATGTTATTTCTCCTTCTGTGTCCATCAGCCTCTCAAAACTTACAGAAAATGCTTAGACCAACACATAATCCAGGAATTCTTTTTTCTCTTCCCATAACGCCATCAAAACTTTACAGATTTTCCAATAATTCTCTTCTCCTTCTTACAGGTGGAAACCAGAATATTTTCTCTCCTATCCCCATTTCTGGGGAGAAGCACAGAAGTGGGGATAGGACTTCCCAGGCACATTCAAGGGCCACCAGCAAAATTCAAATGGGGGAGGATAAAGTTATGCTTTAAGAATGCCACTCTTTTTATAAGTTTGCTCTCACAAGCAGCATGTAAATTGGTTTTTTATAGCACTATTCCCATAGACTAGATAAAAACATAGAAGCCTATGGGTCAAAATCACCCAATACATTTTCAGCAGCAGCAGCAGCAGGTAAAGAAGAGCCATGTCATCATTAAATCACTCAGTTCTCAGCCCAACCATGGAATCTCAATAGTGAGTTGTGGGACCTCACAGGTTATGTAATGTGACTACCTCCTGACAAAAAACAACAACAAAAAAAACATTGCTCACAACCGCCTCTGGATCTGCTCAAGAGCTTCCACTCTTACAACAATTGGATGTTTCTGAGCATGGAAACATCTTTCACCCTGATCTGTCTCCTACCAATGTTCTCATTCTGCTCTCTAAGGCATCAAATAAATAGTCTAGATTTTCTTACATTATTTGTTTCCTTGAGTATTTTAAATTAGTCATCACAAGTTACAGACCTATTACTTTGAACTACCAACAAGTTTTCTCTTCAGAAAAATTAAACCTCCCAGCTGGATTGAATGTTTTCTTTTGGAACATGATTTCCTGACCTTGTGCCATTTTATTTACTTGCCTCTGGATGTGCTCCAGATTGTCAGACTTCTTGTTTAGGTGGAGAGTGTGTTTCCATAAGGGAGCATAACTGCAGATATGCTGTGGCCACCACAGGTGCAGTCAGACCTCCCCCCCCGCACCCCTGCCCAGTTTTGTTGGTATAAATTCTAACTTCTCTAGCTCGGTACATGATTGTATTGAATTTTTAGCAACTACATCTCCTGAGTGGCTCCATACTGCAGTTAGCTAAGGATCTTTTAAAAGGAAAAATTTAAGAAAATGACCAGGCCCTTGAATCCTTCCTTCACTGAGCCTAAACTCTTTACTGGTTCTAAAAGCCAGTTTTTTAGTCCCCATGTGTGAAGGTATTACCCTTTCTTGAGTGGGAGTCCAGCAGCGGTAGTGGCATGAGACTACTGAAGGGACAGAGAGGGGCAAAGTAAGTGGCGCGTAACAGGAACTTCCATAGTATTTCATTTGTCTCCAGCTGGCCACTCACAGAGTTTAAGAAAGTTGCCCAAGATTGCAGAGCTCTTCAGTAATAGAGCTGAATAAATGTGTCTGAGTGGTGTTCCCATCCACCGCTCTCTATACTTTAATCTGCTAGTTTAGTATTTCTCAAATCATAACTCATGGACCATTACATCAGAACCATAAAAATATACATTCTTGGATACTATATCAGTCTTACTGAATCAGATTCTCTGATGATTCTGTGAAATCTTTTCACAAACTCTCCAAGTAATTCTTAAGTACATCAATGTTTGGGAACTAATATCTTAGGTTAAAACAGAGAAACCATTCACCACCTAGGAAAATAAGAGGATAAAGACTTCTAGTCTTTAAGATTTGCGAGATAAAAAGAAAAAAAACTAAACACTTATCCCATAGAACATCAAACAGTAGTTAAGCAATATGCTCACAATACTCTGTCTTTTTTGTTTGGTGGGAAAAGTGTTGATAAAAGCTGGTTGGTCTTAAGGGACTAAAGATAAGAAGATCAAAAGATTTGAATAATTGCTAGTCACTGTTCTACTGGCAAACAATATTATTACATGAACTAGCAACACCTCAGGATCTCCATGATTTAGTGACTTGAAATGGAATAGAGTTAAAGAGGCAAGACAAGCCTATATAGAGGTCAACAGGAATAAACTGTAAAATACCAGGTAGTCCTTGATAAAGTTTAGATTTTATCTCTTTTAAGATAAAGAGTTGTGACAGAAACTGGTTCATTGTTCCCTAACTCTCTTTCCTTTCCTCCTAGGTAAGAGACTTCAGCTGGACTACATTTCCCAACCACCCTTTGACTAGGTGTGGTCGTGAAACTAATGTTTGGCTAATGAGATATGGGTGGAAGTTGTTGGTTTTTTGTTTTTTAACTTTACAAATGTTATAAAGTCAATACTCTTTTTTTCAGAATTAATAGTGTGGGCAAACCTCATCAATATCATCAGCGTTGGCCTTATTATTACTCGTCTAATATGGGCCTAGCACTTTATATGCATTAACTCATTTAATATTCACAACAATCTCATAGTGCAAGTGCTTTTATCTCTCTTTTTACAGATGAGGAAGCAGAGGCTCTGATCATAAGACTGCCTCAATTATACAGCCAGTAAAGGACAAGCCAGGACTCAAAATCAGCCCAATCTTGATGCCAAAGCCCATCCTTTTTTTCCCTTCATGCCTATTTAGAGTTGTCAGATTTAGCAAATAAAAATACAGGATGCCCAGTTAAATTTGATTTTCTGTTAAAAAATATCAACCAAAGGTTTCTGGTGTCAATTCAACACCAGCAGGAATCACCAATTTGGGGTGTGGTGAAGACGGAAACTTTATTCAGTTCAAAAAGTTCAATTTTGATACAGCAAATCTGTGAAAATAGCTATTAGAAGGCCCTTGGGTGAGGTGCCCTTGGGACCAGGTAGTCGTATGAGTGCAAGTTTTGTTCTTCATTTCCAGATCTGGGCCATAAAAACCTCCCATTCTAGCCCCCAGGTCCTCTTTCTCCCCGTCCACCATCTAGAAGTTGAAGACTGCAGAGAGAGGAAGGTCGGTAAAGTCAGCAGAGGGAAGGGGCCTGGGTCCCTGGGTCACCACATTGAAAGCCACCCATTTGAACACTTGTATTACACTACTGCTTGAGCGAGAGATAAATACTTATTCCATTAAGATATTGAAATTTGGAACCTTTATACAATAGCTAACATTTTATTAACTAATACAGAAATTATTACGGGACTTAAGTTAACATGATAAGTTCTTCATATAGAAAAGCGAACCTGATGCCATACCACTTGGCGAAATTTAGATACAAAAGGTGAAAAGTACATGAGTTGCTTACAGGGAATCTTCTCTGTTTAAATTTTAAGAAAAAAAAGGTCAAGGATACTAATGATCATATAAAACAAAATAACTTCTATGGGTCATTTAATTCAGTTAACCTGCTTGTGAGCAGATGAATATCCATCAACTATTCAAATCAAAGAGTTGTTTGCTATTTGTGAAGAGCTCTAACAATTATTCTACCTCTGTTAGTAATCCAGAAATGTCCTTTGGCTAAATACATTTTTCTTTATGTACAAATATAGTTTTGTTGCACTTGAAAAATAATCTCTAAAAACCTGGTATGGCAGTCTGCTAGTTTCCCTGAAAATTCATGCTTTCCTTCTCCAAACTATCATACTTCTCAATAGTTCTAACTGGGCTAACCAGTTAAATACTATGTTTTCCAGACCTTCTTGCAGTTAGGTGTGACTAGATGACTGAGTTGTCTCTGATAGAATGTGAGTGAAGTGTTGAAGGTGACCAGATGCAACCAGAAAGAACATGTGTTCATGTAATTGACAGTGCTGTGCTCTTTCAGAGTTCCTAGCAACCTGATGCACTGAATAAATGTTAAATTACTTTCAACCCCATGTTACCTCTGTCATGACTCAAAACAATATGTGTTAATGTGGTACTATTTTCTGAGTGGGAGAAAATGAAAGTAGAGACAAGGAATTGATCTTCGGAGCTCATTCTACAATATTTTAAGGTTTTTATTTGGTGCTTACTTCCAAGGCTCTCTAAGACAAAGAGAAACATTTTAAAGTATGTTTAAGCAGCCATCATTTATTCCTCTCTTTCTTAAATTTAAAAAATCACATTCATCTTCAAAATTTTATAAAACCAGAATAAAATTTGCAATTAGGGAAAAACACAGATAAGTACAAAGAATCGGAAAATATAGAATTCTCATAATTTTCTCCATAGTGGTAACTATTTCCTTCTAATCCTGTTTATTAATAGATACCTATGGCTATTATATTTTGTTTTATTTTTACAAAAATAAAATCACAAGGAAAAAAAGATCATAAGTAAATGGAGTTAAATAAGTTGTTTTTTTCTTTTAGTTCCTTTAGTCTTTTTTAAATAACAGCTTTATTGATATATAATTCATGTAATATTAAATTCAACTTTTAAAAGGTGGTTTTATTATATTAAGAGTTTGCAACCATTTAATTGTAGAAAAATTTCACCAATCCAAAAAGAAACCGAACCCCCATTAGAAGTCACTCCCTATTCTTTCCTCTGTCCATCCCAGCCCCCAGCAACCACTCATCCCCTTCTATCTCTGTGCATTTTCCTATTCCGGACATTTCATATAAATGGAATAACTTAGTATACGGCCTTTTGTGTCTGTCTTCTTTCACTTACTATAATGTTTTCCAGGGTCGTTCATGTTGTATCAGTACATTGTTCCTTTCTAAGGTTGAATAATAGTTCATTGTACAAATATACCAGATTTTATTTATCTGTTCATCAGTTGATGGACATTTTAGTTGGTAACTTGTTTCTTTGCCTGTCAAATTTTTTATTAACACAGAATTAAAAATTATGCTTAATGCCTTTGGAGGATTCCATTAGAATGCTTCTCCAATAAAATAAATAAATAAACTCCATTGTCCTGGTTCATGTGGCTCAGTGGATTGACTGCTGGCCTGCGAACTGAAAGGTTGCCAGTTTGATTCCCAGTCAGGGCACATGCCTGGGTTGCGGACCAGGCACCCAGCTGGGGGTGTGCAAGAGGCAACTAATCAATGTATTTCTTGCACATCAATGTTTCCCTCCCACACTTTCTCCCTCCCTTCCCCCTCTCTAAAAATAAATAAATAAAATCTTTTTTAAAAATTCCATTGAATGAGATATACCATATTACTTAATTCACCTATCTTGCAATAAACAACCTTCTAGACAAATCTTAGCAATTCTATCTCACTTTAAGTTACAGTTGGGCATCTATTATAGAATGGGATCGATTCCTTTCTGGGGTGGTGGGTAGGAGGTAAGTGCAGATATAGGGTGGAATAGGACTTTGCGGGGAGGAGGGAGGCCACTTTCTTAAGCTATCTACCATCAAGGAAAGAAAATTCAGGAATATGCCACTGAAACTGTCTGTAACCCAACAAACAAAATGGTTTGCCTGACCAAGGGCAGACAGAGGTCAGACTGCCAAGGTGCGACTCTAGCTTCTTTCAGACCTGAAGCAGCCTGAGGCAGTACTCTGTCAGCCCCAAAAGACTGCATATAAATCACGCTTGTTGGCAATTTCTGCTGATGTGCTGCCTGGCACATGCCTAAAAGGGCTTCTCGAAGCTGAGAATAAATTCCAAGACAGCAATGACAGCTATAACAATGACGCCACATGTTAAAGTGTTTAAAATCCCTCATCAGGAGTAGTCATGCAACAAAACATCCTCTACTCAGATTCTGCTCGCTGGAAGACAATAGGATGGTGGGGGGAGGTGACGAAGCTAAAGAAGAAAGGGAGAAGAAAGAATATTCTGCAAAAGACTATGGCAGTGAGGCTTATATACAATATTTAGAAGAAGTAGCCCCTGTTCCACCCTCACACTCCCAAGGCCAAAGGGATCAAATTCTTCTAAGGCATTTCAGTCATGAGCAGATGTCTACTGTGCAACAAGAAAATGAGGGCAAGGGGGATACAGAATTGCTTGAAAGAGCATAATAAACACAAATTACACTGCTTCCAGTACACTGTACGGCTTTCATTTGCAATCTGGCTTATTCCACTTGATTTGTTTCAAAAGAACCCAGGTTTGTTCTGGGATGGGGTGAGGGAGGTGGTTAGGCCAACACTGTGTGCTGACGATAAGCTTCTGTGAGGTGTCCATACAGGAACATGTGCACCAAGAACATTTCTAGGGGTCAAGGGTTTTGCTTTAAAAAGCAGTCACAAGGTGGGGAAGGACTATAAGGGGGATAGATGGTAAGGGAAATAAGTACAATAAAAAATAAATTAAAAAACAAAAGTATTAAATTAAAAAAGGCATGAAAGGGAGGTTTGCCAGACTCTTAGAAGAGAAAAAAAAAATTATCCTTTTTTAGCAGTTTGCTTTTGCAAGTTTGTCACAAACTAATTTCTTAACCAATAAAACTATGTGTGTGCATGTGTGTTTTCAGAGACTTGTTTTGCAATGGGAACATGTCTTGAGATTTACGAGAAGAATTGCCAATATGGAGCAAGTGAGGGACCTTCTTGAGTCAAAAGAAGAAAAAAAAAATCCCTGGTGGTTTCTGGCTCACAGATACTCTGCAAAATGTCCTGGGATGGGAACCATCTGGACAAAGATATTCCCACCCCACCAAACAAAATGTAATTTAGAAAACAGGAAAAACACACCCCCACACACAAAGCTGAGCCAAGAAGCCAAATGATTGAAGGGCGGCAACTTTGCACAATGCGGGAGGAAGTGGAGCTGCTCAGGAACCTTGGAATGCAAAGCCACCGGGAACACTGGGGGAATGACCCCCACATTGTCCTGGGAGAGGGAAAGAGATAGGCCCTGCCGAACGTGATGCTATAGAATACTGCCTGGCCAAGGGGGAAAAGGAAGACAGGAAATGGAGACATTTCCATTTTTATAACTGTTTTCCATGCTTTCTCCAAGCACTCCAAAGCTGTCCAAATAAAGGCTAGTACCTGGGTGGTGTTGAATGATGGAATGGACATTTCTTGGGATGCCTTAGTATGTTGAAACTCTTAAGATGTGAAAAAGGGTGTGAGATTTCACCTGCTAAATCAGATGGACAGTCAGCTTCCCAAACATATAAATAAACATGCAAGATAGTTACAAACAGACAAGGAACTTTGACATGAGATACTATCTACAAACTTAAGCAAACTTTTTTAGTTTACTATAACACTTTAAATTCTTTTACTGGATTGGGTTCTCTAAATTTATAGGTTAGTTTGAAAAAGAAATTTTTATCATAGTCATTAGTGGTCCATGGAACTGACACAGATATGTATGTTGTAGTATTATTGTTCCTTACTTGGTGTTGGTTTTCCAAGTACAGTAATATGTCAAGCCGTCCACTCTTCACATAGAAAAATTACTAATGATTTTATCTGGAGTGGAGTCTCCATCAGAGTGAGGGCATGGCTTTTCTTTCCTCACATAACTTTCCTGTCCCTCATAAATCCCTCATAAATCACTTCAACATCTAGTTCTTTTCACTGTATCTTCAAACTATGTAGTCAGAGTGTTTTCCACTAAACAGCAGCCCATCCTCCTCCATTTAAGAAGCATATTGGTTACACACTTGTGTTTTCTACAACAGCTGTCCTCACCTTGTGGTCCATAGTTCTGTGCTGGTCCAAGGAGACTTGGCAGTGACCCAAAGTGCCCTCACTAGATAGAGGTGATGTAAAAGGAATGTTGACTTCTGCCTGTCAAACAAAATAACCTCACAAAGAAAAACATGGAATCATCAATCCAGACCACAGGATAGTCTCCAGCTATTATAAGACTTTAAAAAAAATAAAATCAATCCATGTGGCCAGGCCAGAAACACTGTGGTCCTGGTTGCTAAGCACCCACTTTCTAGTCAGGAATTTTGCTTCACAATCCAGCTTCCATTGCTTTGAATAATTTTCTAAAATGCTTGTGTATGTGTATGTGTGTACCTCATCATCTTCACCTGTGAAATAGGAGACAGAAAAATGTAGGCACTTTTAGTCTAGACTGTTTAGAAAAAAAGAAAATAGAGTGAAGAAGGATAGTCCTATGGTAGCCTTCCTTCCTTTTGTTCTTCATCTTTTCTTTTTTGGCAATGAGATGCTTTCTCCCAGAAGAATGTTAAAATTAACTCTGTTACATAAAAAGATAAGAGTGGAGCTGCTCTGGTCAAAGATGATATAAAAGACCCCGACTCTTGCTCCTGTGTCAAGTACTGCTTTCCTTTTTTTTTGGCAAGAGAGACTGTTTTACTGTGTCCTAGGGAACCAGGTAATAGCCTGAAAACCATTGGTTTAGTAGAAAGACCATTACCTGGGAGTCAGGAGACCCAAATTCCCTTTTAGAAATGGAGCTCACGTCATGTGGTGCTACGTCAAGAACTGGAGGACCCGGATGACCTGGGAGCTCAGACAGTCTCAACAAGAGTAAGCCAGCCTGTTGGTAGAGGGGTGTTGGCCTAGCTCCCATGCTTAAACAAGAGCAGCTTCTCTTACAACTGCTTCTATATCAGCATTCCACTGGGGCTTCAGAATTTGTAGAGTTACTTGAATAGATGATCTCTAAATTCTCTTTCAATCACGCAGTTCTATACTAAAGCTCTAACTCAGTTTTAGTCCAACTTTTTATTTTTTTGAAGAAAATATTTTCTAAAAGGTCTCAGAATATAGCCAATTTATTCATTTGCAAGTAGCTGAGTGAATGTTATTAGTATTTTGTTATGCTTAAATTCTCATAGTAAAAATACCTAGCTATTCTTCCAGAAAAGAAAGATAGTCATGACAGTTCAGGAAGCAAGGTATTAATTAATTCTATTCTATTCTTTTAAAATGGTTTATTACAGCCACATACATAAGAGATAATCACTTTAACCAAGTTAACTTTATGAGTTTGGACCAATTCAAGTTTTTTAGCTTCAGTGCTGTTACGAAGCATATACGTTTTAGAAACTTATCTTTTTCATAGTTCCACAAATTATATGAAACATCAGTGGGTTTTTTATATAAAAATCACATATTGAAGAAATGATAGAATTAGAGTAAATAACTTTTTGCAAAAATATTTACCTCCAAATAAACTAACTTTATTCTCAATTTTGCCTATTACCTTTCAGTTCCCACACATACTTGTTGGCTATTACTATGGTGTCCATATCAACTTGCAATATCATTTACAATTATTTTGCAAACAGATTTTAATTAGCAGAAGTTACATCATATTCCATTGTATTTGTACTTCAATCACAGATCGAACAGCAATAAAAGCTCAAAACCATAACGCCAGAAGTTGTAGCTTTGCTTTGTGAAGGCCTGTGGAAAAACCGCTAAAATACTCTGCTGCTCTCACACTACTAAGTCAAGGGTCAAGGATCAAGAGTCAGCAGATTATAGGGCCTCACATGATATTCTCAAGGTTGGAAAATAAACATGGTCAGTGGAATGCAAAATGCATGCTATATAAGGACTTTTAAGCCTAGCTTGATCTTCAAATACAAAGAAAACTGAAAATGTTGATCTATACAGACTTATCAAGTGTTGGTCAAGGCGCCCAGGTCATAGACATTGCTGTACTCAAGTCATTCTCAGTCATCTCCAGTCCTGCTTTGCATGAAAATTTAAGTCAGAAATTTCTACTGAAGTGACTCAAATGGGAAGCAATTTCTCTTTACCTGGAGATTATTATGTTAAGTGAAATAAGCCAGTCAGAAAAAGACAAATACCATATGATCTCACTTATGTATAGAATCTAATGAACAAAATAAAGTGACAAACAAAATAGAAACTGAGGCACAGAAATAGGAAACAGACTGACAGCTGTCAGAGGGGAGTAGGGAGTGGAGACTGGATGAAATAAGGTGAAGGGATTAGCAGAAGAACATACATGCATAACCCATGGACACAGACAACAGTGTGGTAATAGCCAGAGGGAAGGGGAAGTGGGGGCTGAGAGGAGGGGGCCAAAAGGAGGGGGAGGGGATATCTGAAATAATGTCAAAAATTAAAAAAAAGGAAAACTTATTTAAATTGGAAATAAATTCACAAGCTTTGCAGCTGGAAATTTTTAAGGATGGACCCATGGAGATCTGGGGTCCTCATACAAAATAATATACTTCTATTTGGCTTTCCATAAGCACTTGGATATTTTGAACAAAGCTTTTGTTATCTTTCAATACATTAGGCAACACTAGGCCTTCAGTTTTATATTTTAAAATGGGTAGACTTCAACTTTTTCTTCAACCAGAATTTGGTTTTCAGATGCAGTAGGTGGTTATTTTGATTATGTTCCACATATGTTCAGAGGGTTTTGTCAAGGGGAGCCTAAAAATGTCACTTCTTAGAAATGTTCCATTTTTGTTCCCTTCTTACTGTTAGTCCTTGTCATTCTTATTCTAAAACATGCTAAATAATTCCAACTTTCCAACGCTGTTTGCACCTTTCCAATGCTCATAGCAAGTACATGGGGCTGTATAAATACTAACGAGGAAATCAAACTCTGAAAAGTGTTAAATAATCACATTGTTGGAGCTATAACAGCAATATGAAGCACTTTCATTTTCACAAGTACATTTTGAATGTAATAAATAAAGCATGTTAGTTAAACAGAGACATTTGCACCATGGGAGGTTGTAGAACTATTCAAAGGTAACATCGATAGAGGTTAATACATAAAAGGGATTTGGGGGAACAAATTATTATTATTATTTTAAGTGGAAATATACTTACAGAAATCAAAAGGAATAGGACTGCAATCTTATTATGATAGGTCCTCAAGTTCTTGATTTTTGAAAAAATACAAATTTGCAGGTGACTTATAGATATTATTCAATAAAAGCTGATATGCTTCCAGCATTTTCCCACCTTCTTTCTTTTTTCTCTAAACCCCTCAAAGTTCAGTATGTCAAGTTGGTAAACTCCAACTCGAATAAACGACCAGTTTAAAATGAACATGACTCTCAGCAGTCACAATTATGCAAAGTATAATGAGCACCTTCCTCAGCTGTCACCAGAGCTCAGGTATCATTAAGAGAATGGAATCTTAGCCATTGTCCTCACCTAAGAAACCTATTATTGGGACTTTAAAGATGGGGATGCAACTGAAATTATCAACACCAACCAACTGGAAACATATTGTGCCAAAAAATATGCCTTCTTTCATACCCCTTTCCACAAAAGTTCCAAAACTATACTTGACAATCACTAATTTTTTTGAAAATTTTATTTACTGATGTTGTCACAGCTAAAGATATACACAATCAAAGCAGTAGTTGACTTTCCAGAATTGTTCTAAATGCATTTGAAAATTCTCTTTTTACTTTCCTGTGCCTCCCAACCTTATGTTTTATACAAAGAAAATTTAAAGATACACTGGATTTCTTTGGTACCTTGCACTGCCATGATGGGGCCTCATTGAACAGTATTCCACCAAATATGTTTTAAGAATATTCACCTTGCTTCCCTGGCTGGTGTGGTTCAGTTGGTCGGTGTGCCATCCCATGCCCAAAAGGTTGCAGTTTTGTTCCTGGTCAAGGCACACACCTGGATTGCAGTTCTGTCCTCTGTCCAGGTGCATATGATCCCTGGTCTGGGAACATGTGGGAGGCAACCAATAGATGCTCCTCTCTTGCATCAGTGTTTCTCTCTCTTCCTTCCTCTCCCTCCAAAAGCAATAAAAAATATCCTTAGTTGAGGATTAAAAAAAATTAAAAATATTCTACTTGGGTGGGCTAAGATGGTAGGGGAATGAGTGGAAGTTACACTAATTGCCTCCCAGGAGCAATCAGAAATCACAAATAAATTGTGGAGAAATCATCCAGAAGAAACAGCTTTAGCACAACATAACTGGTAGGGAGTACATGGAGATGTGAGGGGGCAGGCTGGATGTCCATAGATGGCAGAGGGATATTTAAGCAGATGATCACATACAAGATTAGGTGGGAGCTGTGAACACCAATATACTTGCTGGAGGACAGAACCCACCAACAAAGGACCACCAATAGGGGAAAAACCAAGCACAACAAGACAGGCCACACGAACAGAAGAATGGGCAACCCTAGAGCATCCAAAGAGATCAAAGAGACCACACAACTGAATCCCATAGAATTCCTACCATAGAAGTTCACACTAAAAAGACAGCTAGCAAAGCAGAACATCAGGAAGCCCAGAAACAAACAAAAAGAGACATCTAAAATGGGGAGACAAAAAAAGAACATGCAATCAAAAGGAATAGAAAACTCCCCACTAAAAGGGCTAAATGAAATGGAGGTAAGCAAACTATCAGATATAGAATTCAAAATAATGGTTATAAGGATGATCAAGGAACTCACAGAGAGCTACAAGGAACTGAGTGAGAACTGCAACAGTATGAAGAAGGAAATAGAAATTATAAACAAAAACCAGGAAGAAATGAGAAATATAATTTTTGAAATAAAAAAAACACACTGTAAGGAATTACAACCAGTCTGGATGAAGTAGAGGACTGAATTAGTGAGCTGGAAGACAATGTGGAAAGAAACACCCAAGACGAGCAGATGCATGAAAAAAGACTCAAAGAAATATGAAGATAGCTTAAGGGAACTAAAAGATAACATGAAATGCAACAATATTCAAATCATAGGAATAACAGGAGAAGAAAAGGAGCAAGGGATAGAACTCCTGTTTGAAAAACTAATGACAGAAAATTTTCTGAAGCTGGAGAGGGAAAAAAACACACAAGTTCAGGAAGCATAGAGAGTCCCAATCAAGATGAACCCAAAGAAGCCTACTCCAAGATGTATCATAATTAAAAAGCCAATTTTAAAGACAAATAGAGAATCCTAAAAGCAGCAAGGCAGAAGTAAGTAACATACAAAGGGCTCCAATAAGGCTAGCAGCTGACTTCTCAACAGAAAACACTTCAGTCCAGGAAGGAATGGCAAGAAATATTCCAAGTAATGAAAACCAAAGCCTACAACCAAGGCTACTCTACCCAGTGAGGCTCTCAATTAAAATGGAAGGCCAAATAAGAAGTTTCCCAGACAAAAGAAGGCTGAAATAATACATCTCCACCAAACCAGCTCTTCAAGAGATGCTAAAGGGTCTGCTTTAAGAAAAGGAAGAAAAAGAGTGAGAGAGAGGAACACAGGTATGAGAAAAATGGCAACGAATAAGTACCTATCAATAATAACCTTAAATGGAAATGGATTAAATGCTCCAATCAAAAGACATAGGGTAGCTGAATGGATAAGAAAACATGACCCACACATATGCTGCCTACAGGAGACCCATCTCAGAACAAAAGACCTTCACAGAATGAAAGTGAAGGGCTGCAAACAAATTTTCCAAGCAAATGGACAGGGAAAAAAAGCCGGGTAGCAATACTCATATCAGACAAAATAGACTTCAAAACAAGGGCTATAAAAAGAGACCCAGAAAGACACTTTGTAATACTCAAGGGAAGAATCCATCAAGAAAACATAAACATTATTAACATTTATGCACCCAACATAGGAGCACCCAAATATATAAGGAAGATCTTAGAGGACTTCAGGAAAGATATTGACAGCAACACAATTATAGTAGGGGATTTTAACACCCCACTGTCAAAAATGGATAGATCTTCCAAACAAAATATCATCAAATGTATTGTGGCATTGAACAGTGTCTTAGATCAAATGGACTTAACTGATGTATATATATGATGAAATAATACATCTCCACCAAACCAGCTCTTCAAGAGATGCTAAAGGGTCTGCTTTAAGAAAAGGAAGAAAAAGAGTGAGAGAGAGGAATATATATATATATATATATATATATAACCTGTCATCCCAAAGGAGCAAAATACACATTCTTTTCAAATGCACATGGAACATTTTCAAAGAAAGACCACATGATAGGCCACAAAACAAGCCTCAACAAATTCAAGGTAATTGAAATCATATCAAGCATTTTCTCTAACCACAAGGGACTGAAACCAGAAACTAACCTCAAGGAAAAAACTCAAAAATGCTCAAATTCATGGAGACTGAATAGAATGCTATTAAACAATGAATGAGTTAAGAATGAGATCAAGGAAGAAATCAGCAAGTTTCTGGAGAAAAATGAAAATGAACTCACAACAGCCCCAAACCTATGGGACACAATGAAGGCAGTCCTGAGAGGGAAGTTCATAGTGATACAGGCCTACCTAAAAAAGATAGAAACATTTCAAACAAACAACCTAATTCTACACCTATAAGAACTGGGGGAACAACAAAGACACCCCAGATCAGGTAGAAGGAAGGAAGTAACCAAGATCAAAGCAGAATTAAATGACACAGAAAGAATAATCCTAAAGATCAATAAATCCAGGAGCTGATTCTTTGAAAAGATAAACAAAATTGACAAGCCTTTAAGCAGATTCATCACGAAAAAAAGAGAGAGGACCCAAATAAACACAATCAGATATGAAAGAGGAGAGATTACAACTAATACCACAGAAATACAAAGGACTGTAAGAAATTATGAAGAACTATATGCCAAGAAATTTGAAAACCTAGGTGAAATGGACAAATTCCTAGAAAAATAAAATCTCCCAAAACTGAATGAAAAAGAAGCAGAAAGCCTGAACAGCCTACTTCGAAATTGAAGTCAAAATTGTAGCAGTAATCAAAAAACTCCCAGCACACAAGAGCCCCGCACCAGATAGTTTCACAGGAAATTTTACTAAACATTTAAGGAAGAGCTAACCCCTATCCTCAAAGTTTTCAAAAAAATCAAAGTAATGGAAGACTCCCAAACTCTTATGAAGCCAGCATCATCATAATCCCAAAACCAAAGAAATGCAAAACAAAGACAGAAAATCACAGGCCAATATCGCTGATGAACATAGATGTTAAAATCCTCAACAAAATATTGCAAACCTCATCCAGCAATACATTAAAAAGGTCATAAACCCCAGCCCTTAAGCAGACTCATCAAGAAAAAAAGAGAGGACCCAAATAAACACAATCACAAATGAAAGGGAGAGACTACAATTGATACCACAGAAATACAAAGGATTATAAGAAATTACTATGAAGAACTATATGACAAGAAATGTGAAAACCTAGATGAAATGGACAAATTTGTAGAAAAATATAACCTCCCAAAACTCAATGAAGAAGCAGAAAGCCTGAACAGACCAATAACACCTGATGAAATTGAAACAGTAATCAAAAAGCTTCCAACACACAAAACCCTGGACCAGATGGTTTCACAGGAGAATTCTACAGAGCATTTAAGGGAGAGCTAACCCCCATCCTCCATAGATTATTTCAAAAAATTCAAGAAGATGGAAGACTCCCAAACTTGTTTTATGAAGCCAACATCATCCTAATCCCAAAACCAGATGAAGACATAACAAAGAAAGAAAACTTCAGGCCAATATTGCTGATGAACATAGATGCTAAAATCCTCAACAAAATATTGGCAACCTGCATCCAACATTACATTAAAAAGGTCATACACCATGATCAAGTGGGATTCATCCCAGGGATGCAAGGATGGTACAATATTCACAAATCAATAAACATAATACACGACATAAACAAAAGCAAAGACAAAAACCATATGATCATATCAATAGATGTGGAAAAAACATTTGATAAGGTACAGCACCCATTTCTGACAAAAACACTCAGCAAAGTGGAAATACAGGGAGCAGTCCTGAACATAATAAAGTCCATATATGAGAGACCTACAGCCAACATCATATTCAACAGGCAAAAACTAAATCTTTCCCACTAAGATCAAGAACAAGACAAAGGTGTCTGCTTTCATCACTTCTATTCAACATAGTATTGGAAGTTCTAGCTACAGTGATCAGACAAGAAAAATAAATAAAAGATCCAAATTGGAAAGAAGGAAGTAAAACTGTCATTGTTTGCAGATGACATCATAGTGTACATAGAAAACCCTATAGACTCCACCAAAAAACTACACCACCTAATAAGTGAATTAGCAGAACAGCAGGATACAAAGTCAATATTCAGAAGTCAAAGGCATTTTTGTACACCAATAATGAAATATCAGAAACAGAAATTAGGAACAAAATCCCATTTGCTATAGCAACAAGAAAAATAAAATACCTAGGGAGTACTTGGGTACTTTAAAGACCTGTCCTCAGAAAACTACAGAACACTGAAGAAAGAAATTAAGGTAGATATAAATAAATGGAAGCATATACTGTGTTCATGGATTGGAAGAATTAACATCATCAAAATGTCCATCCTACCCAAAGCAATTTACAGATTCATTGCAATCCTTATTAAAATACCGATGACATATTTCACACATTTAGAACAAATATTTCAAAAATTTATATGGAACCATAAATGACCCTGAATAGCCTCAGCAATTTTGAGAAAAAAAGAACAAAGTAGGAGGGATCACAATACATGATATGAAACTATATTACATGGCCACAGTAATCAAAACAGTCTGGTACTGGCATAAGAACAGACACATAAATGAGTGGAACAGAATAGAGAACCCAGAAATAAACCCATGTCTCTATGGTCAATAAATTTTCGACAAAGGGGGCAGCAGCATAAAATAGAATAAAAATAGCCTCTTCAACAAATGGTGTTGAAGCTGGACAAGTACATGCAAAAAAAAAAAAAAGAAAGAAAGAAAGGAACTAGACCACCAACTTACACACAAAAATAAACTCAAGATGGCAAAAGACTTAAATATAAGTCAGACACTATAAAAATCCTGGAGGAGAACATAGGTAGGAAAATTTCAGGTTATTTCACACAGCAATATTTTCAATGACATGTCCCCTAGAACAAGGGATATAAATGAAAAAATAAACAAATGGGACTACATCAAAATAAAATGCTTCTGAAGAGCTAAAGAAATCAGCAAAATGAAAAGGGAACCAATCATATGGGAAAATGTTTTGCCAATAGTACTTTGAACAAGGGTTTGATCTCCAAAATATGTAAAGAACTCACACAATTCCACACCAGGAAGACAAACAACCCAATTAAAAAATGGGCGAAGTGCCCGATCAGAAACTCCTCCAAGGAGACATAAGGAGAGCCCAGAGACATATGAAAGGATGCTCAGCATCAGAGAGATGCAAATTAAAACCACAATGAGATACCACCTCACACAGGTCAGAATGGCCATCATAAACAAATCAACAAACAACAAGTGTTGGAGAGATTGTGGAGAAACAGTAACCCTAGCACACAGTTGGTGGGAATGCAGACTGGTGCAGCCACTATGGAAAACAGTATGGAATGTCCTCAAAAAACTAAGGATGGGCTGCCTTTTGACCTGGGAATTCCACTGCTTGGATTATACCTTAAGAATCTTGAAATGCCAATTCAAAGGAACCTATGCACCCCAATGTTCATAGCAGCATTATTTACAATAGCCACATGCTGGAAATAAGCTACATGCCCATCAGTAAATGAGTGAAACCAAAAAACTGGGGTACATTTACACAATGTAATACTACTCAGCAGAAAGAAAGAAGGAACTCCTACGTTTCACAACAGCATGGATGCTACTGGAAAGTATTATGCTAAGTGAAATAAACCAGTCAGTAAAAGCAAAAACCATATGATCTCACCTATTAGAGGAACCTAATGAATAACATAAAGAAGCGAGCAAAATAGAACCAGAGACATGGAAATAAAGAACAAACTGACAGTGATCAGATGGGAGGGGGGGAAGGGGATAAGAGGGGAAAAAAGGAGAAGGGTCAAGTCAAGGAACATGTATAAAGGACTTATGGACAAGGTCAATGGTTGGGGGGAAGGATTAAATATGGGTGATGGGGGATGGGTAGGGCAGGAAAGCGTAACGGGGGAAAATGTGAACAACTGCAATTGAACAACAATAAAAATAAATAAATAAAAATATTCTACTTTCAAAATCTTTGTATAATAGAAAGGCAGGAAATGTCTTTATCATTGCCTCTACTCCTCATTTGCAGTCCTCTCAACTCCTTAGTCAATGATATCATTGTCTCAGTGCCCAAAGCTCTGCCTGAAATAATAACAAAAGCACTCTGTAAAAAATAGTCATAGTTCTGGACCTCATGGAACTTACAAACATGCATATTACTCTAATTTATAGAGTATCCATTGATTGATGGATAACTCTCTTTCATTTTGTTTGTAGCTCCTTCACCCCAATTATAAAAATTTTAACGTTCAGTAGGCAATCATCTCACCAGGCCCTAGGAGTATAGAAAAGCATATTGACCTAAAACAGACATCAAACCAAATCTCACTTCTGCCACTCCTTAGCTGTTTTGTGTGTGATGATTACTTAACTTCTCTAAGCCTCAGTGTTATCATCTGTAAAATAGGCTCATTGTGCCCATGGATTATTTTAAGGATTTAATGAAATATTAGTGAAGACAGCTGCCTCCTGACTTCACACAAAATAAAACAAAAAATAAGCCTAGTTGTTTTTTCGTTAGCTTTGTGTTTATTTCATCCATCTCATTTTGTTTAAGTAATTGTCACTTACCCAAGACTAAATAAACATACCCTCTACTTATGGTACATAGGTTGAGTCCATCTGTACCATATTTTCTTTCTTCTGATGGTCCAATGTCTTATAATATATTGTTAAATTACTTCTTGTTTTAACTTTTCACCTGGATCATAAATATTTTTAGGGAAAGGATATTATTCTATGTTTCTTTCTGTTGGATTGAATTATTTGGGAAGAAAATCAGTTATGGATCACCTATTAGGTGCAAAGCACACCACACACTATCAATCAATCAGAAAGCTTTATTGAGTATGTACTGTATATATACAATCATCATCAAAATGATTTATCGGTTTCAAAGGTTTACCTTGGGTGAAATTATCCTTTCACAGTTTGGTTCTTATTATGTAGAAAGCTCATGTTTAAAACAGCAAAACCACTCCCCTTGGTATAGATTTACACTACCAACACATCTTCCTATGTGAGTAACTGTAAACATGTTTGCAATGTGAGTAGGAAGTTCAAGGTCTGTTAGAAAATGCTTATGTACAATAAACACAAAGCAATAAAGATATCACCATTTCAGTGTAAATCTGCAGGGAGCCTAAGAATCCCACGATCGTATAATGTGATAATTTCAAAATACTTCCAATGAGCATCTATAGGAATTGAGTTATAATGCCTTTATTTTCTAAAAGATCTGCAACATGACCTGAAGTTCCCATTAAAGTGAACCTCACATTAGCATCCAATTTTACACATTACAAAATGACATTATTGCCCAACATCTGTTTTATGATCTGATGATTCCATTGTAAGATTATGATGACAAAGTTATTTTAGAAGTCAAGAGGGATCCTTATGTTGCCATTATTCTGAGATTGCATTCCTATTACTCCCATAGCAGACACATGGCTAGAAAGCTAGAGAACCATCTAGTCAGAGAGCATAGGATGTAACCTTAGCTCATTTTCACATTTTATGCAGAGTCCCACATTATCTACTCTAAAGAAATGATTGTTGCCCTGGCTGGTGTAGCTCAGTGGATTAGTGGGGGCCTGAGAACCAAAGGATCACTGATTCAATTCCCAGTCAGGGCTCATGCCTGGGTTGTGGCCAGGTCCCTAGTAGGGGAGCACACAAGAGGCAACCACACATTGATGTTTCTCTCCCTCTCTCTTTCCCTTCCCCTCTCTCTAAAAATAAATAAATAAAATATTTAAAAAGAAATGATTGTTTATTTGTCAAACAATACAGTTGTTGCTACAGTCGGAATGTTTGTGCCCCCCTCCCCAATTCATTTATTAAAATCCTAATGCCCAATGCAATAGTACCAGGAGGTGGGGTTTTGGAAGGTGCTTAAGTCATGATGGTAGAGCCTCACAGAGCCTCACAGAATCTCTTGCCCCTCTCACTATGTGAAGACACAGAGACAAGGTTGCAGCTATGAACCACGAAAAGGGTCCTCACCAAAAGGCAACCATGCTAGTACCTTGATCTTGGACCTTTCAACCTCCAAATCTATACAAAATATATGTTCATAATTTATTAGCCACCCAGTCTATGGCATTTTATTGCAGCAGCTAAAATGAACTAAGAATTATCAATTACCAAACACGATTTCTAGAAAATCGGAAAGGAAACATTCTGATTTCGATTCTATTTAGATAGATAGAGAGATAGATAGAGAGATAGATTTTTTTTTTACCTCAAAGTATCCTAAGTTGGCAGATCTGCAACAAATGTGATGATCTATTTCCTGGTAAGATATGTAAATACTATTTCATATGTAGATATCATTAATAAAAGCCATCACACTGTTCTTTGCAAAAGTAACTACTATACATATGATTGATAAAAATTATTTGTTACATTTAAACTTTTTAAAATAATATATTCAGACTAAATTCATTATCAAATGTCTCTAGTCCCATAGCTCCACACATAATAGGCATGCAATTACATGCTGAATAATTATGTGCCTTTATAATAGCCTTGAACTTTACATCTTGGACATTAACAAACCAAAACTCACTAATGTGGATAGTGACACTAAATATTACATACACATTTGCTCGTACATATTTTTTGGAAGAAATGTGTGGGCAAGAGAGTAGATTCCATGAATTTCTTGGGAGACACAAGGCTGAAGTATAAGCTTGGTTTTACCAGAATGAACAAAAAGACAAGAGAAAGTTTTAAGATAACATGAGCACAGTACAATCACTACATCTGGAGAGCGTAGAGTCCCTCAAACAGAGGGACTGATTTTTTCATATCAGTTACAATTTAACGTGAATCTATTCCGTTATGTACAGGAAAAGCCTCTAGCAAAGTGCCTGTGACACAATAGATGTATGCAATAAATGATGACTGTCCCCACACCACAAAATTAAAATAAGAATAGGAGCAGGAAGTTTTCACACCACTTATCTCCCACATCTTTCCCCCTGATTTTCCAATAAGAAGCGCAGATGTCAGCTGCTGGAGGGCAGAGAGGGCCTCTTGTGTTCACTGCTCTATCTCCACGATCTAAAAGAGTGTCTGACACATAACAGGCACTCGATAGATCAATAATTTTTGGCTAATTAAATGGCTCTTCCCTTTCCTCCCCTAATCACCTCTATCCCTGCTCTCTTCCTCCAGTGGCACTTTATCCTAAACCCAGAATGATAGAGCTGGGCAAGACACAGAGGCAGGTGGGTAAAAGAAGTTTGTTACCTGGATGAAGTAGGCCTCCAGTCTTTGGACCACATACTCCAGTTTGGATTGCTTGGTTTTGTTTGTTTGTTTGTTTCTTTGTTTGTTTTTAGCTCTAAGTCTCCTATAAAAGCATTAAAGATTAACAGATTTCCATCTAAATCAATAAGGTCCTTGGAGTCATTCAGAATGGCAGGAGATTCAGGTGGGAAAAACATTTTAAAATGCAAGTCAGTATCGAAATCCCATAAAAAGATTGAAAAGCAGTATCAGTGAAAAAGAACAACTAGATTCTTATTTTATTTTATGAAACAAAAACTGAACTAGGCATGGTGTACCAAATCACTTTGAAAGGTCATCAATCTCCAGATTAGAAAAACATCACATTGTGGGATGCTATGATATTGGCAAGATTATAAATCAGCCTAGTTTTGCTAAATCATTTCAGAAAATATAAGATTTGACTCTCTAGTCTTCACAGAGGTAAGCTACTCCAGAATATAAAATAGTATATACATACATTGTTATTTACACATGCCTAAATACATATACATACATATACCAAAAAAATCTGTATTTATCCATAATTTTTTTAAAGCCAGAAAACATTTATAAAGATCAAAGTTAAATTCTAGAGTCCTTCAGCCTGGTTTCCTTCCTGGTATACCCATTTCAATCCACTGGATAAAGTCCTTTTTTCTACAAATAATATAGTACAAATATTTTACTAGCAATGTGGGAATAATGCTAAATACAATAGTAGAGTGGTATTAGAACTCTATTAAAATACACATATACACATACATACACTAAGCTTAAGCAGCATATAAGCCAGAAATTACTTCTTTAGTACTTATTTTTCAATGTTATATACTTATAGGAGACACACAGAGTTTCTAACCAAAGCAGTTTATATTCTAACAGTTATAGGCTGACTTTTTAAACAGTCAGTTGAATAATAAAGCCACATTTGTGGAAACATTTAGGTTCTTACCTAAATGTTTTGATACCCCTGATATTGAGGGGAGGGAATAGGATGTTAGATTGCTAGAGTGAATTATAGATAATATTCATTGAATTGAAATTTCTCTGCTATTAGTAAAATAAGATATAATTCTAAAAGAACGTCGGTGTACTCTTGAACATATGAGGCAAATTGTAAGTAAGATAGAATAAGTTAAATGGGAGATGTACCATCGTTATATACAAAGTATTTGCTGACTTCAAGTGGTAGCAATTCTCTAAGTCAAAGAGCAAAGGTCACTTCCCTACATTATCACTCAGTAAATGTCGGTTTAAATAATGAATCTGCACTTTATAGACTAATAAATTCTGACTCAGAAAATTTAAATATCTTCACCGAATCACACCCTTAGAAGATAGAGCTTGAACCCCAGATCTTTGAGTCCTGATTATCACCTGCACAGCTCCGTAAAATGCAGACAGCTCAGTTCCACATACATCTTGCAATGGGCAGAGGACAAGATGTCTCGAAGGAGGTGGGGAGAAGAGAGAAAATGTAGTGGGATCCTGGACTGGGGACAGAAAAGCAGTCAGAGTACAAAATCACAAGTCCAAGGTTAGAAGACAAACTCCAGTCCCTCTCAAGTAGGAATGACCCCAGAGAGGAGCCAGGAAGGAGAGAGGGGACTTCAAGACTTCTGCAAGGTGGTGGTTCTTGTCAGGAGCAGGATTATCAAGTAGGGAGTAGACAGGTGGAAGTTAAGGAGAGGCTCCTGTGCTGCAGACAGAACCCAGAGTAAACCATAGAACAGAGAGGTGCACCCACTTCCACATACAGGGGATATGGCAAAGAGAACAGAGGCCAAGACTCTGGTCAGGTCTATTTCAACTGACTGGCTACACATGGACAGGAAGACATCAGTGTGAGCCGTCACTAGACCAGGACTGCTATGGCCTCCAAACACTTGGACAGCCAAGCCTTATACCCAAACCCAACTTCTAACAGGGGTGTGGCTGTAGACCCTGAATCCACTTAGTGCCCACTGGTTCCATGGCTGGCTGGCTGAGCCTGCAGGGGGCAGCTAGGTGGGGTTGAGACAAGCAAAGACAAATGCAAGTCGACCAGATCTGTTACCATAAACCACATGGAGTCCAATGTCACCGTCACAAAAACTGGCATAAATTCAGGCTTGGTGAGTTTACACCCACATAAGAATGGGCCAAAAGGTAGGATAAAAAGAGTGCAGTGAAAATTTAGTCAGATTATAGAAGCCAACTAAAAGAGAAAAAATGATGGGCATGGTGCCATAGAAGATGGCATAAGGTTAAAAAAATTTTTTAATGGTTTAAATTCATTATTAATGATGTGAAGTGTCAATACTCCATTTTAATCAAACAAATTGACCATATCCAGAGGGGAGATGGGAGGAAATAATGGGGGGAAAAGGGGGAAGGTTTTTAGGAACAAGTATAAAGGACACATGGGCAACACTAAGGGGGGGGTGGGATCAGTGGTGGGAGGTGGGGATGGCTGGGGTAGGGCGGAGTGGTGGGGGAAAATGGAGACAATTGTACTTGAACAACAATAAAAATAAATAAATAAATGCAATAATGGGAACAACCAAAAAAAAGTGGCAAGGGATTTTTAGTAATAATAATATTACATGTAGTAAGTGATAATGCTATTCTTTATTGAAAATTAGCTTATAAATTGAGGAATGCAATTGGCAATATATAGAGAGTCTTAATGATGATGTGCTTATACCTAGTAATTCTACTTTTAAATATCTATCATGAGCAAATAATCTCATATTTAGATACTTATTAATTACAATATTTACCATAGCTTTACTTACCATACTCAAAAAAAGAATTAGAATCGCCTAAATATACAAAAATATATAAGTTACAGTAATATATTCCATGGAGCATCAAGTGACCATTAAGCATGTTGGTTCTGAAGAATTTTTAATACATATTGTTTGTTAAAGTAGACCATAAAATCATTTTATGCATATGATCCCAATTATGAATGTACACATATAAAGAAATATGTGCACCTATATATTTGTCCATACATATGTGCACATATGTATCTATAGAGATATAGAAATAGATCTAATTACAGTTATAGATGAAAATATACTGATATAAGATACAGATAGAAACAGACTAAAATGAAATTGAACAGAACTTCATCAAAGCATAGTACTGTGGGTGATTTTTATTTTGTCATTTATTTGAACTTTAAAAGTTTCCTATAATGAACCTACATTGCTTTTTATTATCAGAAAAAATATAGTAAGTTTTTTTTTATACTGGTCTATTTTTCATTTTAGATTAAAAAAAATATAGCTTAGATTTGGACGCATACAGCTTTGTACTGGAATCCTATTTTGCTCCTTATAACCACCTCTGTGATCTTGGGAAGATTATTTATCTTCTCTGAGACGAATTTTCCTCATATGTAAAATAGAGATACTAGCACCTCAAAGGTTTGTGAAGATTAAATAAGAACATGAAAATAAAACAATTATCATGATACCAGAAAATGGTTTAGAGACTCAATAAATGGCAGCTGTTAAATTATACCCAGTAATCTTGCCCCCCAACTCTACCACCCTACCACATACATCCAGTCATCAGAAAACAGGTTTATAATGACATTCAATTAGCACTCTGTACCAGGAAGTAGACTGCCTCCAGGGTTATGAGGGAGTAAACCCTAGGATTAGAAAAGAAAACTATTTAGAACCACATGGTTCACACAATTAAGTCCCAAAGCTTCCCTGCCAGTTCATTCCAGCCCTACAATTACTTCCTTCCATATCTGAAGAGCTTTAAAGTCACTGATACTTATAAATCTAACTTTTTTGCTGAACTGCACAATGTTCTACAGTCCATGCACTATAAGATTAGTTTTATTTTTCATAACTTGACCTCCATGCCAAAAATGTAGTCTCCTGCCTCTGTACTTATTTTTTGGATATTTGTTCTTCACACATCTGGGCACATGTTGGGTTAAACAATTTACTGAACACATAGAGTCTCAATTGCACTCTCACCAAAATAATATATACAATGAATAATTCACTGCAATAAAACAATGCATATAAAGACTAAAGACAATTCAACAGTTTCGCCTGGGAAAGTAAAGACTACAGCCTGTTAGTCTCAGAGTTTTTATATTTAGATTTATTGTTTACCCTGGTATTATATGAAAGAAGAAAGAAAAAGGAAGGAGGGAAGGAAGGAAGAAGGAAGAGAGACAGAGAGAGAGAGAGAGAGACAGAGACAGAGGAAAAAATTAATGTTTAGTAAGATAAAAAGCCCTCATTAAAAAAATAAGATTTCTCAAATTTATATGGAACCACAAATAACCCCGAATAGCCTCAGCAATTTTGAGAAAGAACAAAGTAGGAAGGATCACAATACCTGATATCAAATCATACTACAAGACCATTGTAATCAAAACAGTCTGGTATTGGCATAAGAACAGACACATAGACCAATGGAACAGGATAGAGAACCCAGAAATAAATCCATATTAATATGGTCAGTTATATCTGACCAATGGGGCAGGAACATAAAATGGGATGAAAATAGCCTCTTCAATAAACAGTGTTGGAAGATCTGGACAAGTACATGCAAAAACTGAAACTGGACCACCAACTTACACCATACACAAAAATAAACTTAAGATAGATAAAAGACTTAAATATAGTCACAACACCACAAGAATCCTAAAGGAGAACATAGGCAGGAAAATTTCAGACATTCCACAGAAATATTTTCACTGATACATCCCCTAGGGCAAGGGATATAAAGGAAAAAATAAACAAATGGAACTACATCAAACTAAAAAGCTTCTGCACAGCTAAAGAAAACATCAACAAAATGGAAAGGGAACCAACTGTATGGGAAAACATATTCGCCAATGATACCCCAGACAACGGTTTGATCTCTAAAATATATAAGGAACTCACACAACTCTACACCAGGAAGACAAACAATCCAATTAAAAAATGGGTAAAGGACCTGATCAGACATTTCTCCAAGGAGGACATACAGAGGGCCCATAGACACATGAAAAATGAGCATTGTTAGCCATCAGAGAGATGCAAATTAAAACCACAGTGAGATACCACTTCGCACCAGTCAGAATGGCCATTCTGACCATTCAGAACAGTCAAAAACAAATCAACAAACAAGGTTTTGGAGAAAAAGTAACCCTAGTACACAGTTGATGGGAATGCAGACTGGTGCAGCCACTATGGAAAACAGTATGGAATTTCCTCAAAAAAGTAAAGATAGAAATGGCTTTTGATCCAGCAATCCCACTGTTGGTACTCTACCCTAAGAATCCTGAATCATCAATTCAAAAGAACCTATGCACCCCAATGTTCATAGCAGCATTATTTACAGTAGCCAAGTGCTGGAAACAGCCTACATGTCCATCAGTAAATGAGGAGATTGAAAAACTGGGATACATTTACACAATGGAATACTATGCAGCAAAAAGAAAGAACTCCCACCCTTCATGACAGCGTGGATGGAACTGGAGAGCATTATGCTAAGTGAAATAAGCCAGGTGGTAAAAGACAAATACCATATGATCTTAACTATAACTGAAACCTAATGAATAAAAAAATAAGTGAGCAAAATATAACTAGAGACATGGAAATAAAGAACAAACTGACAGTGACCAGAGGGGTGGGGGGAGGGAGTAAAGGGGAAAGAAGGGGAAGGGGGAAGCAAAGGAACGTAAACAGAGGACTCACAGGCATGGACAATGAGGGGCATTACATGTGGGAGTGGAGGGGAGGGGGTTGGGGTGAGCAATGGGAAGAAAGGCAGGACAACTGTAACTGAACAACAAAAAAAACTTTTAAAGAGGGATTGAATAAATACAACAAATTCAAAAAAATAAGATTTTCCAGGCAGCAGAGCTTTTCAAATATTGATGTAAATATTTGGAAAAGATGCACATTCTTAATTTGGGATGGAAGTAGGAGATGATGAGAAAATTTGGAGATAGATATTTATCTGCCTAAGTAGATGGGTAAGATGGGTTTCAACAATTCCATAGATCAAAATTATTTAATTATTTAACTTTAAATCCTCTTCTTTGAAGATCGAGTGAAAAAAAATAACCGACATTCCATTTTCAGATTATTGAAATGTTTCTACTTGAGGTCAAAATGAGAGTAAAAAAACCATGTTAATCTATGCAACGAGAGCCACTGCAAATCACTCATTGACCCACTTGATAAATGTTTATCAAGAATCTGCTCTGTGACATGCCCTGTTTTAGGACTGGGAATATAGCAGTGAAAAAGATCTGCGAGTTCCAGATATCAAGACTATATATTTTAAAGTCTTAATACTGGAATAACACATGTCACATTTGTAATGTAGATTTCCCAAAACAAAGTGATCAGAAATTTTTATTCTGTTTCATGCCCTGAAAATAAATTAGTGGACGGATGGATGGATGGATGAAGAGAGAGAGAAGAGATACAATCAATCCTCATCATTCACAGGTATCATTCTCTATATCCAAATTTGCCTGCTCTGTAAAATTTGTTACCCAAAATCAATATTTGAGGTTCTCTTGTGGTTATTCACAGATGTGCAGTGTGAGCAACAAAAAATCTGAGCCACCTGGCATTCATGTTCCCAGCCGTAGTCAGACAAATGTCTTTTTGTGTTCTATTTAGTTGTACATTTATGTGCTTTTTGTTGGCAATTTCACTGCTTAAAATGGTCCCCAAGCATAGTAGTGAAATGCTGTCAGTGATTGCTAAGCTCAAGAAGGCTATGATGTCCCCATTATAGCATAGGGAATATAGTCAATAATATGTTAATAACTATGTATGGTGTCAGGTGGATATTAGACTTCTTGGATGATCACTTCCACAGGTATATAAATGTCTAATCCCTCTGTTGTACAACTAAAACTAATGTAATATTGTGTGTCAACTGTAACTGAAAAATAAAAATTTATAAATAAAGTCTATGATGTGCATTATAGAGAATATGTATTAGAAAAGCTTCATTCAGCCATGAGTTATAGTGCTCCTTGATGTAAATTCAATGGCAATGAATCAACTATACATACATTGTTGATTTATATATATATATATATATATATATATATATATATATATATACACACACACACACACACATATATATATATATATATATGCTGCCTTTAAACACAAACACACATGAAACAAGGTATGTATTGACAAGTTGGTGAAAATGTAACCAGGGGCTTACAGTAGTATTTCCCCTAGAAACAATAATTCACTATTTACTAATTTAATGTTCATAGTGACTTGATAAAACATAACTACCATGAATGATGAGAACTGACTATAGACTGATGATAGACAGATAGATAGATAGACAGATGGGTGATAGATACATGGCTTTTAGAAACATGGAAGAGATGATGTACACAAAGGAGTAAAGATACATGGTTTTTGCCGGATGATGAAATGTCTTGCTTCTGAAATAGAAGTTTGCCTTGAAATGTGGGATGATTAGCTCCAGTTAGGAGGTTGGGCATCCTGCGGAAACATTCTGAAAAAGAAGGCTAACCTTTAAAGACCTCCATGTGCGCCAGCTGTTGGCCTTTCTTGCCCGCCTCATTAGAAAGGAATATTTTCCCAGGCATGTATTTGATTTCAACACTCAATTATTTTCTTCAACCTCACCCACATGCTAGTACATGTCCAATAAAGTGTTGGATTTTTTTGTCTTTAGCTGTACACGCAGCACAAATTCAACTCCCACATAAACAGTATCTGCTGCAAAATCATGTAGCACCCACCTATTTGTTTAATGAAAAAAGGCCCAAATGGAAAATTTACAATCTCATTTAAACTTTAGATGACTGAGGACAATTCTGATAACATTTAGAGGTGTATAATTGTGGGAAACAAAAGAAATGAGAGATAAATATTGGCCATGGCTGAAAGAAAGTGAAAGGGCTGCATTCAGATTCATGAGCAACACATAAATAGCACTGTGTCAAAGATGAAGGATTTCATGACTATTTGATGTCTAGGTGTGTATTTTTCTCAAGTGCCAGGAGTCTTCTAATTTCCATAAGGACAGTTCCTTATGAAAGGAGTATAAAGTATTTATTATTGGAAGCACTCAGCAATGGCCTTGAACTTACAAAATTCAACTAGAAGTTTTGCTGTTTTCAGACAATACGGACCTCTAGGTAGATAGAGAACTCTCTAAGAAATTTTAATATTAGTAGCTGGACAATGCCAAAGGATAGATGCTTTGGAAATCTTCATTCCCAGAGCAAAGGGTATCACATTCCAGACATTAAAGAGTCACTGGGAAGCGAACACTTGATAAATGGATGAAGTTCAGGGACTAATTGCAAGGTTCTCCTTCTTTCTTTGTTTTGTTTTTCAAGCTTAAAAAGAAAAACTAGAGTTATATAATTGGGCCTCAATATTTTTGTACCTTACAGGGCGTATTGCAACACTTGACTGATGTTTACAAGAAATCTTTCAACTAATTTTTTTTGATGGATCCAAAACACTCAAAAATTATTGAAAAGGGGAATAGTTTCATAGAAGCATCTGATGACCAGATTTGGCTTTAACTAAATGACACACTTTTATTGTTCTTGCTTTTGCATCTGGTATATGCATATATGTGACTGACATTGATGTTTTTCTACCACAAAAGGTCCTGTAAATTTCCACTTGGGTTCTTATTCTTAGTGACCAGGAAGAACATCACAGAAAATCCAGTCACAGGGATACCAGGGAGTTAGGGGCTAGGAGTGAGGCTGAAAGGGCAAAGATCTTGTGGAAATACAGGGTCCAGCAAAAGTTAACACTTACTTCAGTGTGGTTGGTAGGGTAATAACATGGGTGTAATAATTTATAGTTTGAATTTGAACATTTCAACTAAAATGGCATATGGTATGCTTGAGTTTGATATTGATTATGTTACAGAATTGCATGATTATGATTTTGTAATAAATATTTTATAATAGAAAAGGGGTGTTATTTGTGCCAGAGCCTGTCAGGGGTGTCCAACCTATGGCCCACGGGCTGCATGCAGCCCAGGATGGCTATGAATGCAGCCGAACACAAGATTGTAAATTTACTGAAAACATTATGAGGTTATTTTTGTGATTATGTGTCATATTGTATTTAACGTGTGCCTCAAGGCAACTCTTTTTCTTCCAGTGTGGTCCAGAGATGCCAAAAGTTTGGACACCCCAGAATGGTGCCAGAAGTCATTTTCAGGGACATTGGCCCTAGTGCTAAGGTTAAGTTGCTGGATTAGATGCTCTGAACTGAGCAAGAACTTCCCCTGTTCTGCTCCTGACTGTGGCTACAACAACCTAAGCCTCCCAGGTGATGTCATGAGTACTGATAAGACTAATGAGCTTGACTCCTGTACAAGCCCATTACTTTCACTGTTTCACTGCCAAAGACATCCTTACACTCTCCAGTACATCACTATCACCCATGTGCACACTTTGTCAAAGTCTTTATCACCCTACAGTTTAATTATGGATGTAGTCACTCAGAGTGTGACTTCTGAAATTACACTTCCTAGGTTTAGGTCCTGCCTCCACTATTAGCACCTCTGTGACCAGACAAGTTACTTTCCTCATCCATAAAATGTGGTCTAGTAAATTTTTCTTTTTTTCTCTTTTTGCATTTATTTGACTGATCTTTATCTATAGCTCTACTTATGTTTAGAAAGTCTTTCCTTATAGGAATCTTGGTGCAAAGCAAAGACAGCTTCCCAGTATGGAAACTAGAAATGTGGGAAATTCATTATCCCGGGCTTTCTTGCAGCTAGGGGGCAGTCATATGATCAAACCTAGACCATCAGACTCACCCACTCAGGAATTTTACTTAAAAAAAGCAGGGATGGTAAAGAATTATTCTGGGGCTTTGTGCCCCAGCTCTGACAATAAGGTCCACTTTCTCAGGCAGCAGAGACAAAAAGGCCAGTGGGGACATCAGAGCTGGCAGCAAATTGAGGCATCTGGAGTTTAGTGGTATCAGTTCTGAGGCATAATTTTGGCTGAGGTGAAAAATAGTTACTTAACAGAAATATATTAACAGTAGAAGGAAAACAGAAATAGGGAACGAAAAACAAAACTGATCAAATCTGTCCTCTATTTTAAAACCTTTAATAGCTTTTTATCCTATAAAATAATATTCAAGTTATAAACTGATAACTTTTTTGAATTTGGCAAAGCCTAACTTCCCAAACTGAAACCCTGTTGCTAGGCCCACACACCTTAGCCTCAAAACACAACAGATTCCTCCCCAAGTTGTAAACATTATTATTCACATTCACGACTTTAACACCTACTCCTTCTCACCCTTAAGAGCCCTTCTCAAAAATCATTTCCTTAGTGCAGCCTTCTCCAACTCTTCTACCATGGTAGAATCAATTGCTGCCTTCCTCTGTGTTCCCTTAGTCTTTGATAAGAAGTACCTATTGCATAATGCTCTCCACTTCCATCCATGCTGTTGCAAAGGGTATAAGCTCCTTCTTTCTCTCTGCTGCGTAGAATTCCATAATAACAATAAAAATTTTTTAAAAAAAGAATAAACATATTACTTCACATAAAAAAGGAGTACCTGTTGAGAGCATTTACTACAAGAAATTGTAATTTGTATGCCTGCCCCAAAGCAAAGTAGTTTTTTTTAATTTCCTGATTCCTAGCATCTAGCACATCGCCAGTCAGTTTATGGGCACTCAACAAGTAATTAAATGTAAGCGTGAAGGTCAAGGACCTAGGTTTGGGAGAAACCAACATAAAAAAATTAATAATTAAGGCACAGTTTGGTCCAGCCAGGCAACACATTTGGGTTTAGTGGGTCCATGTAGTAAAAGCATTAAAATGTGATTTTTACACAGTTTGCTAGTGGGGAAACTACATAAATTCAGGTACATAACTAGAGCAGAATTAAATGAAAAGGTCATTGCATTCCAATAAATATTTTTCTCCCTCAAATACGTATAAATAATCAATGCTCCTCATGTCAAAAAGAAATTCGTTAGGACCACAAGCAAGACTGAGTGAAATAAGAAATAGGCTGACTTGGTTGATTCTTGCATTATAGTTTGTAAACAAGTGGACTTTTGTGGAGTTCTAAAGATATTCTGTAAAACATAATGCAGAAAAGAAGGTAGAGAAGTTTAAGGAAAAAAGGAAAGAAACTAGATAGGCATGGGTTCAGCCAATGTCCAATGTAAGAACTCTTGTCCATGTACTCACTGCAGGAGTTCATTGTCTTCACCACGTCTTTGAATCCATTGACTTCTCTACTTCACTCTGTTCATTAATTCCTTCATGTCCTACTTCTTTTCTTACCCAGATAAAAATCTCTGTTCTGGGATTAAAATTACTCCTTGGCAAATATCTGCAAATCCCTTGCCCCTCTGTGCTTCTATAACCCCTACCTAGCAATATCCCAGCCCTGTTCACCATGGAATTTTGGCATGATTCACTCTTGATCTACCACCCCCTTGCACCTTCTCAGAGAGGCTGCTCCTGCACTAACCCCTCTCTCTTGTACCCTCAAACATGTCCTTGCTTCTGCTATTCCTATCAATATTCGAACATGCTTTAGTATCGCCCATCTTTTAAAATTCCTCTCAGGGAAGGAGAACTTCCCACAACCCCCACCAGAGACCATTCCTCACTAAACTTCCCTTTAAAGCCAATCTTTCCCTGAAAGCTTTTCTACACATTCTATATTCCTTATCTCACTGCCCATTTATTATTCAGCCTACTATAATTTGTCCTGCCTCCACTTCTAAAATTATCCTTATTAAAGTCACCAAAGATCTCTGAACTATTAAGTTCTCGTCTTACTAAACTACCAACCACATTCAATTAAGCTCGCCTCTCTCTTCTTGTTGAAATTCTCACTTTAGTCCTTTCTCTGACACCACATTCTGGAAGCCTTTTTATTTCTCTTATTTGTACCTTCTTAGCTCATTAACAGAACCTCCTTTATGTGACCTTTAAATTTTAGAGTTCATCAGGGCTCAGTCCTGGGTTTTTCTTTCTTACTACATGCTATTTACCAGTAGAATTTTATATACTCACATAGCTTTAAAAGGCATGTATATAAGTTTTCAAATTGTATTTCTAAATAGAGGCCCTTACATAACACCTAAGTCTTTAACATCACCCCTAAAATGTCTCAAATACATTTGAACCATAAAATATTAAAATCAAATTTTTATTTCCCCTTCTAATTTTCTCAAATCCTTCCTTATTTCAGTAAATGAAATCTTTTCTACCACCTAATTGCCCTGGCCATCACTTCCTTCTTCCTCATCCCCTCATCCAAGCCATTTCCAAATCCTATCTGTTTTACTGACAAAATATGTCTGAATGTAGTAACTTCTGCTCATCTTCATATTATCCCTGGAGTCCAAGCTGCCATGACCTTGTCTTGGGTTAAAGCACTAGTGCCCCATTTTCCACTCTTGCCTTCTCCTCCAGATGAATTTCCACACAGTAGCCAGAGTGATCTTTGGCTACCTAAATCCTCTTGTGTCATTCTCTTGCTTAAAAGCTTGCAATGGCTTGCTACTCTTCTTAGGATAAAATTCAAAAGCCTTAAAATGGACCACATGCCTTGCATGATTCAGCTCCTGGCCACAGCACTAGGCTTGTCCCATAACCCTTATTCTCACACACACAATGCTCCGAACACACTGACATCCTTTCTGTTTCTCGAATGCTTCCAATTCTTTCCCTCCCCAGGGCCTTCATACTTGTGCTTCTGTCTGCCTGGAACAATCTTCTCTCCAACTCACTCCTTGGCTAATTCTTACCCACCCTTCAAATCATTTTAGTGTCATTCTCAGAAAGGTCTTTCCTGACTTCTCAAACTAATATCAATTATAATCTTTAATCAAAGATTGTATATTACATCTTCCACCGTAATTCTTACAACTTAAAGTTATACAATTTTTTATTCCTCACCTGAGGATATGTGTATTGATTTAAAAAAAATGATTGATTGATTGTTAAAGAAAGAGAGAAAGGAAGCTAGAGAGAGAGAGGGGGAGAGAAAGAAAGAAACATGGATTTGTTCTTCCACTGATTTATGCATTCACTGGTTGATTCTTGCATGTGCCCTGATTGGGGATCGAACCCACAACCTTGGTGTATTGGGACAATACTCTAACCAGCTGAGCTATCTGGCCAGGGCTTGTTTATTGATTTTTTAGAGAGAGAAAGAGAGAAACATCGATGTGAGAGAAACATTGATCGGTTGCCTCTTGTACACACCCTGACTGGGAATCAAACCCATGACTTTCTGTTGCATGAGACGATGCTCCAACTGACTGAGCCACCCAACCAGGGCTGAAGATATACAATTTTTCATTTAATTAGTGCCTGTTTGCCAGGTAAATCATAACATCTACGAGGACAGGCATTGTGTCCATTCTGTTCACTGCCACATTTTCAGCATGTACATCAGTGTTTGGCCCATTGATAAACATTTGTTGAATGGATGGGAAATTAACATTTTTAATACAGCTGCATTTGGCTGTCCTCCCCTGATTTAAGGAGGGTAAGAAATTGCTGATTTCCAAAGGGGGTAAAAAGAATGATATACCTTGAAGACACAGAAGAACAAAGAGCACACAGAGCAAGAAGCATGGCCAAAGTACTGTAGAGTAAAACCCCAGCTCAGTTCTTTGGGTGACTGGCATAGAAACAAAGGGTCAAAATGTGAGATCAGAACTCATTAGAGTTATAAGAGATATGTCCAGAAAAAGTCCAGCCATTGTTAATGTAACAAGAACAGTTTGTGCAACATCAATATAACCTGGCAGCCAAGGGGAGTGGACAGGTTACAATCAGTGAAATTGAAGCAATAATCAAATAACCCCCCAAAAACAAAAGTCCTGCACTAGATGGCCTGAAAGGTTAATTTTATGAAATATTCAAAGAAGAGCTAACATTTATCCTTCTCAAACTATTCCAAAAACTTCAAAAGGAGGGAAAACTCCCAAGTTCTTTTTACAAGGCCAACATTACCTTAATTCAAAAACCACATAAAGACACTGCAAAGGAAGAAAAGTACAGATCAACATCCCTGATGAACACTGATGCTAAACTCTTCAACAAAATATTAGTAAACTCGATCCAGCGATACATTAAAAAGATTATACACCATAATCAAGTGGGCTTTATTTCAAGGACAGAGCTTTAAATTCATTTACAAAATGATGTACGTTTGTACATTTTGAACAAATGTATGAAGCTTACTGCCTCATTTCACTGAGCTGTACACTAGATCCTCTGTCCCAGGGTGCAAAGAAAAACATTTTGCATTTAATTTTATGACTCATCTTGTTACAGACATAAAGTAATAAGGCTGAAGGAGATGCTACATGGGTGGAAAAAGGAAGTCCAGAGCTGCGAATGATATTCCTGCAGATTCTCAAGTAGAATGGAATAATAAACAAATGCCATACCACTCCTTGTCCAGTCCAGATCTAGTGGTTAAAGTGTTATATTCCAGAAATCCTATCAACAATCATGGGAATTACATGCACCACTAACCAGAAGAGTTCTCTGAGCCCACCATTGCTGCCCCCAGAAGAATAAAGGTCAGTTACTTAAAATCATAAAAAGTTTGTTTCACTTTCTTGTTTTTTTCCCAGAAAACTTCTCATTCTGAAGCTAAAAGGGTATTGGAAAGTTTCTTCCTTTAGCCAGTTGGATATTTCCTGAACATAATTGTATTCTCTTCTATAGAACATTCAAACCAAATAAATTAAGAATAAAATGGATATTAATTCTTTTGCTACATTGATGACTAAATCTAAATTTATATTACAGCCTGCAAAATACACCTAAAGCTTACGGGTACTGTCTTTCCTGCTATGTGGGAAGTCAGATACCATGCCATTCAAGCACCTAGCTGAGCAAAATTTGACTCTTTTTCAAACAGGGTAGTAAAACTGAGGTCAATCAGCATGTTAAATATGAGATTTGATAACGAGGGTTGTTAAGCAAGAAAAAAACTGAGTTTCAAACTTTGTTGTTCTCAAACCTTTCTGGATCTTTAATGATTTGAGGTTTTGCTATACCTTTGGTCTTCTCTGAATGTTAATTATAATCATAAAGTATAGTCATAAAGTAGGGACAGAAGATTAAATAGCTTTTTCCCTAATTCTAAACCATAATATGAAAGGTGGTTTCTTGAACAAAGTACCAGTAATATAATACTTCATTGGCATTTACCTTTTTCTTCTAAATGTAGATTATACAAAAATAGCAATCAACTGAAGATTCTGCTAAATTAAGGCCTTCGTGCTTTAAGAACAAACAAAATGCTTCTAGGTGAAGTCCTGTAGAACTAGGGAACTTCTAATCAACCAATCTTTTGGCTGCATTAAAACCAGTCCCAGAGTTCACAAACAGCTCCTTCTCTTGAAATTCAGGAGCAGAGATGTAGTTGTTAGAAAGAGGAGAGGAACTAAAGTTATCTGCTCAGACCACTGCTATTAATGCTTACTGAGGCAAGGTATCTCCATGAAGTATTTTAGTGCAAGTATTTTATTTTTGTAATATATGTTTAAAGATTTTATTTATTTATTTTTAGAGAGAGAGGAAGAGAGGGAGAAAGAGAGAGAGAGAAACATCAATGTATGTTTGCCTCTCAGATGCCCCTACTGGGGACCTGGACCACAACCCAGGCATGTGCCCTGACTGGGAATTGAACTGGTGACCCTTTGGTTCTCAGCCCATGCTCAATCCATTGAGCCACAATAGCTAGGGCTATTTTTTTTAATACTGTTATAAATTGATATACAGCTTGAGAAACCACATATTTTCACAAATACATCCAATAAACCAGGAGCTTATACTCCAAATACCATACATTTTTGCTTTCCACCCTGTGTATTTCTCCAACTAAGGCCACAAAAACCTTATCTGGAAAGCTTATTTTCATCCTCAGAGCTGAGTACGTGAGAACAAGCAATTTTTGAAGTGAAAAGAAGTAATTCAAAAAAATAAATTTAAAAAGAGGTGGACTATAGAAAGTAAAGTAAGCATTAGGAAAAATAATGACCATTTGAACTAGGCTTATTCTTGGGTCCAAATAACCTACTCCCACACCCTGACAGACACAAACCAGCCATCCAAGGGCATGATCAGCCAGGAGTCTGCTTTCCAAAGGTCTCTGTGAAATGGACTCTGCACTGCCTCACTGATGACATTGTTCAATTTTCATCTTTGAAGACCAAAAAATAGGCTTCCTGTGGCTCTTCCTTATATGGCAGACCATGCAGCATTCTAGGTCGGCTTCCAAGAGGCTTCCTGGGAAGCCCAGTTCCAGCCATTCTCCTCATTCCTCTTAACCACGTGCCTGGGCTGTCAGAGGACCAGAGCCACAGGAGCAAAATCTCGTGCCCTGAAGCACTGCTCCATCTTCACCAGCCCTCAGGACCCCTCAGGATCAGAACGGGCCTCTCTTTAATATAAGGAAACCACAGTACTGAGATGATATGTTATTGACCCAAGGTCACACCACCAGTGAGGTCTCATGTGGTGAGATGAAAAGACCCTTTGGCCCCAAACATCTGTTTTTCCTTTCCCATCCTACTACCATCCTTCAACTGAACAAGATAGCTGGAAGAGAGGCTGACTCATGAATCCCTATGTTTTTTTTTTTCTAGTTTAAAATTTTTGTTAATATGATGGGAGTCCAGAAGCAGAATAGCCAAGAAGGAAGGACAGCAGTCTGCAACATGATACAATTTTACAGAAGTCACCTCTCCTAGTAAGATGGCCCAGCTACCAGCTCTCTGTTTCTCCGTGTTTCTAACCATTTTGGCAGTGTCATCCCTCCAGCCGCTAGAGTTACATATGGTGTAAGATCTCACTGTGTAAACTGATGGCAGAACCACTCCAAGTTCTCCCCCATAAAAAGGGACTGGTGGGATCCCCGTGTCAGAAAAGCAGAAAGAATTTATATTGCAGATAACAAAGTTTCCAGCGGCGGGGAAAGGCTCCAAGGTCCTTATTCAAAGTAAGGGTCCCTAATATTTTTTGCATGAACCCCTTTGCAGTCAGGTAATGTTTTATAATGCCTTCTCACAACAATATTTTTAAAAGCATAAAATAAAAAACATAGGAATACAAAGAAAACCAAGTGTATTTAAGTACTAATGTCAAAATGTTAAAAACATATTGGTGATATAATATACTCTTTATTACTGTCTGAAATAAGATCTATTTGCAGGTCTAATTATCACCTTTTGCAATGGTGTTGAATGTAAACACTATATTATGATGCAGGAAAATAACAGTCATATGATACAAAAATATCTGTGGTTTCTCTTAATGACTAAGTTACAGGTACCTTGAATACTACTGTAATTAGTTGCCAATATTCATATGAAAAAAATGCCAAATTTCATTAGAGATTTGGGGAGAATCAAAGTGTACCCTCTTTTCAGTCTAAGCCCACAAAATTTCTGAGTTCTATCCATGGGCCCCGGGTGAAGAACCTCCACTCTGAAGAATCATCATGGCTTTTTGATGTAGCCATTTGCACGGCCGTAATGACTACACACCACGTGCACTTGAGGACACTCGGTTTAACATTTCTTAATGTCATTACCTTTCAACTGAAGGTGATCGAAGAGCCAGTAAGAATTAGATTACTCTGCCATCACTTTCACTAAACCAATAGCTAATATATGATCATTAGCTCAATTGGCTCATAAGCATTATTTCCCAGAGTGAAATCATCACACCAACAAATACTGATTATTCACAGGGATGATAGCAGGCCTTAGGTGTAGGTCTGCCTGTCTCTGGGGCTGTGTACACAGGCCGGGATCTCAGCTGAGAATGCAGTGGTGACACTGGTAACCAAGTGTGGGCGTCTCCACGTGTCACAGGGCGGTAAAGACAGAACCACTGAACAGCCAGCGGGGACCAGCTGTTGCCTGCCTCCATTTTACAGAATGAGACAAAATCACAACACATACAGAAATTCAATTTAGTTCATCATCTTCTCACTGTCCTCTACTGTGTTTATTCATATTTCCATCTCATTCTCTTATTCTTGTCTCTAAGCTTCAGTAGGTAGTAAATGCACTTGTGACTAAACACTATCTCTAATCATACTTTTTAACCTGCATCTGTTACTTTTTGTTACACTACTAAGTTATAAGTACTGTGTAAGGCAGAATAAACACTTTACTCGCCAAAACACTGAGTACAGTGCTGGGCACATTATAGAATTTTTTTTAAATACTTGCCCATTGACCAGAAGTAAATAAGAAATATCAAAAAAGAAAGAAGCAAATTCTTTACTGACCACTCTTTGTTTTCATGGATGTTCTGCTTCTTAAAAAAATAAATATGTCAGACATATCAGAAAGAATTGGTGCATTGGGATTGTTTGGATAATAGTTGCCAAGGATGGATAACATTTTCTTCGGGGAAGCCATATGAGAAAAATGTTATTTATTATGGAGTATGTGATGGTTCTTGGCAACAGCAATATCACCACAGCCTAGCACTCAGTTGCTCATTCACTCATTCATTAAACAAGCACGTAGTAAGGGCTCACTAGGTGTGGGAAAGGGAAAAAAAAAAAACAAACAAAAAAAAAACCTGGTGCAGTCCTTAAGGAAATCAAAGCTTGGGAAGGTAACAATAGTCCATGTGATTTCCTACATTCCTTTCCTTTGCTGCCACTCAGTTAAGGCCTGGAATCATTGAAACGTCTTCCTGTCACTGGCTCCCATTTTTAATCATGTGCTGTTTGTGTAACAACCTTCTTCTCCAAATCATATCATTGCCAAATGGATCTTAATAAATAACTATAACACTGCTTAATAATAAATAGATAACCCAAATGTTCTACAATAAGGAAATGGTTGAGGAAATAATCGTATTTCTACAAAATATTGTAAAACCAATAAAAACTATGTTCATGCAGAGTTTTTAATAATATGGGGCATTAATTTTGTTATACTAAGTGCAAAAACTGAAAATAAATTGTATATACAATGTGATCTCAACTACATAAGTATACATGCATAAAGAAATTTACAAAGAAAAGTGATAATGAAAATGCATAACTTTTATACATCTCTTAAATTTACTATCTCCCTCCATGAACCAAAAATATTCCCAAACTACAAACCTGAGTATGCAAATCAGAATCCTGGCTCATAATCCTCCAAGGCCTTACCATGATTTAGCGAACAGAGACCAATTCTCTTAAGCTGAACAAGGCTTCCAAGGCCTCTCTAAGCTGCTGTCCCTCCCTTTGCAGCAGCTTCCCCCACATCTATTCTACAGATGAAATCTCACATTCCTGTATGTCACCCCCAAGCTCTCCGGGCTCTGAGCCTTTGAACAAGCTGTTGCTTCCTCCCAGAGCTAGGTTAGGGCGAAGGCCAGTGTGAAATGGAGCATACTGTGTTTACTAGGAGTCCATTCAGAAAAAGCCCTGTAGGTGTTAGGAAGGAATAATTTAATGAAGCCACTTGGGGGTGGGGAGGATTGGCAGGGCTAAGTGTGAATGACCACAGATGGCAGGTGGCTGGACTGCCTTTCAGGGAAGTGGGTCCAAGTGACTGCAGGGTTTTCATTCTGCTAAATAAAGGTATACAAGCTTGTGACTAGAGCTGAATGAACTGGGGCTTACATAGGTTTTATTCTCCCCCTAAACAAATGTTGAAAAAATATTTTAAAACCATCAGTTTGAAGGATCACCAATTCATAAACCCAATCAGAGGGCTCACCTCTTTGGCTGCTCCTCCTGTAAGACTCTCAAATATCTCCTCCCTCTTATCTCCTCACTTCTCTCACCCACCGCCATCAGAACATCTCTGTTCTCGAACTTCTCTTGCTCTTGGTTGGCAGGGTATTTCTCATTCTCTTTTTGTTTTAGCATTATTCTGGGATGCACCTTATCTTCTTCATTGTATTAAAAACTTCTCATTTATTTTTTACTGCACTAAGCATACTACTCAAAATAGATTTTAAAAATGACTACATTAATTAGAGAAAAGTAAGCTAACTAAATGCTAAACCCAGAAGAGAAAGATTCACTGAGAAGAAGAATAGCATTACAAAGGCAATTCTTTGGGGCCAATGTGACATAGGGCACAGTGAGAAAAGGGCAGAGACTTGCCAAAGATTCTACCTTGGTGGGGCCATAACCTAGAGAAATAAACCCCCCAAGTACCCAGGGCCCTCCTCAGAGCACCTAAAATTGTCACTGGCCGCTGGCTATAAGCAGCATCAGCAGCCCTTCAGCTCTCATGAGAAAACATCATCGAAATGTGAATAATCTGAAGCCCCATCGGAATCCCCTAAGTAATTTCACCTAGATGAGCAGCTTTCCAGCCCAGCCTGATGTCGCACTGAGTACTTTGGGTGGCAGAGGGGTGGTGCTCAGGGCAGCACGCTATAAATAGGAGACTACCTCACACATTCTAATAACAATAACCATCCCTGAACTATGCAGCCATCAACTGCTATGTTTCACACCCCTTATATTTCCCCACTCATTTGCAAGAGTCAGGTCTGAATCACCCTGCGTTGCTAGTTCAATCCATTCTTCCAGGATTAACCTCCAGACTCAGCAGAAAATCACAAGTCAGTCCCAAAGTATGTCATCCCTCACACAGGTGAACTGCACCATCTCCCTTTTCAAACCTCTGTGGGGCGTATCTTCCCTGCAAAGCTGTTCCCAAGGAAGCGTCTCAAGAGCTCCTTTCCCACACAACCTTTCTACAATGGCTTTACCCCTCTCTCTAGCCATAGCTGCCAAGCCCTAATTTTATCGCTTCCTCTGGTTTGTTTAGTAGGAATTTCTTTCGTATGGGCTCTGCCTATTCAGTTAGAATGGGATTTTCTTCAGGTCCTGGACAGACCTTCCTTTCCCCTCTTCACCCAGCGCTCTGCAAGTGATATATGCTTAAGAGACTTAAATGCTTATTTATTGCATCATTTGCTTTCAATACTGTGAAACTCCTATTAAAAATTCCACTTAGAAAGCAATTAAAAAATAAGAATACAACTCAAAGAAGATACTTGCTATACATTAGGTTGTATGTTGTCTATTAGCTACAGTATACACCTTTTAAGTCCATTTTTTTAATGCTTAATTAACCAATCTAACTTTCACAGTGCTGGTGAAAAAAAAAAACCCAAATGGACCTTGTTAGAATGGCTGGATGGAAGTCAGTATTTTCTGCTCTGCCAAACTGAAGATTCTGCTAGACAGAAATCCTCCTTCACTCAGCACTGGAAGTCAGTGAACCTAATTAGGTACTGGGATTTAAGGGATTTCTAAACAAAATCCGTAGCCCAGAAGTCTCTTCCCCACCGCAACAGGCTGCCAAGGGACTTGAAGCTGCTGTAAGCACAGTTACTCCTTTTGAGTAAAGGCAGTGGGTTTCCCAGAAGCCCCTTCGGTGGGTACTTGAATGTTCTCTGCAATACCCTATACCCTCCAAGCAAAAGGAAACAGATGAACTTCCAACTGATTAAATCCTCTTTTGGACCATTTTCACTTAAAAAAATACATTGCGAAGATATAATAGTAAAATAGGTACCCAAGTACCAACCATTTAGAATTTACTTCAACATTTTATCTTTTTTTTTAATAAAATAAAGTAAATATTACAGGTAAAGCTGAAGGCCCCTCTCATTGGTCAGCCTATCTCCCTCCCCAGAGGAATTCAGTGTGATCAATTGGAAGCTGTTTTTTTAACTTTTCTAGATTTAGTTTGAATAATATAATTTTGCTGATCTTCAACTGTTTTTTGACCTAAATAATGCAATTTCAAGTGGTTCAACCTAATACGTCACACATATTTTGTGGATGTGGCTTTCACAATAAAATGTACATAAATGATATTCTACCATACATATCACTCTGTAATTTGTTATTTGAACTCAGTACTGTGTTTTGAAGGTCTATACATATACAATCAGAGAGCTAGCACATGCACTTTAACAGACAAATGGGATTCCATCATATAATGGTGCTGCTTTTTATTTGTTTGTTTGCATTACAAAGAAGGTTCACAATGGACATCCTTGCCCATTCCATCCTCGAGCACAAGAATCAGAGAGTCTCAAGAATATATAACAAAAAGTAGAATTCTGGGATATAGAACACATTTTCAATTAATCAAAAAATTGACAATGTGCTGTCACCAGCAATTACAGCACGGTAACTTCTACCAATGATAAATGAGAGTTCTTGCTTTCGCACCTCTCACCAAAAATGATACTAGCAGATTTAAAAAGTTTTGCCAATATGAGAAGTAAGATATTATTTGTATCTGGCATTTTAAATTTCATCTTCCTGATTACTAATAGGATTATGACAGTAGTTCTAATTTTCAGACAGTGCTTCCTTATTGTAAGCCAAAATCTGCAACTTCTACCCATTTATTTCCTATATCAGCTGTTCTCATCCTTTTGTACTGTGGACCACTTTGCAATCTTTAAAAATTACTGTGTACCCCAGAGAGTTTTTGTGTGAACTCTATCTATTACTTGCTGTATTTGAGTTTTAATTGACTTATTTAAATATCTAGAAATTAATATAAAAACTATGATATATTATCATAAATAAAATACTATTAAAAATAGTCACATTTTGCAAAAATAAAAGGAGAAGGGTGGCATTACTTTTCACCTTTGCACGTACCTCTTATGTCTCCGACTTAATAGAAGACAGCTAGATTCTGATATCTGTTTGCACTCAATCTGTTTGATATATTGGTTGAAGTATGTGAAGAAGACGCAGCCTCACACAGTAGTTGGAAAAGGGAAGATAATTTTAATTTTCCAGACAATTGTGGGAACATTTTTTTTGATACTACCCAAACTCAACACGTGGTAGTGCCTCAAAGGTTATCTGTAATACAGGATTTGAAACCATGTCAATGACCATGTTGTCTTTTGTTGCATTAAAATCCATTGGTCTGTCCTACACTTTAAGTGATCTGTGATCCATGAATGATTATGTGACAGCGTGCATTGGTCATTTACAAAATATTAATTCACTGGGTTATCAGATCTTCTCAATGTTGACACATTTCATTATACAATACCATTAAAAAGTACTTGTTAGTGTTACTGCTACCAGTCTCATTATAAAACTCTTTAAGGATTGGGAAGCTGTCAAGCTCATAGAGGAAGACCCAAATTTTCCAAAATTCTAATTTCCACTCGAAAGCTTGAATTTTATCATTGACAACAAATGTTCAATGTCTCTTTGTATTAAAAAGCTCACTTTGTTCATTTTCAATATCTAAGTCTGCGTAACTATAGTTTTTCAGCCATTCTTTCAATTTAAAAAGTCATCCTATGGGGGGAAAAGCAGTTTGTTTAGCTTACAACTCAAATGACTGCACATTTACTTTTCCCTAGAACAATCACTACATTTGAATACATAACAGAATCACTTAGTGCTTTCTTCCCATTTCATCATACACAATATTAAAATGATACAAATTTAAAGTTTGAAACTTCACAAAATTAATAACTTCTACTGTTTTTATCAGTGAGACTCTTTAAAAGAAATCACTTGCTTACCCCGTATGTGGTAGTGAAGAGCACTGCAGTCATTGGTACAGGTCCGTGCCGCTGCTTTATTTTCTGTTAAGGTGCCAGCAGTGTGACTGCCATTGCTTTGCTACCATGAGTGTCAACACAGTAAAGAGACAAACAATAATTTAATATCATCATGAAAACAGCTTTGACTCCACAGATCCCCAGGAAGGGTCTCAGGAACCCACGTACACACAGATTACACACGCAACACTGCTGTCTTATGTTACATGCCTTTGGGGCCATTTGCCAGTTATCAATTTATTGCCTTGCAGCTGCGAATTCACCCTTTACTGCCTGCTCTGTGAATGGAGATGGACCTTGTAAATGTGTTTCCCCTGTCTGTGGGCATGATGTCAAGCTTTGTCAGTAAAGGGTAATGAAGAGACACTGCAGGAGGAAGGGGCCTGCCTTCCTGGTTCCACATCCAGTGTGCACAGCTTCCTCATCACCAAACTCCTGCAGCACATAGGACTTCACCAGCATCAGGCTTCTGTGTGCACAGAGGCCAGCAGCAGTCTGAGCCCAGCCCTCCTCCCAGCATCCCCCTCAGGGAGTTTCACAGCAGAGAGCCTCCAGCAAGATATACTCCTGTGAAGGGCTTTCACCGGCATCCCAGAGGGTGGGCTTCTGTTAAGTTCAGCCAACAAGGCACCACGACAAACTCTCCACCACCCAGTGAGCCATGGCCATGCCCTCCAGCAAGTTCTAGATCTCAACCCTGGGGGACTCTGCCACAAGTGTACTATCTAAGCCCTATGGTAGTGGATGCTCCTTCTACAGGTTCTTTCTATATTCTTTAGAGTCTTCCTTAGTTATCACTTCCAGTTCCTCAAAACTCTAACCCCCTTGCTATAATGAATGATTCTTTATATGCAATTTTTCTTGTTCAAATAACTATATGGTTTATATCCCCTGATTGGATCCTGACTGATACAGACCATATACAATAAAACCTAATTTTCCCATTTCAAAAGAATATCTTTGAGAATTATAATCAGAGATGTTCTCATTTATAGAAAGAGGCCATAAGGAATGAGACACAGACAGATAAATTTTAAGAGAAAAATATAGAAGATATGGAGAAATGAACAGTCCACTGTACAGAGTTTGAATGGGGAGGATATGAATAAGGACTAAGAATAGAAGTCTCAGGAAATTCAGGCAGGCAGTTTGAGGGATCTGGTCAGCCAGGAGGGGAAATAACTGAGTAATCTAGTAGAGTGACCTGTTTTGTATTCACCTTATGTTTTAATTTTCTACCACTGATATGTTTACCACAAACACAGTGCCTAAAAACAACACAAATTTATCACCTTACACTTCTAGAGGTCAAAAGTCCATAATGGGTCTCACTGAGCTAAAATCAAGGTATTGGAGGCCTATGTTCCTTTCTAGAGGCCATTTCATTGTCTTTTCTAGCTTCTGGAGGTCCCCCGTATGCCTCGTCGGCTTGTGACCTTTCTTCCCCTGCAAAGGCAGCCACGGAGGGTTACATCATCACGTTACGTCTGTCTGAGCTTTTCTTCTGCCTCGCTCTTCTGCTCTTCAGGACCCTTGTGATTACACTGGACCCATCCATATAAAATAGGATAATCTCCCTATCATAAAGGCAGCTGATTAACAACCTTCATTCCCTCTACCACCTTAACTCCTTTTTGCCATGTAAGGTAATATAGTTACAGATCCCAGGACTTAGAATGTGGACATCCTTGAGGAATCATTCTATTGTCTATCTATCAGCCTTGACATAGGTTGCCTTCTGAAACTCACTCAACCATGCTTAAAGGAAGAAGTGTTGATGGGAGAAAATGAATGAGAGCAAAGAAAGTCACCATGCTTTCATGAATTTGGGTTGTGTTTTGTTTCTCTTAAGTTCACATATGCATATAATGCCAGTTTTTACTCTCAAGGAGATTAAATCTACCATAGAAAAATAAAACAAACCAAATGTTTCTCCTAAAAAAAAAAGAAACTTGCTATTAAGGGCAGACAATATTTTTCTGAGCCCAAAGCACAGTGCCTTGCAAATAAGAACAAACATTTGTTTAGCAGAGAGGAGGCCAAGAGAGGGTCAAAATAAAGGGTAATATATTTCATACTCAGCACATACACATTCTGGAAGACAAAGAAGAGGGTATATGTTAAGACAATATTTTAAAAGAAAAGAAAGTATGGAAATAGAAAAAAATTTAATTCCACATTATACTGCCTTATTTCAGTAAGATAGCCAAATGAAATAAGCTTTTTATTGATACGTTCCTCATCCAATTTTAACATGAGGGAGAGGGAGGTATATCCTTCCTCTTTAAAAAATTTCAAAATATCAGAAAAATAAAGCCCAAGGTGATAACTTTCAATTCAGAGGGTAAATTTTTATAGTTATATTACATTACAACCCCTAGGTTTTAATAATGGAAATGTTGACAAACCCTGAAACAGCAGCAAATACGCAGGGACTCCCAGCCTTTCCCTCTCTTTCACTCTCACTCACCTTTCCCATCATTCCTCCAATGTTCACTACTCGAAGGGAACTGAGGTATTTTTTGACCAGCTTTTGACTTCTGTTCTCAAAGAATACCCTACCTATGTTATAAAAACTGATAAAAATATTATTGATTTGCCCCAAACCACAGTATTGTTAATTGACATGTCTGTCCTAGAACATGTCATCTAATATCTACTTTGTGTGACCCTGGACATTTCCAATTAGAAATTCTGAAGGATGATTTAATTGGAACATAATCAACAAAAGAAAAAAGCCAACAAAATATAACCAGAGACATTGAAATTAAGAACATTGTAACAATAGCCACACAGGAGTGGGGAGGGGATAGTGGGGAGAGGGGTCTATAGGAGCTACTATAAAGGACACAAGGACAAAATCAAGGGGGAGGGTAGAGGTGGGGGAAGGAGGTGGGACTGGCTGGGGTGGGGTGGAGGGAAGGGGAGAAAATGCAGACAATTGTAACTGAATAAAAATAAATAAATTAATTTAAAAATAAATAAATAAAAATAAAAATAAGAAAAAGAAATTCTGAAGGATGAAAACAGAAGCAACAACTGCCAACCATTACTATCTGAGTCCCTTGCTAACTGTGTAAAGGGCTCTGAAAAATGGCAAAGGAGAAGCAGCGGAAGGGGTGGGGATGCAGTGGAGAGGTGCCTTGGGACACATTGCCTCCGATGGTTGCCAGAGCTTCCTTCCTCTTCAGAAAGCTCTGGGATTGTTATGGTCCCCCAGGATCAGGCTCTGGGTTTCCATTTTACATACTGCCGAAGTCCTTTGGAGGTTTTGAAGGAAGTGAATGCTTTTTGGAAATTCCTCCTATGCATAGAATCAACTCTGGCTGATGTGGGAGAGGATGAATGTCCTCACAGGTTAGAGCTCACCTGGCGTGACTACAGCCATCTATAGTTCCACTGAGGTCAGCCTTCGGAGCCGCTCCCGGAAGTGGGTGAGTGCTTAGGGGTCTCTGCTGTGAGTTGGCAGGAGTGAATATAAGCCTCAGATTGCAAAACCTAACAGGCCAGATTTTCTAGCTGTCTGCTGTTTTTAAAATTGCCATTATCTTATGCTGGGAACATTATGCAAGGTGCGCAACACGCCTCTTTTGATTCTTCCTCACTGCCTCTCAGCAGCCTCTTCTCCCAGATGCCCTCTACCTAAGACCGACTGTCCCGACCAACAGCATCCCAACTTCACATCCTTCCCACCAGCTTTCCCTATTCAAAATGCACCTACTGTCCCATGCCCTCCAGGCACTATTCCAAGGTACAACTTTTTACAGATGCTTTCTGAAAAAAAAAAAAAACAAACCTTAAAACAGTGAAAAATGAAAAAATTCAATTCTTAGAAAATATACTTGAAGACAGTGCACTTTAGTATCCATTAAATCAAACCATATAGGTTATTAATATGATAGATAAGAAACGAACATAAACACAATTGTGGGCAGAAACACATAAACAGTATTACAGGACTTCTAAGAGGTAAGGACTACTTCCTCCTGAGGAAAGAGGATCTGCATGTATTAAAGGTTAATTTCAGACACAATATCCAAATGGCCATGATCACACTCGTTCAACTAAGCATACTAGTCTTACTGGAACTCTAGCTTAGCTTAACCCCCGTCTCTGTTTATGAGTTCAATGACAACAATAGCAAATGAAAGAAAAAGCTTATCTGATGAGGAAAAAAAGAAATTATACAGCTTACAACAATACCCAGGATTATTATTTTTTCCTTCCTAGCTATCCCTGATTTCCAAACCAAAATCTATAACCTGGAAAAGACAGCAGATGAGTGGACACTGATTTAATTTTGTAGGAGATTAAGAACATTTTTAAATGCATCACGGTTTTTTAACTTAGTGTACTTCGGCCAGCCTGAACAGCGAAGGGCATCAGAAGGTTGTTTTCCCTATTTCTGCTTATCTACAGGTTGCTAGGATAAAATTTTAAAAGTCCATCAAAAGTCCAGCTGGAAATGTTTACTGGCAGAGGAATAGCATCTCAGGCTCCTGGATATTTTACTGTTATCATTTCAGAAATCTCACCTGCCAAGCAGATTGCTTTCTTAAAGTGAGAGAAAAAAAAATAGTGGTGTCTATTTTAAGCATCATGATCCTTAATTTCTTAATCTTCTGTTCTCAAGTTCTATAATAAATCCATTCAAAGCTCCGCATGTGCATTAAGAAGCACACAAAAGTCACCTTTTCATTTCTCTCCAAAACATTAAAGCCTTTTTAGTCTGTTTTAAAAGAAGACTCTTTTAAAGCAAATTCCCTAAGCCAGCTTTCTAACCCACACATCGTAGAACACTAGGACCCAGTTTTTCTGGATCCAGTAACTAGTATAATATTGGAAGAGTTATTTCACCCATCAGCATCTCAAGGAAAAGTAGTTTCTGAGCAGGGCCAGGGCCAGGGCTAGTTCTAGGAAAAAGAAGTTGGAGAGTTATAGCCAGGGTCTGTCTCTCTCTCTCTCAAACAGAGCTCAGTTTTCACTAAATCTCCCAAATATTAGCAAATAATAAAACTATAGCTACTAAAGATTCAATAGAAATGCCTTAAGACTGATAAATATTTTAAGGTATATTCCAGGAAAACATCTCCGATCCACATGTCCCTTCATATGCCCCAAACCCAAGATATGCCAGCAATGTACCCCAGTAGGTTCTGGGACGAAGGTGTTTTGTCCAAAGTTACAGATCAGAACGGGCAAGAAAGGTAACTTTCTAGATCACTAAATTTCAAAAACCATTTCCTTCCTTTCCTCCTCTTCATCCCCTCTTTGTCTCTCTGGAAAAAAAATAACAAATATCTGGGAAAAAAAGATATACAAAGAGAAAAGGATCTGTAAATACCTCCTTATGTTAATATATTAATACATTTGCCTGTCTCAGAAATTCAGAAGTAAATTTTCCAAATAATACAAAAGCGGGCCTCCTTTGAACCACAGTATTTGTGCTGCCATAACGCACCATCCTTCAAGGGTTTGGAGGCTCAAAAGACTGCATACCATTAAAGTAAGCCCCCTAATGCAACTTATATTAATAAGTAACACACATTTACACAACTGATCATTAAAAAGTGCAACAGTTTTAAAGTGAAGTAAGCTCTAAACAACCCTCTACGGCTTGTCTCGCTGATGCTTCTGCTCCTGTCACTCATGAACCCTCCTCTTAGGCCAGTCCATCCAGAATGTGTCCTTTTTTCAGGCTCAGCTCAAGCTCCACCTCTTCTATAAATCCTTAGCCTCTCCTGCCTCTTGCTACCGCCATCATTTGGTAATTGCCTGGGAATCACAGCCCTCTTTGTGAGAGGTCTGTGCAGTTTAAACATCACAGTTCACATGGTTTTTATCCAAGCAAGGTCACCCCCAAGATGTGTCTACATCAGGTTCCTCTAGCACTGGGACATACTTGGTGACCTCAGCATTCACAGGATCCTTCGACACCCTCGTCTCCCAGTTCCTCATTGATGAACTCCAACTGTTTACTTGGGCCACTTTCAGTCACCCACAAGCCCTGCTTCCAGACTCACCATTCTGATACTGTTGGTCCTCCAACTGACACCCAGCCCACATCTCCCAACTCCCTAGTCTTTCAGCTTCACTTTTCACGTTCAACCTCAAGGTCAGGCATGGAAGCTGTGGTTGACCCTTGAACAATGTGGGATTTGGAGCACTGACCCCTGTGCAGTCGAAAATCCCTAAGTGGGTAACTTCTCATTTTACAATGAACCCTTTGCATCTTCAAGTTCAACCATTTGCCTATAGAAAACAGCATTTTAGATCTGGAGTTGGAATCCACCACTGGCAATCTGCAATTGGGAATGCAAAAATACTGTTTTAGATCCACAGTTGGTTGAATGCATGGATACAAAACCTGTAGATAGGAAGAGCCCACTGTATTTATCGAAAATAAATCAACATATAAATGGACCCACAGAGTTCAAACCTGTGTTGTTCAAGAGTCAACTGTACATTCTTGCCAGCACCTTGGGATTCCTCAAAGTTTTACATTTTTTAGCTATACAACCCACATTGCCACTCCTTGATCCTGGATAAGGTGGACCATGCCTGTTCTTGTCCTGAGCTGCTGGCAACCACCAGTAAAACCAGCAGCCACAGAAGGGCTAACTGGCTCCTGTGGACACACACACGTGAGCCACTGAGAAAGGTCACAGATTGCTTTCCTACTCCAGACAGAGAAGAAATGCCCCACAGTGCTGTACCACCTTTGTTGGCTCAGGATACGTCTCAACTTATTCCAGTTCCCTTAGCTTATCTTATCCCCTGCTTCACATGGGCATTCCTGAGGGTTACAGCTCCCTTCCCCTCTACAGGGAACCAGCAGGAGCTTCTGTGCCAAAGCCCGGAGGGAAGGCAGTGGTCTGCAATGTGGGCAGTTCACGCTCTTCTGAGCTGAGGGATAGCACCAAAGCCCAAGAAGCGGACCGCTGAGCTTCAGATTCTGGGTCTACTGCTTATTTACCACAGAACAGTGGGCAGTCGACTTAACTTTCCATCCCCTCAGTTTTCTCATCTGGAAAATGGAGAGAGTAATAACACCTAAGTCATCATGTTGCTGGAAGGATAAAAGGAGGTTAGCACTTAGAAGCTGTTAGAAGGGTGCCCATAGATGAGTATGTGTTAATTTTTTTTTAGCCATTGGAAAGGAGCACTCATTTTTCTTCATGGACCTTCAAAAAGAAAGCCATGTCCTCAATAGCAAACACCCACATCCATCTCACTCAGCTCACCTTCCCCTCTCCCTCAAGATTCTCCAGTGGAGTGCTGGAATCTCCCCTTCCAGAAGGCTGCATTTCTACAAAGTCTCTCTTGTCTGTGGATATCTGCCCAGGTCAGCACTCTCCTTGTTCCCCCAAGGTCAGCCAGAAGGGTTTGGGGCAGGTTTGCTGACTCCTACTGGTTTTGCAGCCCATACCAAGCTCTGCCTGCCTATTACCAGATGCACAGGTAGGCAAGATTCCTCCCCGGTCCCTTGGTGTATGGTGCTGCATCCCACAACTTTTATGGAGGCACTTTTATACGTGAATGGATGCCTAATTAGTTGTTTTTTTTTAAAGGAACAAAAAGGAAGGACATATTATGTCACCATGGTGCTGATGTCACTCCAGAATTTCAGTTGCACATTTAAATGCCTCCCGCACAAGATGATGTTCCCCATACTCCCTCCTCCCCAAGGGCAGACACTCTCTAAAGTTTAAGTTATGTTTTAGCCCTTGGGTTAAACAGGTGAGTCTTTTGTACACTGCTAAATGGAAGGCAAGAGCTTAGCTTAGACTCCTTCATTCCCCAAAGTGCCATGACCATAGTAGGTATTAGGAAATAATTCTTGATCTGAGTTTGACTTGATTTGGTTACTCAGTTAATAAAAATGCCCTTAAGCAGCTTCAGACAGTCTTCCTTTGCACCCACAGAAGCCCAGCCAGTCACCCAAAAGCCCTAGCACCTACAAAGTCAAAGCTTCTGTCCCTCCAGGTATCAGGATCCCATCCCATCAGGGTTCATCCCTACTAGGACACACTTCTACTATCCCTCCACTCCTAATTAGGAACCAACCAACACTCTCTCACTTGTCTTCCCTCAATCTTTAGAGAAATTAACCTGGGAGGCTCCTTTCAATAGCAGATCCCTAGACCCCATCCCAGAAATTCTAATTCACAGTCTTTGGAGTGGAGCTCAGGTGTCTGGATTTTCATCACCTCCTGGTAATACTGAAAAGGTAACGAAATCATTGGAAGACAGGGGAACAGGTCTTACCCTTGATGAATTTTTCCTTGCACAATGTCTGAAACATGTTTGCTGATCTGACTCCGAAGCAGCCAGTCCTACCTAGGCACAAACCAATATGGCACTGAATTGAAGTGGGGGTGTTTGAGATGAGATTGGGGATCCAGCTGGTTCTGTGATTTACCTGCATCTCTCTTTTTCCTGGCAGAGCCACTCTCAGCCTCACTTTGCACCTTGTTGACAACCATCTGGCTGGTTCTGGGAGCATCCAGCTATCTTACATCATCGTCTTGGCCCTGCAATTACACATGAGCACGTGGTTCTGTCTTCTACCATCAGTATCGGCCTTGAAAATAAGCCCAGGTGACTAGAGAGACAAGCAATCTGGAGGAAGGAGAAGAAACATGGGCCAACTTCCAGGAAGAAACTGCGCTGAGAGTGCTCAGCCCTCCTCTCTGTTTCCCTTTGGCTTTACAGGAACTGGTGGCTTCATGAAAAGTGAGGCTGTGGCTGTGGCATTTGCACATGTTGTCTGATGCAGAATAAGATGATGATTAGGTGGGCAGGGAGGGAAGCCAATGCAAATGTCATGAGTTGAAAAACTGCTTAAGGAATTTTGAAATCTTTTACGAGGCTGACTCCCATTGCGTCCTGACTTCCATGCACCACCCCCCCCCCATCCCTCATGTAACCCAGTTCCTTCCCGAAGGCAAAGCAGAGGCGAAGGCAGCGGCTGCCCTGGTAATGTAGTACTTGGGGTGGTTCGGGGTGAGGCACACTAGGGTTGCACTGAGCTTAAAGTAAAGGAGACAAATGGAGGTTGTGGGAGGCAATGGACTAAGGGCTTCTGCATGTTTGACATGAAAATAAACCTAAATCCAGGTCCTTTTGTCCGTCTCTCCCTCAGAGCACTGCCTCATGGAAAGTTCCACCTCACTCAGCTCACCTTCCCCTCTCTGCACTGCAGAGTTCCTGAATGCATTGCGTAAGGACAATTTGATAGCCTCCATTTTGCAGATATTGATGCACAGAAAACTAATAAATAAAAGTAAGCACCTAGAAATGATAAATTATTATAAATTTGTACAATCATCTCAAGAATGATGGTGTTCTGCTGTCTTCTTCATTATTAATGAACTAGACAATCTTATTTAAAATAGACAATGGTGAATAGCAAGAAGATAAATATTTTACATTTTGTATTCAGGACCTTCTTTCCATGAAGAGAAATTTCATCTTATAAATATCTCGTTATTTATTCAATTACTTCATTGTATACTCCTCTTTTCCATCTGCATTTACACAGGGAGAAGAGCCTGGATTGCTTTATTTTTTTGTACTTGAAATTCAGGGTCATTCCTGCCTTTTGCACTAAATTGTCATCTTAACACATTTTATCTTGGATTTCAACATTGGGAAATGGGCAACCACTTTTCTTCCACAAAGGTAGAAGGGATTCACTATTCACATAGCTCATCTCCAGAAGTGTAAGAGTGAGCCGAGCTCATGCAAGCTCATGCAAGCTTTTTTGCTGTGCCCCTTTCAGCCAGTGCTAGTACTCATTCCTCTCCCATCATCAAGAAATAACACAGGCACCAAGGTGGAAATCCCATCATTACCTAAACTCTGCAAACATTCAGCCTTAATAAAATGCCCGGGACACACCCAGAAGCCACTACACATTCATTAGCTAATCTGATCACCCTGGAAGCAGGTTCTAAATGAAGGACGAACACAATGCCCTTTATTTAAATTGTACTTTCTAGTTTAAGAAATACTTTAGCATATCTCATTAGACCCACACATTAATCATTAGGCCATTTCACAATTAAGTCACTAAGAAAGGGCAAGAGGTCATTCCACCACTTTCCAGAAAAGCCTAAAACCATCCCACATGGGAAATGGAAGATTTCTGCAACCCCACACTTGAAGCAACATTTGTAGCTATAAGGCAAAGTAGAGCATACAGGGCACTGGCAGCCAACAGATCTGAATTTAAGTTCTGGTTCGGCTACTTTCTAACTGTGTGACCCTGGGTAAATCACCTAACCCACCTAAAACCCAAATTCTTCACCTATAAAACATAGAGCTGATAATAAGCAACCTCTCTGGATTGATATAATGGTTAAATAAAATCGTGCAAGTAACAGGCCTTGCTTTGATACCTGGCACCCAGTAACTACTGAGAAAAGGATGCTTTATAACAAAACTACACAGCACCAATTGCTCTCCCTAATTGACGTCCCTCATAAACACACACCCAAATGAAATAACAAACCAAGTAAGATTCCTTCCATGTCCCTAGGAAGACATAAAAACTGGCCACTTTATAATCAGCAACATTGTTCCTATATCTCTTAACATAATGAGGTCTTTGTTCCAAGGGGCTTACAAAAGCAGGTCTTCCCTGTACTAGACAGAAAGAGAGTTTGGAAATGAGCCTCCTCCTTAGGGCAGTTTCCTTTGCCATTTCCTTTGCGTATTTGACCTACACAGAGAAACTTTCTTATTCCTTTTTACCAGTGATTAATGGCATATATTTCACAGGGGATTTACAAGCCTTTAACTCCTGACGTCCTGAATGAAGCATAACAATCGCTGGTTTATCCACCTGTCTCATTTCACTGACCTAACCTGGGAAACAGACATCACTCTTTCACAAAAGGAATTGCTTCTTGTGCTTGGGCAGTTCCATGCCTCATTCCAGGCTTCTTCCCTCCCTTCCCATCCCTCCTCAGACACCAAGCAAATGGGATTCCTTCAGGGAGGGCTTGGATGGAATCCAATTCAAAGACATATAATTGGCAGTTTTTTCATCTTTCAAAGGCCTTTTCAATACCCATGCTGCTACAGTCAGACTTGCTTTGATTCTCACAAAGCATTGCCTCACCTCCAAAACTGTTGCTAGGATATAGGGGATATCACAACTCCTGAATACACAGGCGGAAGGAAAAGATTTCCTCCTTCTCACAAATGTCATTCCAATTCTTGCTCTGCTTTTCTTCAAGGCCAAACTCAGGACAAAGAATAGGATTACCAGGATGAAGTATTCAACATAAAAGTCAGAAACTGGAGAGACCGGGGCCTGACTGGGAGTGGGGGTGGGGAAGGCCCTGTGGGAGAGAAGCTTTGCTTGCAACAGTGGTCAGATGACTCACCAGATGCGGGCCAGACCCAGTGCTAGCAAGGGTGACTGCATGTGCGCATGTGTGTGTACGTGTAGTGTGTACATCACAGACAGGGGAGGGTATTAAAACTCAAACAGAGACTGAAATGTCTCTGGTATGCCCGCTCTAAAGTCAACAGGTCAGAGAAAGGAGCTCTAGAGTATATTAAGTCTTGAACAACTTGAGCAAGGGTTAGCATACCAAAGAGTTACCCACTGTGGTAGTTTTAAAATATACCCATAAATTCTTTGATGCTACTTCTTTCAAAAGGTAGAGCCCAATTTCCCTTCTCCCAAGTACCTAGTGACACTTCCAACTAAAAGAATGTGGTAGAAGTGACAGTGAGACTGGGTGGCTTCTGAAATTAGGACATAAATCATGGTGTGACTTTTTCCTAACACTCAGGTATCACCCTCCCTGAGGGAAGCCAGCTGCCAGCTGTGAAGGCACTCACCCAGCCTTGCAAAGATGCTTACAAGAAGGGGACCTGGGGCCTCCAGCCAACAGCCAGGTGAGTGAGCCACCCTGGAAGCCGATCCCCCAGCTCTTATCCAGCCTGGCGATGACTAAAGCCCCAGCTAATGTCCTGACTGCAACCTCAGGAAAGACCCCAATGTAGAACCCTCCAACTAAAGTCCTACCAAATTCCTGACCCAAAGAAACTATGAGCTCACAAATATTTGTTGTTTTAAGCCACTCAGTACTGGGTTAGTTTTTTTGCAGCAAGATATCCAATATACATGCACACACATGCATACATATGTATTCAGAGAATAATGATTTTTGTGTTTTTATTTTGTTTTTGTTTTATCCCTTTTAAAAAGGGGTGGGGTGGGGGCAGGAGGTGGTGGTGCCAGATCCAGGAGGCTGGGGCATCCTCAAGACAGCTGCTCTAGGCAAGCCCACCTGGGGGAAGCTGGGACCACAAAAGGAGGGGCTCTTGGGGAGCTAGAAACACTGCTGGGGTGGCTGCCTGAGATATCAAAGAGGATAGAATCCCCAAACTCCCCTGGTGCCTTCCACCCTCCAATTTCCAGCACCTTCCTCTTTCTGGTTGGCCCTGACTATACAGAGCAGAGGCTGAGGAGGGCAAGGAACCAGTCTGAGAGCAAACAGGGAAATGACCAGCTCCACTGCATTTCATGATTATGTTCCTTTTTATCTTTTGATGTTTAAGAGCATAGGAAGAGATGAGCCCGCACAATCCCGCAGTGCTCCTGGCACCACCGCAGCAAAAAAGAGAATGCATTTTTAAAGCGCTGTGTGAACACCTAGCTGATTGCGTAAGTTCATTTTTTATGGAACAGCCCTAAGGCATCCAAACCAGAAGTGGGAGGAAGGAGTATGGTTCACAAAATGAGCTGTATTGCTCATTGGAAATGTTTTCTACATAGGTTTAGATATTTAGGCCTGTTCACAAATTTACAAACAGAGAGCTCTGTGGATAAGGGAGGAGAAAGTGACACAGGCTAGGTTTTCCAGGTAAGTCATCACTGTCTCCTCATCTCTGCTCTTTGTGTGCTCAGGCTGCCCAGTGAAACAGAGACCCCACTACAGCAATAATAATTACCTTGAAAGAAGGAAACAATCGAATACCAAACCAACTAAAAATTTGCAGGCTTTTGTGGCTGTAATAGTTCTGAAAGAGAGGCATAATCTATTTCTCCGGTACCAACGTAGTCCTGCACTTTGCCTTTGAAATAACATCAGATTCTATTGTCTTATGAAATACTTTGTAAGTGTGAGTTAACTAGGTTTCAGTTTTAGTTCTCTTTATACACATCTCCCATTTGTTTATTAGAATTTTTTAAACTGCAGTCTTTGCTAAAAGCCAGTCCACAAATGCAATAAAAATTTTTATTAAAATATTTAAAACCCAGAACAGCAGCAATAACATCAAAATGAAATGCTAGCAGCCTGCAACAGCAAATCTCAAGAGGCCCTTCCACCATCAGCACTGCTGAAAGGGGTAGCGTTTTACACTTTGTCCTGAAAGTTATTAAGCCTGGCCTCCTGAAGGTGCAAGTTAAGACGAGCTATCCAAAATCTTGACCTGTCCCACGAAAACGTCTGAAAGCCTTCCACTCTCTCCCCTCTATTTTCTTTGTAACGGATTATTAAATGGTTGGATGGATACACAGGCAGGTAGGTAGATAGGTAGATGGATAGATAATAGAATTACTGCACGGAGTTGAGCCTGCTGTGAATACGCTTAGCCGGCTGCAGTGCCCTAACCAGGGAGGCCTAGGCAGGACCAGGAACCACAGCTACCCAAAAAGGGTAGGTGGTCAACTTAGAGCCCACAGATAGAATAACTTGAGTGTGTTGCCTGTATTATTGCCATCTAATATATTCATTAAAATAAGAATTAAGTGCCTACTGTACACCAAACATAATTATATTTCCGAAACCAAACCCAGCAAACCAACAAAGTGTTTGATACACAGAATAGAATACTTGAAATGAGGACCGCCCTGGGAAACATTGGCCTTGAGGACTCGAAGGCCCAGAGAGTCAGCCCATGAAGCCTGGGGACATGGCTCTCTTCCAGGACTCTGCCTATAAGACCCTGACCTCATGGGCCCTTTCCAGAAAATTCTGAATTGTCTGTAATCCCCTTAACAGGGCAGAGTTCCACAACTTGCAATAAAACCTCAAACTGCAAGCACACCTGGGAAAGGTAATACTGTTAACTTGATTTCACACCAAGTCTAAATAGCTGCTTTCTTGAGAGCGGGTCTGATGTGAGGGTGAAGGTTTAGTGATAACAGGGAGGAGATATAAGACAAGGAGCCTGTGTACCTGAAAAACAGTTGTCCTGTGGAGGAAGAAAATAAGGCAAACAGAAAGTTTGAAATAAAATTCTCCTATGCCACAATGTGGCCCAGGGAAGAATTACTCCCCCTGCTCACTTTTACATTCACCCGCACATAGCGGCAACCGTCATACGGCCCCTACCCCAGCTCGGCAGAAGCCCACAGTCAGCCCCTGGATGGCGGCCAGAGCAGACTCCAGAGCCCCGTGTGATGGGCACACAGCGGGAGCAGCAGGCTGCCTGCTCTAAAAACACAGGCAGAGAATTCTCAACACCCACAGAGGGCCACAGAGGACAAGATCAGGGAAACCCATGCCCCTTCAGACCATGTGTTGGTGTTTTAGAGACCTTTCTTGTGTCTTGTCTTTAGGTTTGGTGATCCCAGCTGTACAATGCACTTGTCAGTTGTGTTGTAACAGAATTCCTATTTTCCCATAAGAACCAACTCACATTTAATCCTCCCATCAATCCTGTAAGGCAGATACTATCATTGCATTTCAAAGGAAAATTCCAAGACTTTCCCAAGGTCACAAAGCTAATTGCGGGTATCAGAATTTGAGTCCAGCTCTGCCTCCCTTTTTGAAACCACCGAGTCCCTAAGAGCAACATTATCAGAATTTAAGTGATTTATATTTCAACATACTTAAAAATAAGTTTGTTAACACCAAGTATTTTATTAAAAAAAACACATTAATTCACAGTGTGTTTTTACATTGTTCTCCATTTCCCTCCTCTAGCCTTGCTGGACTCCTTTTTCACTTTGTCTTCCTCCCTGACATTTCTATCTCCCATCCCTTCTCTGCATGTTGCTTCCTTTTCTTGACATGACAATGCTCGCAAAGCTGATATGATGAAACTAACAGGTTTGACTTGACTTCAAAACTTTTCTCAACTAGGATTTCTTGTCTGAATCACAGAAAACAGAGCAACTCTTTTCCTAATTCTTCCAAGAATGGTACATAGAGAGTATCCTTCTAAATGCATAAATGAAAACGCTTTTTTTACCAATTTCTGTAACAAACACACACAACCTGTGCTATTGTTTATTTAACATTTTCCTTTAAATATCTTTATTTTTTCTCTTTGTATTTATAAGTATACCTTGGAGATATTGCAGGTTCGAATCCAGACCACCACAATAAAGCAAATATCACAATACATCGAGGAACATGAATTTTATGGTTTCACGGTACCTATAAAAGTTATGTTTACACTACACTATAGTCTGTTAAGTATGCAATATCATTATATCTTTAAAAAGCCAATGTATATACCTCAATTAAAAACTACCCTATTGCTACAAATAGTAACCGTCATCTGAGTCTGTTGGGAAAGTGGCACTGATAAACTTGCTCAATGCAGGGTTGCCACAAATCTTCAAGTTGCAAAAAATGCAATATCTGGGAAGTGCAATAAGGCAAAGCACACTAAAATGAGGTATGACTGTATTTTAAAAGAGACCTTTTAATAAAAATGGAAAACCACTGTCATTTACACAAAATCTTAACAATGTTACAGTAAACAATGTTATATTAAAGTCCCTTTACATGCTATTGCCAGTCAAAGACTAAGATTATTTTTGTTTACAAAGAAGTTATAAGATGGAGGCATAGGTAGAAACACTGTGCTTCCTCGCACAGCCAAGAGAAGGATAACAACCAACTTAAAAACAATAAACAACCAGAACTCCCAGAAAAGCAAACTGTGTGGAACTCCAACAACCAAGGAGTTAAAGAAACAGTCATCTAGACCGGTAGGAGGGGTGGAGATAGACATCCAGGCAGAGAGGACCTGCAGCAAGGTGGCAGACCACACAGGCAAGGAGGGGTTGGCTGATCTGGAAACTAAGGGCTCAAAACCTATAACTACAAAATTCTGTGGGGGTTGCAAAGGCGGGAGAAACTCCCAGTCTCACAGGAGAGTTCACTGGAAAATGGGGCTACAGCAGAGCGAGTGAGCAGCATTGTTCCCTCTCTGACCCCTCCCCCACAGAGAGTACCACACTGCAACAAAGAGGGTTGCCCCACCTTGTGGAACACCTAAGGCTCCACCCCCTTACAATATAACAAGTGTGCTGAGACAAAGAAATATGGCCCAAATGAAGGAACAGTTCAAAACTCCAGAAAAAGAACTGACTACAAGATAGACAACCTACAGAGTTCATAACACTGGTAATCAGGATGCTCACAGAATTGATTGAGCTTGGTTGCAAAATGAAGGATAAAATGAAGGCTACACAGTAAAATAAAGCAAAATATACAGGGAACTAACAGTGAAGGGAAGAAAACTGGGACTCAAATCAATGATTTGGAAGAAAAGGAAGAAATAAACATCCAAATGGAACAGAATGAAGAAACAAGAATTCAAAAAAATTAGGAGAGGCTTAGGAACCTTCGGGACAACTTTAAGTGCTCCAACATCCAAATCACAGGGCTGCCAGAAGGAGAAGAGGAAGAGTAAAAAATTGAAAACTTACTTGAAAACATAATGAAGGAAAACTTCCCCAAACTGGTAAAGGAAATAGACTGTCAGGAAGTCCAGGAAGCACAGAGAGTCCCAAACAAATTGAACCCAAGTAGGAACATACCAAGGCACATCATAATTAAGTTAACCAAGATTAAAGATAAGGAGAGAATCTTAAAAGCAGCAAGAGGAAAGGAAAGAGTTACCTACAAAGGAGCACCCATAGGACTATCAGCTGAGTTCTCAAAAGAAACCTCGCAGGCAAGAAGAATCTGGAAAGAAGTATTTGAAGTCATGAAAGACAAGGACCTACATCCAATATTACTCTATCCAGCAAAGCTTTCATTTAGAATGGAAGGGCAGATAAAGTGCTTCCCAGATAAGGTCAAGTTAAAGGAGTTCATCATCACCAAGCCATTATTATATGAAATGTTAAAGGGACTTATCTAAGAAATAGAAGAAGATCAAAAACTATGAACAATAAAATGACAACAAACTCATAACTATCAACAACTGAATCTAAAAAACAAAAATAGAAACTAAGCAAACAACTAGAACAGGAGAAGAATCAGACAAATGGAGATCACATGGAGGGTTATCAGCTGGGAGAGGGTGGGAGTGAATAGGGGGTAAAACTTACAGGGAATAAAAAACATAATTGGTAGGTACAAAATAGACAGAGGGAGGTTAAGAATAGTATAGGAAATAGAGAAGCCAAAGAACTTATATGTACAACCCATGGACATGAACTAAGGGGAAAGGGGGGAATGCTGGAGGGTGGCAGGGGTACAGAGAGGAGGGGGAATAAAGGGGAGAAAAAATTGGGACAACTGTAATAGTATAATCCATAAAATATACTTTAAAAAATAAAATAAAATAAAAAGTAGTTGTGTTAAAGACACACCAGTACCCCACTGAGCTAGTCTCCTTTATATAATCGCAAAAAATGGAAAGCGAATTGGAAAAAGAATACCTTTCTATGTGATTCAGTTTTATGAAATGTAGGGTCCCGCCCCACTTTAAGTCATCCTGACCATCCATCACAATGCTACTTATCTCACTTTGGGAAAACCTGTATTAAGAAAATCAGTCAACAAACACCACTGAACCCAGTAATTTTCATTGCACTGTGCTTGGAATTATAGTCTCTTTGAACGAAGAGCTTATATTCTAATTTTGTAAGACCCACTCTATTACAATATGGCAGATGCTCAAAGTCAACTTCATATACCTCTTTAGAAGATACATAAAACTTTGCTACATGTAACACATTTCAAGTCCCCAAGGACCCCAGAAAAAGAAAGCAGTTGCCTAGACAAAATCCAGCTCCATAATAAACACGTAAGTTTTGCAGGTCCAAGTGCTAAGACAGGAGTTCCAAAGCAAGGACTACAATAGCCCACAGGTCACAGATTTGAAGATGATGTTTACGCATCAATCTTTGATGGCCTGGATTGTCTGCAAGATTCTCATTATTAACCAAATTCCAACATTCTGTCACAGGGTGCATTTCTTGTTTATGTTTGAAAGCACTTATTGAAAGGGCTCCTCCATAAAATGATATCCTAATTGCTATGAAAATAATCAAGGTACCACTTAACACTTTTGTCACAAGATACTTATTTTTAGCCTCTTACTCTTAACTATGCTGTGGAAACCTCTACCTTCCCAGTCCTTTTTAATGCTCAGTGATTATATGTATTAAAAAGAAACTTAAAAAATTCAATAAACCTACAGTAAAATGCACTCTTCCCCCTCACAATTATTCCTATAATAACTAGAAACACAAACACAGGGATCATTATATTTCAGCAATTGTCATGGAGACAAAGAATTGCCAGACAGCTGCATCTGATTTTTTGAAATGTTTTCATTTGTTAAAATATTTTAAACATTATTAAGATCCTTACACCAGCTGGCCAGAAATGAATTTCAGTTCACTGCATGTTACAATGTTACTAAAGCCAAAAGAGCCTCGGACTTTTTGAAGTCCCCTCACTAACAGGGTCCACATGTGTAAATAAGGAAAGCGAGCTTTACAGCTTGGGGGTTTGTAGCCCTGCATTTCACTCCCACAATGATTGAAAAATTCCCAACTTGATTAACTTTCAGAGCCCATAAAGTGCTTTGAGCTCCTCCAAGAAAGACGCTATATAAATACAAAGTATTATTATTAGGTGGCACTGGAATTTATTAACAGTTTAGCTACTCCATCAGTTTCTTGGCATGTCGTTTTTGTTCTGGCTCACACAAATCCACCTGTAGGGCTAAATTCAGTCCAATGACTCAAAAAGCCACCCTCTCTCAGATACTAAAGAAAGCAAAGATAGTTTCATTAGCCAGAAATAATTAACCTTGCATGCTGTTGCAGCCTCATGTCCTAGCTACCTGTAGGTAAAGTCATGCTAAGCCACTCCTAGGGTCATCCAAACCCAGTTAATTCTCTTTCTTCCAGGTGATACCATTGGTGAACCATCACAGTTAACCTCCATGATATCTCACTGCAAAAATAAATGGAGCCAACACACTCTTCTATTTCCTTAACTTGTTTGCTCATATAATAATTTAGCTAAACTTTCATGGTCCACTTTTTTTTACATACATTTCTGGATAGAATGATTTTCATAAGTTTAGTATCAACAAACAAAATTCATATTTTATTTTCCAATTAAATTATAAATATTTATTAATTTTCTATAATAATTTAAAGAAAAATTTCCACATGCATGGTTCTGTATGTAAAGCATTGTACCGGGTTTTGGAGAGAAAGAAATATGGAACATACAAAATATCCAGGAGATTTAGGATTTCACTAAAGGAATGAAATGTATGCACTATGAAAGATAATTAACAATATAAAGCAGGTGGTTCTTTCCTGTTAAATGAATTAAATCAAATATTATATTAATTATAAGCGAGTGCCCCAGCAGGAGGTCAGACCAGAGTGAACTCAAGTGATGCAAGTAATGCCTCATGAGGTCCAGCTGGGACTAAATTGGTGGTCCTTAACACCAGGTTTCTATTAAAATCACCTGGAAATCTTTAAAATAATACTGATGCCTGGGCCCAACCCCAAACCAATTAAATTAGAACCTCTGGCAATGGAACCCTGGCATAGTACTTTTAAAAGCTCTCTAGGTATTTCTAATAGCAACCAAGGTAGAGAACCTCTGGGCAAGACTTACAAGGATTTAGCTGAACAGAAAACCAGGAGGGACAGCCTAAAGGGGAGGGGAAGCCCTTGAAGTGATTAGGAAGGTGCACTGGGGAACGGTGAGGCAACACAGCACGGCTGGCAAAGAATTCTGGGAAGGGAGCAGTGAAGGCTAGCATGAGGGAGAAGGTCTGAGCGGGTGAGTGCAGGGCTTTAAAATGCAGACCATTACTGGGCTGATGATGTTCTTCCTTGTAGCGGAAATGGAGTGCGTCAGGCTCCCTCACCAGCCGGATAAGCAGTATTCCCATAGCCTTGAGCCGGGGCCCACATGCTCAAAATCACACTGTGCTATACAACGTCTTAGCACCCTGCCGGCTTTGTGTGATTTTAGTATACAGGGGACTTGGGACTTCCCGCAGTGCGACACGCGGCTTGCTGCTGCCTGCGTGGATCCCCCACCTGTGAATAAAGGCATGTCAGACATCCTGACGGCTCCGCGAATTTTCTTCCGTCTGCCCGGATCTCGTGTGAACCTGTCCGACCTTGAAACGCTGCAAGACATTCCTTGACCACAGTCATTCCAGGCCTAATCGCTCCTTCAGATGCTAGGCTTTTTAACACTTAAAACAGTTTTTAACACTGAAAATGGCATCCTATCTCTGAACCTTTACTTTTCTGGACTAAATCCTTCCCAGAGCAACCATTCCTCCTAAAACACTGGAGCATTCTCAAAATTCAAAGCCCAGGAAAACTCAGCCCTTGGGATGTGTTCTCATGAGGCCACAGCCGCCCCCTCCAGCCTTGGAGCAGGGCACTTGGCTCCCGAAGCTGAGGCTTTACCACGTTCTCGTCAGGTCACCTCACTGCATGCATGCCTGTGGAGCTTCCAGTCAACTAAAGCCTTTCAAGTTCGGCGGTTGCTGTTGTGTCTTGCTTTGTTTTAATAAACCACATAGTTATTCTATGTATGTGCAAGCTGATTTTTTTTTAACTGCAGGACTTTGTATTCATCTCTGTTCTATTTCAGCATATTTGTTTTGGCCTGCTCCTCTAGCCTCCTTCCTTGAAAGTTAATTATGTTTGATTAACATGATCTGAATGTGTCTATTTCCAAGTGCCAAAGTGTTCATTAGCCCTTAGGTGAAATGCACAAATTACTCCACCAAACAGTAAGAAACCAATTTGGACTTTTGGGCACAATTTAACTCAATTTTAAGACAGTTCCATGCCATTTCCTTGGTATTACTCCGACCTAAACAATTCATGTGGAGGAAAAGGAGCAAGGAATTGATGTGTTAAACACAAAGTGAGTAATCATGAGGTGAGAGTTTTCTAAATGACTTTGTGACCTTCACTCACCCAAACCTCATCTACACTTCTTTTGTAGAAGTCTGGCCTGAGATGGCAATGTAGGCCCTGAATGCTGTTTCTAATCTTTAGTCTCTCTTCCACCATGTGCTGATTGATTTTATTCCAATATCCCGATCGCTAACCTATTATTCATTATGAACTTCTTCATAATTAAATCTGCAAGTAATGTAACTTCTATTTGGAGGACAGTTTGGTGGAAGTCATCTGGACTTAGCTCTGGCCCTGTCCAGCTTTCTTCCTCTGTACATCAGAAATTATATTGACCTGCTTTCCTCAGCTTAGCCAACAAAAAGTCGTGTGCAGTGCCATCCGGGGATAACATGGCCTATGAATGCTCTCCGTTTTGCAGGTTGTGTGGGCAGGCCAGGCGTACCTAAAGTATAGAAGCCTGGGCCTCCGAAGTTTACGTGTTAGTTACAACTAAGAGAATTCCCTGTGTCTGCAAGTCAGAGAGGCTGCTTTTTACTCGGCAGGTTCATTGTCTTAGATCCAAAGAACAGTGGTTCTCTTTGTTCTTGATAATTTTCTATTGTTTTCTTCCAAAATGTGGAACAAGAAAGGTTAAAGAAAAAGAGTGGGAGCCTAGAGAACATCTCTGAGTTGAGGAATAAACATGAGCATGAGCTCACATTGAAGACTGAGCTAGCTCTGTGTGTTTGAACACACACACATGTGAGTATACATTCTCAAGCATCTATGTTGGGGGGAGCATGTAGCCTGAGATGGACTTGCTCGCCTCTTTGAGCAGCAACAGCTTAAGACAGGGAAGGAGGTAGGGAGCTCTGGACACCTAAACAAGGAAGACAAAAGTCTGCTTCATTTTCCATCAGAAAGCAATGAGATGGTGGAAATGGAGAGTCACGTGGCATCAAGCATTCCATGTTCAGATTCTGCAGTTTCTAGAACTATTCATTGTGCTTAATTTTTCTCCTTTGCTGATATTAGTAATGATAGCACTGAGCATTTCTGGAACACTTTTCATCTTCAAAGCATTATATGAACATTACCTAATTAACTAACATTAACTTATTATAATTAAACTTGCCCTGGCTCACAAATCAGAACTTTACAAAGGGAGGGGGATTGGAGGAGAAAAGAAGGAAGCTTTCTAGCCACACAGGTTTTCCATGTTTTCTCTGATTAAAGTTTGATTCAAATTATCACAGATTTTTAAACAATTTTTGAAATAACCTAATAGGCTTCCCTTGCTTCTCAATGGTTAAATATGGATGAGAATGATAGTAATTAGTCACCAGAAAAGAAAATTGTCATTCTTATACCAACTTGTATTAATAGAAGAGTTTAAATGCCAACTGAAAGGTGTTGTTCTGAAGTGGCACGCTCTAAAATATTAAGCCAAAGAAATTTCTCTTCCTAGAGCAACCTCTGATTTCACACACACAAACTGGCGTGCACACACATGCACAAATACACACACATGTACACACTCACAGGAGCAGGCACACTCACACACACACTCACTGCTGAGTGGCGTCAGAATTCTGACTTCCCAGCTCCAAGTGCAATGAGCTCAGTGTTCTAGCTCATGAGCCTGTTTCAGACGTTTTAATGTATCTATTGAATTTCCTTTTTATTAACCTTAGCAAAAACTTTCGGTAATATTATATCCCAAGACCAAATAAAGCATCCTGTTTCCATAATTCCTAGACAGAAAAGCCATATAATCAAATGAGTCTATTTGGATGCTTGTTTTCTGTACATTACACTTATCTAAAATTATACTTGAAGGAATGGGTGGTGAGATATGGTTTAAGGCCTCTTAAAAGGTCCTTCTTGTTTTCTTTCTAGAAATGTCTAAGTGAAATATGTAGCTACGCTTGACTGGAAGCCATCACTAAGACTTTGTTCTAGTCAGAACATGCTCAGACTGTTCTAAAGTATTCATTTTAGTAACCAGCAAGTTCAGTATTGTATCAGAAATAATATTCCTCTTTATATAAACTCCCCTTAAAATTATAGTGTTTATAGGGAAGTAGTGAACAATGCGGTTAAAATGGCATAATTTCTTTTTTTTTTTAATTCATGTTGCTTGCATTGGTGAAATTATTCTACGTCCATCAACAAAGCAGACCTTCACAATGCCATAGAGAAATCATCGCAACTAGCCTGTATCTCTGTAGTTTTACTTCCTTTAAAGGCCTCCAATCTCAGAAGGGATGTGATCTTCCCTCCTCAGTGAGTCTCCGGGAGAGACTGATATAGCTCAGCTGACAGTGGTTACTCTCAGAAGCTGGTTATCGATCAGCTAAGATGATGCTTGCCGTTTATCTCTGCTGAATTTGATCTTTTTATTGTGCTCCTCCAACCACTATGTAATGAGAGCCTGAGGGCCAGTACTTGGCGGATCTTTATCCACCGAAGTCATTTCCACCTTCTTATTACCCCTGTGCCTCCCTATGAAGCTATACTTCATCCTTCTCCTCTGAAGAGTGAGTATCAAAGATAACAGAGGGTATGGGCATGAACGGAAGCTGGAAGCATCATCAAAACACCATCCACGAAGAAGCCAGGCATATCATCTCTTGCTAAATATTATTAGCTTTTCAAATATGATCTGTAGCCTTCTGATTTGCAAAGATATATAGCCATATTTAATTGTTTTGTTCTCTTACGAAGACTGTTTTGTTTCGTTTTAACAGCAGATTTAATCCAATGCTTGAAAAGTGTTCAATATCAAAGAAAAATGCATGGCTTATATGGAATTCAACACGTCAAGGTAGAAAAGAGATGATCCCATGGGCATCCAGTCACAGGCCTCTTGCAGACATATGAGACAGACAAAAGGGACCGCTGAATAAATCAAAAGAGGACATAATTCTGAAGAAAGATGTTTAAAACCCTCTCTCCATAAGGCTAATGACGTGCCATTTTTATTTGCTAGCCTGAAGCAAAGTCACCTAACAACCCATAACACTCCCAGAATTCCAAGTTTACTTTTTAGTTTCTGCCAGTGAAGTTGTACAACTCCTTATGGCATCTTACGAAAGCGCGGAATGCAGTGCACGCAAATCTGCAGAAGCTTGCTCTGCTCCCTTAATCCTGTAGAAAGATTTATCCACTGCTGATGAAAACTTAATTTCTGAGCCCCGCCTATTTGAATCTAAAATCTCTGTTACACTCTCGGTAATTGCTCTATATAATTCCAGTTGCAAATGGCATAAAAATCTACCCAAGCAACAAACAGCTATCTACAATGAGACCCTCCTCAAACATTCTTCTAAGTACAGAAAAAAGAAAAAAATTGTGTACGCCATGTGTAATGAGCTTGACAATACATAATAAGCCACAGAGATTTGGTGTGCAAAGGTAACACAGACCCAATATAAATATTTGAAGGCTCAGACTTGCTGGGCATATATTCAATACAGAGCCTATCATACAATGTTTTTATGTTATTTAAATTCATATACTCAAAGCTGTGTAATTCATGCCGAAAACTCATGGAGCTGTGACATGTAGAATCTCCACCTAAGTTTGTTTGATCTGTTCTGCTTGAGAGAGAATGAGGACTCTAATTAGAAGTTGAGTTTTGAATAACTTTTTCTGAATAAAGTTAAAAAAAACTTCAAAAAATAAAGCTGTCATCTTCCAAAGAGGAAAGCTTTCAAGATCGAGGCTGCTTGGGGGTTTTGAGGCAAAGAAGGATCCCACGTGTAAAGGGATTAGAAATGGAGGAAGGGTCAGTTTGAAAATGTGATCTTTCAGGAAGAACTACTTAAAATATATAAAATATTTGAATAATACACAAATGCCATTTGCCAGGATTATCCCCGAAAAGGGACTTCATGCTGGAAACCTCCTTCAACCTGCAATTTGCATCAAAGCAGAGAACAGAAATCCAGCCAAAAGTCACGCACAGAAGAAGGGAAACAGAGGACATGGATTCATGTTCAGTGAAAGAACTGAGATCTGTAATGACTGTTACATTTCATTTGTGTACTCCAAGCAAAATCTGTTAAAAATAAATTATATATGTTTAACTGGAAGTGTTCCTAGCATAATGGTATAAGGTACTCAGGGCTAAATTGAAACGATCATTCTAAAACTACGAAAATCTCAGGAACATAAATTATAATTTCACGGTATGCCTGGAAATGGTAGTTTTGCAATAAAATTAAAATATATATTCTCAGTGTTTGTCTGACAAATGCAAATACGTGAAACAAACATGGTTAGTAAATGAACCAACAATTTGCTAAATCTGGAGAAATCTGTTTTTACACTGAATATTTCAATTGGCAAAAACCTAAAAATTTTATCTTTCTAAAGGAATCACCATTGGTATAATTCACATGATGGTTCCCAAATGATCGGTGATTATAACAATAGAGGTTTTCTGTTCTTAAAAAATAACAAAACAAGAACCTTAGCAATGGGAAATACTTCTGCTACTATTAATTTTCTTTGTTGTTTGGATATAGACTCCAAACAAGGGCAAATGCAGACCAATTTACATGCCTTTGCTGAAGGATCAAATAAGGGTAAAACTAGAGGTTAGAATTACAAAACAAAAACCAGTCTTAAGTTAAGAAGACATATTGTACAGATGGTTTTTGCTTGCCTCTTGCCTATCATGTTTGCAAATGTACATAGGCAGCCCAACCACTAAAAAAGCTAAACGGGGCTACTAGTGTTCCAGCTGCTCACCCATTCAGCAAACCTTCCACCAAAAGAACTTATCGAATGCTAGTATCATCAATCTATTTTTAATGCAAACATTCTCAATTTACTAATTTTAAGAATAATAACACAAATTTAGCATTCTCCTTGCAATGGCAAATTTGCTTGCAAGTTATATTTGAATGGGCTTAGTGGCCACACTGCACCATCATCAATTCTATTTTTCAAAGATATTAGTTTATTTGAAAAATGCCAATTTATTATTGTTGTTGACATTTCCTGAATTCTGCCCCAACCAGGTACAGACGCTGTGAGGCAGGCCGTCCAGAGACACACGCAGAAAGTGCACTATTTGATCACATAGCTCTGTACACTCCTGGAGGAAAAAAGGTCTGATTTAGCATACTTATTTGATCTTTTCCCTGAAGGGTCTTTTTTTTTTTTTTTTTTTTTTTTTTTTATTGTTATGCAATTACAGTTGTATGCCTTTTCTCCCCATCCCTCTACCCCACCCCAGGTGAACCCACCTCCCTCCCCCCTCTCCACCCTCCCCCTTGGTTTTGTCCATGTGTCCTTTATAGTAGTTCCTGTAATACCCTCTTCCCACTATCCCCGCTCCCACCCCCCACCCCCGCCCTGGCTATTGTTAGATTGTTCTTAACTTCAATGTCTCTGGTTATAATTTGTTTGCTTTGACCCAGTAATTCCGCTGCTGGGATTATACCCTAAGAACACTGAAACACCAATCCAAAAGAATCTGTGCACCCCAATGTTCATAGCAGCACAATTTACAATAGCCAAGTACTGGAAGCAACCGAAGTGCCCATCAGCAAACGAGTGGATCCAAAAACTATGGTATATTTACACAATGGAATCCCTGAAGGGTCTTAAGAACAGTTTATTTAAAACTCTATTCAATCTCTCGTTTGAAGCACTCTTTGCCAGAGGCAACAATGCAGACTGAAGAGACCAGGCAGATACTCATTTAGAGACCAGTATTCAGGGTCCCAGCTCTTCTGCTGACCACCAGAGGATCTTTGGCCATTAAGCTTCAACCCGTTTTTCCTCGGGAGCCTCATCTATAAAATGAGGAAGTTTGGATTTTTATGAATATTGAAGACAGTATCAGAGCCTCTGATCACGCAGTGTAGTGGGGATAGTGACCACGGTAACTAGGTTTTTTTTAAGACAATTTTTAGAGCAGATTTAGGTTCAAAGCAAAATTGAGAAGGTACGGAGATTTCCCACATACTCCTTGTCTTCACACTTTTATAGCCTCCCGCACTATCAACATCCCCAATAGAGCGGTACATTTTTTATACAATTCATGGACCTACACTGACACATTATCAGCCCAAGTCCATAGTTTATCTTAGGGTTCACTCTTGGGGTTGTACATTCTGTAGGTTTGGAAACCAAAAAGCCTAAAATACAAACTCAGAAAAGGTAAAATATAAACAAAAACTTAATTATAATATAGTGAAACCCATAAACAAAATAAAAGGTATCAGATTTCTGCAAGTTTGCTAGGGAAGGAGAGGCCAGGAGAGGAGGAAGGCATTTGGTGCTGGCAGGCTGTTCTCTAGGGAGTTAACATGACAGAAAGAGAGGAATGTAGGAAATAGAAAACAAAGTTTAAGGCATTGGCCATTTTTGTAGGGCAAAAACTATGTACTTTGAATTGAAAAAATATTGTTCACATAAATTTCTGAAGATTTAAAATATTTTAACTTTATCACCAAAGTACTTTAATTCCAGTTTTTAATGATCCAACAAGTATTACCCAGGAGCCCAAAATAAACCTCAGAACAGTGAACTACAATCTTAGCATCAGCAATCCTATCTGCAGGCAGCATATCAACGAAAGGAAGAGTGAGCCCCGGGAAGCCATGTTGATGAACAGTACCCTAGTGGGCTTGCCATTTGGAAATGGAAAAATCAGGACAATGAAAGCATACTCTTGGTGACAACTCAACCTGCTACCAGCTAATAGTCATCTTAAGAGGCACTTTTCTACAAATCACTATAATTTAAAAACTTCATGCTTTGAAATTCCTTTTGCCAGATCAAATCAGACTCTCAGTTGGTGGAAGGCCCAAATGTAAGTTTTGTAACACACATCAATTACTATCTAATCCATCACTTGCAATGGTTGAATGTGCTCAGTGCCATTCCCAGAACGAGTGTCATAGAAACAAATAGCAGCATTGCGGTAGAAGCAGAATTTAAAATGCTCTAGTCATTATCTGCAAAGCATGAGTGGAACATGTGTAAGCAGGTGTTCAGTTTGGCCTTTTAATCTCAAGCCATATCATCTTTTAAACTCCTGAAGGCTCAAATTGTAAGCAGCAATGATGTTATGTAAAAAAAACATCAATTTCTCTAATAGCAATTTTATGTTAGCTCCTCAAACACTTTCTCTGGTAATAGCCAAAATTTTCCAGAAAAATGTATGGTCACTAACATGATCATTAACCTCAGTGACAGACACATCGTTCCCTTCCACCTGAAAAGTGTTGGTTTATCTGTGTCTTTCACATCGCCACAGGGTGCTTTCAACAGAAAATAACATTGCAAGGCTATCCAGTGTAAATAAGTTGATGTAAACATGAAAGAATAAACAGGCCATTTGAAGATCTAAACCAACCTCACGGCTGCATTTCCAAACCCGCGCAACCCGGTGGAATTATGTCAGGTATAACTTCATTTTCTGCTTGAATTAGCTAATTAAACAAGGTCAATTATCTTAATGAGAGATCATCATCCCCATCATTCAAATTTACTTAGTGTTTAGTATGTGCCAGGTACTGTTCTGTATATTTTACATGTATTAATTCATTTCCTCATAAAAATCATAGTGGTGAGTATTGTTATCCCATTTTACAAATGAGGAAACCAAGGCCAGTGTGGTTAAGAAACTTGTGCAAGGTTGTACAACTAGCTGTGTTAATGCTTGCCAAAGTACAAGTCCCATCCTCCCTTGAATTTCCTACAGCTCCATGTTTTGACAGTCTTCCCACCAGTCTCCCTGACCAGATAGAATGTTTTCAGGAAAACAGTCAGACAAAAATTCATTGGGACATAAAGTGGAATGGTAGCTGTCAGGGGCTGGAGGAAGGGGGTATGTTTAATGAGTATGGAATTTCAGTTTTACAAGATGAAAGAGATGTAGAGATAGTGGTAATAATGGCACAATGTTAAGAATGTGTTTAATACCACTGAACAGAACACTTAAAAATGGCTAAGATGGTAAACTTTATGTATATTTTACCACAATAAAAATATTGAAGGCATAAAAAAGAAGAAGAGAGGCAGATGAAAAGAAGAGATGCAGAGGTACCACTGGGGAAACTTTCTTGCACCTATCACTGTAGCTAGTTGAAAGGAGCATCCTCAGGGTTGGCATTGCATATGCATAGGTCTTTGACTTTCGAGACATGATGTATGGCCTGAAGCCTAGGACCTCCTTAGGTACACTGCTTGGAAAGCTGGCCCAGGTAACACAAACACACAGAAATCACCCCCAACAAGGGCATCATTCCACCTGGATACACTCTTGTTTGCCCATACCGGGCATCTGTCTCTTAACTTTACCACTTAGGAGAGGTGCACCAGACTAAAGATTTCATGGAAACTAATTGAGTAACTACAGTGATGGATTCCTTTTTATGGAATAAGAATGGTAATCAGTGGTCTGTACATTTAACATAAATAAAACTCATACAAAGAAAAATACAAAATTTATCTGACCTTGGACTACAAGAAAACTTATGGCCAGTAGTACTCACTCCACAAATATTTTTCCTTCACATCAACTCTCTTCATTAAAGAATCAGTGAAAACTCAGCCAGGCAGGGCTGATGGAATTGTCTGTACACTGACGCTCCTGTCTAGGTCTCTCCTCACACTGTCCATCTTAGGCTGTGTACTCACACTCTCCTTGTATCCTGTGTTTTGGAATGTCATTTCCTCATGTAAGTTCTCTTATTACTAATTCCAGGCAATTTTCAGTCTTTACTTTTGCCTTGCATAGCACCTGGTTTAAGTGTAGAGTTTACAGTGATTGTATTTCTAAGAACGTCTGCTCCCTGCGGTACAGCAGGGTTCCAGCTCAGGAAAGACTGCTCTTTCACCGTGCTGTTCTTCCTTTACGTCCCTGCTTCAGGTGACTCCCAGTCTCCCCCACATTGGGCCATTCTGAGACTCTTGGAGAAATGTTTGTTTTGTTCTCTTTTGTAGCCTCTTTAGTTGAAAAAAAATATTTTTCTGAGTAGGGTTTATTTAAGCAAAGGATGACTTGCCTTCCCCTTGTCCTGTTTGGGGGAAAGTGTGCTACCCTCCTCACATATCTTTATACTTTATTTCTAAAACAATTAGACGTTCCTGTTGACTCTTACAACACAGTTAGCGTATGATGTATCTCAGCTCAGAGGAAAAAGTATTAATTTCCAAAGTCTGCTTTAGGAGCCTGGAACAAGACACAATAAAGGGCAAGCTAAGAAATCATTTGTGATTCACATGAATGGTTTCCCAAAGAAGGAGCCTGGCTTCTTCTAGCACTATCAGTAGCTTTTGCTGTATTCTCAGCCCCAGGGCAACATTTAGTGTGCTGAGTAGTAAATTTGTGTATGTTATTATCTGAAGAACTGAAAACAATTTAAAAATCTCGTAAGGTTGTTAAGTTTGACCAAGGAGGAAGGAAACACAGATGTCAACATTTGACCTGAAAGCATACTAAACAAACTCACTAGAAAAGCAAGAGTGACTGATTTTTTTTATATTTGTGGAACTGCCAAAGAGAAGCTTATCTCTCAGCTCCTGTTTCTTTTTTAACCTATTAATACTGTGCATTAGGAGTAGCTATAAAATATCCTTGGTTATGTAGTGAAACAGTGAAGTCATTGAATAAAATCATACAAATAATGCATTAGAAAAATAAAAACAATTTAAAAACCAAATCAGTTAGGATTCATTTGGACACAAGTAAAAAATAAATCAATTTAGAAAGCTGTTCAACTAAAAATGGGTGACATCAAAAATAAGGAGAAGTAGGAAAATTACTGTCTCACAAAATGATGAAATCCATGAATCCTGAACCAGGGGCTTGAATGATATCACCAGAACTCAGTTTCTGTCCACTGTTGGTTCTGCAAACCTCTGGGTTGACTCCCTTCTCAGGTGGACTCTGTCCTCATGGGAACTTTGTAGCTCAGGGTCACCTCAGGCTAGAGCTAGCAAGCCCTGCAGAGAGAGATGGTCTCTTCCTCACTTTAACAAATGTCTCAGAAATGAGTCTCATTGTCCTGACCTAGACTATTTGCCCTTCCCTGAACCAACCACATGTCAACGGAACATCATACATTAGATCTGGTGCTGCCTAAGAGGCCCATCCCCTTGGATGGTAGGGACTGGGGAGAGAGGTTCCCCAGGGTAAAATCAAGGTGTCATTATTAAAAAATAATAATAAATACAAACAGGATTCATGCCAGACAAGCTAAAGGTTGCTCACTTCGGCATTCAATTTAATTAACTCCCCAACCTCAGCTCATGAGATAGTGATCAAAACTTTTAAAAAGGGAAATTAAGTCTAAATTTTGACTAATCAGCAAAAACAGACACATAAATAAATATGTTAGGATAATAGCCCATCCATTTCAACAGCAAGAAAATAATGTGGCTCACTCAGCAGGAATAAAATCTGATTCTATTCAGAGACAATTATTACCTCAGTTCGAAAGCTGTAAGCATCCAAGTACATGATGATACACTCTGATGTCAAAGAGGTCCTATTCCTCTTCACTCCAATTTGCATCTTGCTCTGACATTACACTACATGATGTGGGCCAAGTGCTCTTGTATGCGAAGGGAGTTCAGAGTAAACGAGCTAAAAATGTGTTAAATACATAATGGCTCTTGTTTCAACTTAGCTGTGACTGCTGGATTGCTGCAAACACCAAAATGATAGTACTGCTAATGAGGAGATTTGTTCATAACTTACTACACTGACAACTCTAATGTTCAACCATAATGGTTATTATTTATTGATATGTTGTGTGTATACAAAGCAGTGGCTGAAGCCAAAAGCAGCCTCTTAACAGAACCCAAGCCTATTAAATTGTGAATCATCTCCTAAAAATAACTATTTTTTAAAAAAACTCTGTTCAACATGTCTGTTGTTTGAAACACCTTAATTAAAAGACAGAGACATATATTTAAAGTCAGAACACCAGGGTTCCTCCTGTAAGAGACTGAAGTGACAACCCCAATGCTGGTAAGGGTGCAGACAAGCAGGCCCGTAAGACTTCGTCAGTGGGAAAGTGTTTGACCCAGCCTTTTGAAGAGGAATCTGACACAATATATTAAAATTTTAAAGGCACATATTCTTTGACTCAACAATTTTACTTCTGGGAATCCACCCTGTAAAAATTAAAGTACCAGTACGTGAGGACATACGTATAAGGATGCTTACTGCAGTTGTGTTTGTGACAGCAAAACCTGGAAAAACCTACATATCTGCAAGAATAGAATATTTGAATACACGTAGGTGCATCTATATGGTGCAGATTATCATGTGACTGCTATAAGAACAAGTCAGATTTATATCTAGTTTGGCAAGATGTGTATGATCTAGTATCAAGTGAGGAAAGAAAGATCCAGGAAAATTAGATGGATGATGACACATAGTGATGGAGAGACAGATAGACAGGCAAGTACACAAATACATAGTGCGATCACACATTTGCATAAAAGAATAGAATAATAGGGTTTGGATTTAGGTTTTACAATTTGAGTGATCTTTGAACCTCATTTTTATCTGCAAAATAAAGGTAATTTTGTGAAGATTAAATGAGACAATGATGAAAATAATGTGTGAACTGTATACAAAAATGAAATGTCATATAATAATATTATTACAAGATGGTCTCATGGGAGTCTGAAATTTAGGTTCCACAAAGTCTTCCAAGGATAGTATCAACTTAGAGAGTTGTATTCAGCTCTATTCACATCAATACCAGTCACCTCTTCTGGTCTCTAGTTGTATATGAGGTGTTCACAAGAGAGAAAACAAATGTGGTTAATAACCACTAAAGATTACCCACTCAGTGCCAGAAACACAACCGCATATGTGCCCAAAAGGAGCCACACAATCTGTTCAGTACTTTCAGCCCTAAGAAGATCACGTTTATTTAGGTGGCTAGTGAAGCAGAGGATCAGAGAAGATAATAGCCTTGCATGAATACGATTATATACAAGTGTTCTCACTTTTTGAAATTAACATATTCTCTCCCCATACATGCCATGAAGTGGGTTGATCATAAAATAGATACACTTTTATATTCTGTCTTTGGGGCCAGAGGGCTATTTCTTCCTAGCTGTGTAACCCTGGAAAACAACTTTTCCTCTTTGTGTCCAAGTTCCTTCCTTTGCTAAATGGGGGGTGACAATAAAACCTACCCCTTAAGACTATTGTGATAATTAAACGAGTTAAAACACTTAAAGGACTTAAAACAGAGATACCACCTAAAAGGTGCTCAATAAATGTTATTTATTATTATCCTAATCTTTCAGTGTACCATAAGTTTATGTGTCTTTCCATATTCGTTACATAGTCTTCAAGTTTAATAGAACATAAATAGTATGCTATATCAAGTGGGTGTATTATAATTTATCTGGACATTATATTTACTTCCTATTTTTCAAAATGCTTTTCTATTTCACAATTATAAACAATACCTTAATCAATATCTTTGTACATCGAATTTTTCCATACTCTGGATTATACCCATGAAATAGACCACTAGAAAAGAGTGTAGAGGAAGAAAGAGCATAACAGTCTTTTAGTATTTTGATGTATCTTTAAAGTAAGACTTTAGATTATGAAATTATCTTTACTTCTTCCATCTTGAACCTCCTTCAGAACTTGACATGGTGTTCTTCATCCAGTCATTCAACACTGGCTGATGCTTTTATCAAGGTTGATTTAAGAAAGGTTACTATAAGAAATTACCATATTAAAATTCATCTACAATATTATTTGCATTTCAGATCTTTAAAATATAGTTTTCTAAGTATGATCACGTCATATTAGAGCTCTGCTGATGTTAATAAATCAAATTGAACTAGAGAAAAAAGGAAAAAAACAGGGAAGCCTACTTACTCAATGATGTCTCTAGCACATAAAATTTCCCCTATGATTCATACACTCAAAAACCATGCACCCCTAAGTATTTGGCTCCTTCTGACTCATTCTGAAACACTCTGACAACTTCTCCTTTGAAATTCAAAATGTCCCAATACTGTTAAGATCCTCTTTTCCTCTAATTAATGAGTTCCCTTTCCCACTGGCAAAATGCAAGAGTGATAATCTCTGTATTTACAGATTGTGGAATGAAGCACACAGCTGGAGTCTTCCACTGCCCACTAGTCTCAGTGTTTCCATCTTCCCGGCATGCTTCTCTCCAACCTAACACTGGATTTCCATTATCCTCCTTCCCTGCCACCCCACCATTTCTGCCCATAGTGACATTGTACCATTCAAAATCCTGGATGTTTCCTGAATCCCATTTCCATCAGCAGACCCGAAGATTTCTGTACCCTCTGCACAGTTTGCTTAAGGAGACACATTGTCCTCCCTAATTTAGGTGGATTTTTCAGGCTTTCAAAGCACAGTTACCTCTCCTATAATAATCTCCTCTACCACACCCTTGAGTGTTTTATCTTATGTGGAGGTCACGCCACACAGAGAGCTCCTATCAGGCAAGAGAAAAATTGAATCCATAATGTTTGCTTTCATTGGCCCCTTTCCCTTATTGCTAATTATCACAGTATCCAAAAAATAAACATGAAAATCATTCCTCAGGTATTTTTCTGTTCTATTGCTACAAATCACAACAGGCTGCTGGTCTGGCAACTTTGCCACCAATTATTGAATTAATTTATTTTCCAGCAAGCTTGCTTTTTGTTCTATATAGAACATAAGTGGCACTCAGGGCTGGCAAGTGTGTACTAAGAAAGCAAGACTAGTGTTAATTTAACTTACCATGAAAAGCACTTAAAACCCCCACACCTTCCCAGTAGACCCTTGCTGACCATTATCTACCTCCCAGGCAAGACCAAATGAGTGACTTCAGATACCTGGAAATTTCACCTAAGTGGCCTTGCATGAACCTAGACTAAATTTCAAATTAAAATCATCCTTTGAAACCCCACTGGAAATCCTAGCAATATGGCTGGGGTGATGCTACCGGTTGGCAAAATGGCAAGTCATTTATCCTCTCTGCCCTTGTTTCCTAACACATGAAATGAGAAACACTGATTCACTTCACAGGAAGGTGGCATGTGTTTAATTAACTAATAACACACATCAAAAATACAAACGGCAGAACACCTCCACTCATCCCCTAAGCTCAGTAAATCTGCCTAAAGCATTATTGTTTGGTTCATATAACCTAGATTTTTCCTTGAGTTGTGCCTCTGGTCTGGCCCCAAAACACATTTTTGTCTAAACACATAGATACTTAAAGTCACATGTGTGGATTTTAATATCCTATTTTAATGTTTTCTTTTCATTGTTGCAACTATTATATTTTCTTCATCAAATGTGCACTGAGATTTCCATTTACTACAGAAAACACTAAGTACTCAAGCCAAAAAAATTACATGTCTGACTAGCATATATCTAGCCAAATGAGCCCACATCAAAATCAGTTTTACTTTTCTTACTCCAAAGTACCTTCTGTGACTAGACAAAAGATGATGGAAACTTCATCCTAGAACATTGAACCCTGCCAGGCATATTTCCATCTGTCCTCTTGAAGATTGCCAAAAGCAGTTTTTGAGGTTGTTTTCTTTTTTTTCCATAGTTAGTCAATCAAAAATTCTCTCAGGCAGAAGTTATTCAAGGACTAGGAAATGTGATTGTTCCTGCCCTGACTGACCTCTTGAACTGTGAAGACACACCTGACCAAAAGAAGAGACAAAACAACTTATACAGAAGTGGCACCTTCAGAACATATTTACTTCCTTCCTTTAGCTACGCAAAACACTCACAGACTTTCAGCCTAAATGATGAAGAATCATATTCGTAAGGAGAGAGAGAAAATTAGATGACTTAGACCCTTAGTAAGTAGGAAGCATCACAGCTAGAGTATGGAGCCAAGAAGATTAGAAAAGAAATCAAGTTGATACCAAGAAGGGAAGACAAAGGTCAAGGACTTGGGATTGAATGGATCAATGGCTAGTTATCCAAGTCGGAAAGTAGACTACCCAGTTTGACAGTGGGACAAAAGAAAGTCTTACTGATAAACAGTGGCACAGAGAAAAAGCATTCATGTTAAAGACGTTTATTCTCTTCTGAGCAGAAGATCAAGGAAAAGATGAAAGTTTTCTTAATTCTTCTCCTTGAACTAGCACTATGTTAATTCATTAACCTGTGCCAAATTAACAGTCATTTCTCTTCAGTCAACTCTGGTCAGTCCTACTTCTCAGTTTTTCCCCAAAGATTCTTAAGATGACCAAATATCTCCAAGACCAGATCCTGTCCGTGGTTGGGCTCTTACTGCTTCAAGCTGTTCTGTTGCTTTTTATGTTTCTCCTAAATAGTCATGGCAGGGTCATGCCTGGATATTGTAGTTTCTAGATGTACAAATAAGTTAATAAGTCTTTATTTAAACACCATAGGGTGTTGATCATCATGTGAAATACTATGAGAATGTTGTTTTAAAAAATGAGGTCCCTTCTTTCACTAATAAAATTTCTTATCAAATTAAAGAGTGCAAACTCCCACAAATATACTAGCACTGATCCAATGTATTAACAAAACAATTTATGGTCAAATGGAAGTCAAGATAATACTGGAAAAAGCAGAATTCAAAGGCCCTGAATGAGCACCCTCCAACCACAACTTCAGGAAATGAGGTTAGACCTAAATGGGAAAGTGACCACTCCAGCTGCCTCCCTTTCTTACTTCCCATTCACTCCTTAACCCTCTGGCATCTATCTTCCTTCCCCTACATGCTTGTTATATGGAAATTAGTGGTTCCCAAATTTAGTGTGCATCAGAATTACCTGGAAAGCTTGTTAAAACACAGATTGCTGGGCTTCACTCCCAGCGTGTCTGATTTGGTAGGTCTGGAATGGGGCCAGAGAGTTGCATTTCCAACAAGTTCCCAGGTGCTGTTGCTGCTGGTACTGCTGCTTCTGCTCTGGATACCTCTATGGAAATGGCCATGTGACAATGAACAAGTCTATTTTTCAAGAGTGAGACAGCCTACCCTCTCCCTACCTCAGAGAATTACTGAAAGGACCTAAAACTTGTAAAGAAAGTGAAGCCTTATGAAAGCACTCCATAAACTAAGCAGATATGCCATTAGTGACCTTCAACACCAGCCTAATCTTCTCTTCTTGTTGCATTTGACCTCAGGGGGCACTTGGTTCTCGAAGCCCTGCTCCTAATTCCACTGCTCTTCTCTGTCTCCTTCACTTGTCCTCTATGCCCTGCTCTTCTCTATATATACTTTCTCTCTATAAATTCATTTAGTCTCACTGGCTCAAAAATCACTTATAAGAAAATACCTTCAAGTTCCACATTTCTAACTTATTCTGCTCTATTCACAACTTCTCTAGGCTTAAAAATATAAAATTACATTTTACTTTCACCGCTTCCTATCTCTTCCCAGATATCAGCAGTCTCAAATGCTTTCTCTCATGGCCTTTAATGTTATCTGCCATGTTTCCTCCCTCCCTCTCCAATCCCAGTGCTGCCATGCTTGCTGGCTTCTGTCCCACTGGTCTCCCACCAGGCCTCTCAACAGCCTCCCTGCTCAAGTTTTCCTAAATTCTCCCTCCTTGTGAAGTTGCTTAAAAGACTGCTTTCATGAACTCCCCCACCTCCTAACTCTAAAATCCACTGTGGCTTCTCATAGCCTAAATAATGAATTCCCAAAGCCAACTCAGATATAAGGGTCTTTGCAATCTGCCCTCACATTGGAGCAGAGGCTGGATGGATGCCTGTCAGGGCAGTCATAGGACAGACTCCTGCACTGAGCAAGCTTCCTTCCCAGCACACAAGTTGTATTAAATATTTAAATCTTGGGACTTCTGGTCAAGTTGGAGGCATAGTAAACATGCTTCACCTCCTCGTGCAACCACAGAAAGAATTACAACTAGACCTCAAAACAAATAATACCCAGAGCTGTCAGAAAATCGAGCTGTATGGAAGTCTAACAACTAAGGATTTAAAGAAGTCACATTCATCCAGACAGGTTCCTTTTCTACAATAGGCCACACTACTAAGATAGGGAGTCAAAGCAGCTCTACCTAATACACAGAAACAAACACAGGGAGGCTGCTAATGTGAGGAGACAAAGAAATATCACCCAAATGAAAGGACAGAACAAAACTCCAGAAAAATAACTAAACAAAACAGAGATAACCAACTTATCAGATGGCAGAGTTCAAAACAATGAGATCTGGATGCTCAAAGAACTCATTGAGTAGAGAAAAAAATAAAAAAGACCCAGGAAGAAATGAAGGTTACACTAAGTGAAATAAGGAAAAATCTACAAGGAATCACCAGTGCAGGGGATGAAGCCAGGATTCAAATCAATAATTTGGAACATAAAGAAGAATTAAGCATTCAACCAGAACAGCAAGAAGAAAAAAAGAGTTCAAAAACACAAGGATAGTATAAGGACCCTCTGGGACATCCTTGAATGTACCAACATCCAAATCATAGTGAGGCCAGGAGGAGAAGAGGAAGAGCAAGAAATTGAAAACTTATTTTAAAAAGTAATGAAAGAAAACTTCCTTACTTTAGTGACAGAAATAGACATACAACAAGTCCAGGAAGCACAGAGAGTCCAAAAAAAATTGGACCCAAAGAGGACTACACCAAGATACATCATAATTAAAATGCCAAAGGTTAAAGATAAAGAGAGAATCAAAAGCAACAAGAGAAAAGCAAAGAGTTACCTACAAAGGAGTTCCCATAAGACTAGCAGCTGATTTCTCAAAAGAAACTTTGTAGGCAAGAAGGGACTGGAAAGAAGTATTTAAAGTGATGTAAAGCAAGAACCTACCAACTAGGTTACTCTATCTAGCAAAGCTATTATTTAGGATGGAAGGGAAGATAATGTGCTTCCCAGACAAGGTAAAGCTAAGGGAGTGCATCATCACCAAGGAAGGAGGTAGAAAGGAACTAATGGTAATGGGAAAAAAATACAATCGAGATTAAATTTAAAAAATTGCAATAAATATGGTACTCTCTACCTCCCCAAGAAGAGATTATCACAATATAAAATCTTACTAATTATGTTTGTATTTGTTTACTTATTTATCTGTCTCTAGCTTCATTTCCTAACCTCCCATAACTAGAATATAAGTTCTAAAGAAGAAACTTACTGGGGTTTTCTAAGATTTATCCCCAGCAACTAAGAATTGTACTTAGGATTCCTCAATACATATTCATCAAAAAATTTAAATAAGTGGAAGGTTCACTCATGAGTCAGGATGGGTTACAGAAACCCACAATTCTAAAATCTCAATGGGCTGGAACCACAATGATGCATACCTTGTAAAAACTAGTGGGCCCCACTCATCATAATCCTTTGGGGTCCATGATTGACAGAGGCTCCCTCTCAACGTATGTGTCCATGAGGATCAGCACACCAGTGGAACAAGATGTGTTTAAATGCATGTGGCTCTTCAAGCTTCCAGCAAGAAGTGACACATACCGATGTCGCTTGCTTTTGACAAAGTAAGTTATACAGCCAGGCCTAACCTCAAAGAAGGTGGGTAAGTATAATACTTCATGTACCCCAAAAAAGGGAAGATGAAAATATTTGGTCAGCAGCACTTATTATTTCATCCCCCATTCTACTAGAAAATTCTTCCACCAGAAGATAATAAAAATATTTGGTCATGTGCATTTCTGACTTTCATATTCACCCTCTATTTAAAGCTTTCTGCCACCAACCCAGGCTAACATAACCTCTCTAAATACCTCTACAGTTATTTCTGTAATACTTACTTGGTGTAATTGTTCAATTCCCTCCTTCCCATCTGTACTATTAATAAGGAGGGCAGGGACCCATATCTCTTTTCCTTTTAACCTAGTATTCTGAGAACCTGGCTCAGTACCTTTCACATAGTAGATTCTGAACAAATAGTCACTGAAGGAATATCTTATAGCATTTATGTGTATGTGTTTTTTATCTGTACAATTAGACTAAATATGCCTTTGAATATTTAGAAAAACATGAATTTCTATTTCATGTACCTTCCAGCTCACTTCTCATGGAGATATTTTCATTTTGCCCGAGTACCATAAATAGTTGTTGAATTAAGTTAATTAATTTCATTGAGGCCCCTCATCCACATGCAGGGCACAAAACACCCACTAAAAAGGGGCTCTCAAAGCCCAGCACCACCATATTTTGAACACATACTGACAGAAAATACAAATCGCCATCCCTGGCTTCCTACAAAAGTATCATGGCCAATTTTCTTCGGTAGGGAAAAAACAACAAATGACCGCATGGTTCTGTTGGTGGTCAATCCATGTCTGGAAGTGAAACTCTTCTTTCCACAGGATTTCATCACAGCAGTAACCACAGGACTCACATTTTGGTCATTGATAGTATCTCAGCTCAGCTATGTATCCTAATGTGAAAATGAAACTTGTGTTCCACCCCCTTATGTTCCCTTTCTTTAAATTGCCAATTCCTAAAATGATGCTGAGATTAAAATCTGTTCTTCCTTGAGCAGGGTCATTGATGTGCTGACAGGTCTGTCTCAAAAACCCCACTACATGAGAAAAAACAGTGATGCCGTTGAGATTTTTTACATCAGAAAATGTCCTTTGACTACTAGGCGGTTTCTATATCTGCTGACAACTTTAAAGCACATATATTTGGACAACTTTCCTGCTACAATACCATTGGACTCATAACCTTCTTTCTTAGAAAAATGTTGTTTCAATTAACTGAGTATTCTTAATCTTTCAAATCACACAACCCAGTATGGCATAGTAGAAAGAGTTAAAGAGGTCTTCTTTAATTCCATAGCATATCTTGGACAAATTATTTAATCTGAATTTTCAATTTCCTTATCAAAAAAATGAAGATAATAATGCCTACCTCATAGGATTAAATAACACAGCATTGGAAGTACTTCATCTCTTTTCGTGGCACACGGTGATACTTAACCAATGTTTGTTGTTCTCTAACAGATACTTTAACTGTTAAGCGTAGTACCAATTTAAAGTTCCTTTAAATAAAATCACCTAACAATAGCAGAGTTAATGAATCTAAGAGCCCACAACAGAACCTGGTAAGCTCTGCACATTAATGTCAGCTGTAATCATCTAAACTGAGACATGCTGAACTGCAATGTGATCTTCGTACCTTCCTGCATCTTTGTCTCTTATATACAGCTTTTCTAAAATGCATTGTGTTCTCTTCTCTTGTGGTTAGGATTGCATATTAGAACTTTTTTCTAGGGGGTGCAATTCAGCAATATTCATCACAATTTTAAATGTATAAATTCTTTGAACCAGCGATCTTCTTTCTAGGAATTCATCCTATAAATATACTAACACACATGTAATACAATATATGTAGAAAACATCTCTGGTAACATTGTAATATCAAAAGGTGGAAAATAACCTAATATTTATTAATAGGAGAGTAGTTTTAAAAATTATGGTATGTCCATGTAAAGAAATATTATGAATGCCTATGTTTTCCTCTAGGACTTTTATGGTATCACAGCTTATGTTTAAGTCTTTTATCTATTTTGAGTTTATTCTGGTGTTTGGTGTAAGTTGGTGGTCTACCTAGTGTCATTTTTTTGCATGTACCATTCCAGTTCTCCCAACACCATTTGTTGAAGAGGCCATTTTAACTCTATTTTATGCTCCTGCCCCCTTTGTCAAATATTAATTGGCCATAGAGACACGAGTTTATTTCTGAGCTCTGTATTCTGTTCCATTGATGTATGTGTCTGTTCTTATGCCAGTACCAGGATGTTTTGATTGCAGTGGCCTTCTAATATAGTTTGATATCAGGTACTGTGATCCCTCCTACTTTGTTTTTCTTTCTCAAGATTGCTGAGCTATTCAGGGTCATTTTTGGTTCCACATAAATTTTGATATATCTGTTCTAAATCTGTAAAATATGTCATTGGTATTTTAATGGGGATTGTGTTGAATCTATAGATTGCTTTGGGTAGTATGGACATTTTAATGATGTTAATTCTTCTAATCCATGAACACAGTATATACTTCTATTTATTTGTATCTTCCTTCATTTCTTTCTTCAGTGTTCTATAGTTTTCTGAGAATTCCCACTTTGCTGAGTGTTTTTATCATAAGTGAGTGCTGTACCTTATCAAATGCTTTTTCTGATTGATATGATCATGTGATATTTGTCTTTCCTTTCGTTTATGTGGTATTGCATTTATTGATTTGCAAATATTGTACCATCCTTGCATCTCTGGGATAAGTCCCACTTGGTCATGGTGTATGATCTTTTTAATGTATTGCTCAATACAGTTTGCCAATATGTTGTCAAGGATTTTAGCCCCTATGTTCATCAGTGATATTGGTCTGTAGTTTTGTTTCTTTGTTGTATCTTTACCTGGTTTTGGATTTATGATCATACTGACCTCATAAAAAGCATTTGGGAGTCTTCCCTCTTCTTGAATTTTGATTTGATCTCCAAAATATATAAAGAACTCACACAACTCAACACCAGGAAGAGAAACAACCCAATTAAAAAATGGGCAAAGGACTTGAACAGACACTTCTCCAAGGAGCACACACAGAGGGCCTATAGGCATATGAAAGGATGCTCAATATCACTAGCCATCAGAAAAATGCAAATTAAAACCACAATTAAATACCACTTCACACCAGTCAGAATGGTCATCATTAACAAATCAACAAACAATAAGTGCTGGTGAGGTTGTAGAGAAAAGGGAACCCTTGTGCACTGTTGGTGAGAATGCAGACTGGTGCAGCCACTGTGGAAAACAGTATGGAATTTCCTTCAAAAAACTAAAACTGGAACTGCCTTTTGATCCGGTGATTCTACTGCTGGGATTATACCTTAGGAATCCTGAAGCACCAATTCAAAACAACCTATGAACCCCAATGTTCATAGTAGCATTATTTACTGTAGCCAAGTGCTGGAAACAGCCTAAGTGCCCATCAGTAAATGAGTGGATAAAAAAACTGGGGTACATTTACACAATGGAATATTATACAGCAGAAAGAAAGAAGGAACTCCTAACTTTCATGACAGCATGGATAGAACTGGAGAGTATTATGCTAAGTGGAATAAGCCAAATGGTGAAAGACAAAGGACATGATCTCACTTATAAGAGGAACCTAATGAACAGATGAGCAGAATAGAACCAGAAACATGGAAACAAGGAAGAGACTGATGGTGATCAGAGAGGATAGAGGAGGACGATAAGGGGGAAAGAAAGGGTAGAGTCTAGTCAAAGAACAGGTACAAAGGACCCATGGACAAAGACAACAGGGTCAGGATTGACTGTGGGAGTGGGGGATGGGTGGCACAGAGGAGAGCAATGGGGGAAAATTGGGACAACTGTAATAGAACAACAATAAAAAAAAATACTATGAATGAAGCAACCTTAAATACTGACATGGAACAATCTCCAAGATATGTCATTAAGCGAAAAGAGCAAAGTGCAAAGCAATGTTTGTGATATGCTAAAATTCATGTTAAAAATTAGATACATATACATGCTTGCATAAGCATGGACCATCCCTAGAAGGACACAGCAGACCAGTAATGAGAATTGCCTCTGGGAAGGGGAACCACGTGGCCCAGGGAAAGAGTAGAGGCATAGTTACTTTGCACAGAATATCCTCATAATACCTTTTGAATTTTGTGCCGTGCACATGTTGTTTCTTTACTAAATATCTGTAAATCACTGATTAAATCTGAGAAGCACTGATAGACAAAGGAAACTTGTAGAATACTTTACAAATTTACAATGTTTTGTTCTGGGTTTTTTTTTTTTTTTACAAAAACAAGGTTTTCATATTACTTGTAATTATTTAACAATTAGTATAAAATGCCTGGAAAGGGAAAATATTAGTTAAATCACTGTCACTTCCATATCACGATGACTATCTCTCAAACAACATGCATTTATTGAATACTTAAGTCCCTGATGCTCTGTTGGATACAGTGAAAAGGAGAGGTGCAAAAGAAAGAGGGTCCAGGTCTCCTCTCAAGAATTTACAGTCTGGATGAATGTATGGATGAATGAGACAAACAGGTGAAATGGTGAACAGCATCCAGCAGTAAAAAGGCATCAGGTAGCAGTGAGGCTGGGAGGTGTGAGGAAACTTTATAAGGGGGGGGGGGTATTGTAGAGATAATGGTGATGTTGGGGACAAGTTATACTTCTTCCTTTCTCCATTTCCTTCCCTTTAAAATCGAATAATCTACCTTGGCTCTCTCCCACAGGGATGCTGTTAGGATTAATGAGGTAAACGTTTGTGCTTATGTAGAGTCTTTCTTCTGAGAACTCAGAGTGCTTTGCAAAGTATTCTTATTAATATTCATAGGATGGTTTATATATTTTTCCACCTTTCACTTTGGAAGTTGCACATTTCTACCTAAAGATTGCCATTCTTCTCTCACTCTTCCTCAACATCACTTTCTCTTTTGCACCAAAACAGTGCAGGTTTGAGCTTTAATGTACTGGTGGTTTTATAAACTAAAAACATCATACAATTTGCCTGCAGGAGAACCTATCTTTACATTCTAAAATTTCTACAATATCCTCATTGTATACATATGCATGATAAACCTGAGCTCAAGGTAAGATATTGAACAAATATATAATACAGAGAAAAAAATTACCTATAATCAAGACTGTTCCCTGAGAAGGGTGAATCTCAATAGCAGTAAATCATTTGAAGTTGTTTAGGGATAAAGGTTGAGCCCACCTATCTCCACTGTCCCCAGGGACCAAACTGCTCTGCATAACAGGAGTGGTTTGGGGTTGAGGCAGAAGACAGAGACTATAGAGAGAGGAGGTGAGTGCTGAGGAAGGAAGGGAAAGGAGCCAGGTAAGTAGCAGGAGGTCAAGCACAGCAGGGATTGACTCCTCCATATCTTCCCTCCCCACAGATAAATGCATTCCACTAAAGCTTACACACTGCTAGGAGGGGATCTCTTACGTAAACTGGGAGAGCTTGCACCCAGAAAGACGGGAAGATGAAACAAAGATGTGATGAAGCTTGGGAAATGACAGAATCATGAGAGAATTCTGGAATTTCCACGCCATGGGACTGACTAGGATCCAACTTAATTAGACAAAATGAGGGAAAGGGGGCTTGGCTGACATGAGGGTATAGATATGTGATATTTATTAATACTTGTTATCTATGTATGTATATCAATATCAAAGTCAAATTTTAGGGTTCGAACAGATGGTCCAGTCCAGCTCTTCTCTTGGACGAAGTGGAGAAGGGGAAGCAGAGAAGTAAATATATAGCCTCCTGGTGCCGCAGCCAAGACTGGATCCCAAGTCTCCCACCTCTGGTGAGGTGCTGGCCACAGGTAACCCAAGCACACCACCTCCCAACGCATCTTCCTTCAGGGTTGTTTCTGCCCTGTTTGGGTGTGTGAGAACAGCACTGGCTGGAGCCTTCTGCTTGAGAGGTACTAAGAGGGCTGCCTTTTCATATCACACTACCTGTTTGGCTCTAGGCCCATGTCACAAAACAAAGCTTCTTGCAGCAACTGAGAAGAAACAATTTGCATAACTTAAAGCTATGTTAGAGTGTTGTGCTTCATGCCTGAGCAGCATAAGTCTTGAGCTTTAAATAGCCCGACCTTAACATACATTTAAGAGCAATGTTCTAAAGGCTGTGTTACATAAAGTGAAACACTTAGTGACACCACAGCAAAGTGTCAGGTACCCTTTCTTACAAATTGACAGGAGCCAGCTCAGTTAGGCAACTGGGAGGAAAACTTTTCTGTGTCATGAAAGCCAAAAGAGGTCAGCCCTGTTTATAATTTGGAGAGACAACAGTATTCTACCAACCCCAAATGTCTCCTCCCCTGGTCTCCCAGGACCTAGATAATCCTCTAATAGAGCCACTGTAAGATCGCTCCTCTGGATTAGACGATGGAAGAAGAGTCATGATTCCTGAAGGACACTTAGGAATGCCTAAATGTGCTGTGGGTACGACTAAGACCACAGGCCTTAGCTGGTGGATGGAAATTGTAGACAACATCTTTCTCTCCTTCTGGTCTTCTCCCACTTCCTAGTTGTCACTTCACCTTTTAGAAAGCATGATAGACCAAGTTGTGCACCAGAATCACCTATGACACTTTCATAAAATATAAATGACTAGGATTCACCCCAAACTCACCAAGTCAGACTTTGTTTGGAAAGTGGTAGAGATTTGAACAAGTATGTTTTTGAAATGCTCCTGCAGGCATCTGATGCAAGCTCCTATCTAACAACCACTGGAGGTAAGATAGGATGTAGGGTTAGGTCAAGGTTGGGAAAGAGGTATCCTGAAAGCCTGGAGACTAGAGAAAACCTGGAAACTATGGCAGCTGGGAGGGATCGGTCCCAAAAACTGCATCCCAGGGCAAGTCCCTGATATGAAGGGAGCACAATCACTGAAAGGTAATCACTCTGGAAAGAGGCCGAGAATTTCAGACCACACTGAGAACAGTCTCCCAAAATGGACTGCCTGAAACAAGTAAGAACCTTACTCAGTGAAACTGCCATATACACTTACATTTGCTTATGCATTAAATTTAATATACTTCATGTAAGTATAGGACCACATCATGTAAGCAATGTGTCCTAGAAATCTCCAGAGAACAGAACCAATAGAGGATAATAGATTAGACAGGTAGATAGATGATTGATAGATAGATAGATAGATAGATAAGATAGATGATAGATAGAGAGATAAGGAATTGGCTGTCACAACTTCAGAGGCTAGTAAGTCCCACAATCTGGGAGGAGACCCAGGAGAGCCAGTAGTGTGCCTCCAGTCCAAGTACAGGAGAAGTCTGAGCTCAACAAAAGGCAGAAAGAAAGCACATCTTTCCTCATCTCACCTTTTATTCGATTCAGGCCTCTAGCTGACTGGATGAGGCCCACTTACACAGGGAAGGCCAATCCACTTTACTCAGTCTACCAATTCAACTGTTAATCTCATCCAAAAACACCTTCACAGACACACCCAAAGTGTTTAACTAAATATCTGGACCCACAAAATTAACCATCACACCATTCTTAAAGTGTTCATATTTTTATGTTAAAGTTGTGGGAATCTTTCACACAAGGGAATATCTGATCTGATTCACATTTAGTATGGTCACTCTGGCTGTGGTCATGAGAAAATAATAGAGGGGGAGAAACTAAATATGATGAGGTCATTAAGAGGCCGTTACAATAATGTAGGTGAGAGTGGGCAGCTTGGACTAGGATGCTGACAGAAGGGGTGGAGAGAGATGGAGAGATGTGGATTCACCTGCAAAAAGGCAGAATCAACAGGACATGGTGATTATGAAGGATGATGGAGAACAGAGTCAAGAGTGACTTCCAGGTTTTAATTCAAACAGCTGGGTGGATTGGGATTCTATTTACCAAAATGAGGAGTGTAGGAAGATAGTCTCAATCTCACCACAGAACTGCAAATAACAGCATACGAGAAATTCATCGTCCTTCAAAGACCACTCTCCTCCAAAGAGACTGCATGCACCCCAACTATCCCAAGCAGACAAGTATTCCAACTGAATTTCTCCAGGCCCCTAGGAAGTCATCCCCCCACCTACTTCCAAGGTAGCTCTAAATGGAGCAGATCTGAAGGTGAAGTGACAGTGAAAAAGGCCTGGGAAGCCAGATAAACAGAAGATACGTGTACTTGCACTGAAGGAAAAATGTTCCTAAAAACTTGTCTTTGGAAACACAAAATTTGCCCTTTTGTTTCTGATCATAAAGCTGTGATTGTACTTAGGAGCACACTGAAGGAGACATAGACCATAACTGGGTACCAATGGCAAAAGGATGTTCTCACCTGGAACTGCTTCTGGAAGATGCAGTCAGACAGTTTGCTCACACATCATGTCTTCTAACCCAGAGGCCCAGCCAGGTGACTACCAAGGCCGCTCATCTCTAGAATAACTGTCTATTTAGATTATGTACATTCCCCGACACAGAACAAGTAACATGGGTTCTCCAGGTATAGAGAACAGGACCACACTTAGCTGGATCCATCGCTCTGCCGCCATACGGATGGTGTAGGAATTGGTGCACAGGGCTTGGGGCAGTGCACAGGGGCACAGGTCATCGCACATTTGGGGAGCACTGTAGGACCCTGTGCCATGACCTTGCCACAGAAAAATTAGAAGAAGCACTGAGACACCCTTTGCAAAACTCCTTTCATAAAGGAGTTTTTCATAAATCCAGTTTCAACAGTGTCTTAAAAGATTAAGCTCAGGAAAATAATTGTGTTTGGCTTGTTAAAGCACCTACAGCTATGTTTATTAACTGTTAGAATAAAATTGTTGATCAACTGTATTAGTCTCCTACAGCTGCCATAACAAATTACTGCAAACTTGGTGGCTTCAAATAACAGAAACTTATTTTCTCACAGTTCTGGAGACCAAAAGTCCAAAATTAAGGTATCAGCAGGGTTAGCTTCTTCTGGAGGCCCTGAGGGATAGTCCCATCCATGCTTCTCTCCTGGTGCCTGGTGGTTGCCAGCAATTCTTGGCTTTACTTGGCTTGTAGATGGCTGACTCCAATCTTTGCCTCAATCTTCGCATTGCATTCTTCTCTACGTCTCTATGTCCTCGACTTTTCTAATACAGACACCAATCATTGCATTGAATTAGGGCCCACCCTAAACCCATATGACCTCATTTGCATCCTGAACTCATTACATGCAAAAATAGCCAATTATCTAAATAAGACAACATTTTGAGTTTGGGGGTAAATATGAATTCTGGAGGGACAATATTCAACCCACTGTAACATATCAAATTTTGGTATTACCAAATGATGGTTATAACCAATTACATGTGTAAGGTCTGAAGTTTTTCTAAAAACACATTAATCCCACTCACGTATGTATCAAATAGGGAATTTTGAAGAGCCTATATTGTTTTGTTTTGTTTTTTTCTGGAACTGGGATAAAACCAACAGCTCCCTGTTCTTGCAAGCTGCAATTGACTATCTCTCCATATTTTTCCCAGTCTTTTTTTATGAGTTCTAAACTTACTTACTCTGATCACCACATTCATCATAACATTTCTTCTGCTGTCCTAAATTCTCACCTCAGAAAAGCAACACATAGCTGAGATCAGAGTATGGCCCTTCCTGAATTAATCAAATGAAATAGATTCCCATAGTTTTCTACTTCTCATATAATTGGAAGTATCTTAACATCTTACTCTTTTTTTAAGTGAGAAGGTTTGAAGACATGTGAGGGTCACAGGACCTCTAGAGCAAGAAAGGTATTCAAGATCAAAAAAGGGAGGGAGGCTAATAATCTGTTTTGGAAATTACAACCTTCCTGTGGTAATAGCTTCAGACATAGAGAGCAATGTTATCTGAAGCTAGTCTGATTTAAGACGTTTAAATAGTCTAATGTATCACAGTCTGTTTTTATTTTTTTAATTATAGTTTACCATTATGCTATTACAGTTGTCCCAATTTTCCCCCTATGCTCCTACCACTTAGCACCCCAACTCCCTCAGGCCATCACCACACCATTGTTCATGTCCTTGAATCTTGTGTATAAGTTATTTGGCTACTCCATTTCCTACACTGTACTTTACAGCTCCATGGCTATTCTGTACTTACCTTTTTGTATTTCTTAATCTGCTCACCTCTTCACCCATTCCCCAACCAACCCACCCATCTGGTAACCATCAAAATGATCTCCATATCCATAGTTCAGTCTCTGTTCTTCTTGTTTCATTGTTTGTTTTTTAGATTCAATTGTTAGATATGTACATATTGCCATTTTATGGGTCATACTTTTGATCCTCTTTTTCTTAAATAAGTCCCTTTAACATTTCATATAATAACAATTTGGTGATGATGAACTCCTTTAGTTTTTTCTTGTGTGGGAAGCACTTTATCTGCCCTTCAATTCTAAATGATAGCTTTGCTGGGTAGAACAATCTTAGCAGTAAGTCCCTGCTTTTCATTACTTTGAATATATCTTGCCAGGCCCCTCCATCCTGCAAAGTTTCTTTTGAGAAATCTGCTGACAGTCTTATGAGGATGCCCCTGTAGGTAACTAAGTGCTTTTCTCTTGCTGCATTTAAGATTCTTTATCATTAACCTTTGGCACTTTAATTGTGATGTGACATGGAGTGGGCTTGTTTGCATCCATCTCATTTGGGATTCAGTGCTTCCCAAAGGAAAGGAAAACTTGGTAAGTCTGTTTCCTTTACCAAGTTAGGGAAGTTTTCTTTCATTATTTTTTCAAATAGACTCCTAATTTCTTGTTTTTTCTCTTGTCCTTCTGGTACCCCTATTATGCAAATGTTGGGATGCTTAAAGTGGTTCCAGAGACTGCTTACACTGTCCTCATTTTTTTGGATTCATTTTTCTTCTTGTTCTTATTAGTTATTTTTTGCTTCTTTATGTTCTAAATCATTGATTTGATTCTCAGCTTTATCCACTCTACTGCTGTTTCCCTGTAAATTGTTCTTTATTTCAATTAGTGTATCCTTCATTTCTGACTAGATTATTTTTATGCTGTTGAGGTCCTCACTAAGTTCCATGAGCATAGTTATAATCAGTGTGTTGAACTCTGTATCTGATAGATTGCTTACCTCCCTTTTGTTCAATTCTTTTTCTGGAGTTTTGATCTGTTCTTTCATTTGGGCCATGTTTCTTTGTTTCCTCACATTGGCAACCTCCCCGTGTTTGTTTCTATGTATCATGTAGAGCTGCTTTTACATCCTGTCTTGGTAGCATGGCCTAATGTGGTAGATGACCTGTAGGGCTCAGTGGCACTGCCTCCCCATCACCCAAGCTGGGTACTTGAGGAGCGCCCTTTGTGTGGGCTCAGTAGATCCTCCTCTTATAGTTGAGCCCTGATTGCTCTTGGCAGGTCAATGGGAGGGATTTACCCAGGCCAGTCAGCTTCAAGGACTGTCTGTGACCACGGACCACCAACCTCCACCCTCTGTGGAGGATCAGCTGTGCAGGGGCAGGGTGATGGTGCTCTGACATGGCCTGTAGCTGTTCACTGGGTACACCAGGTCTGGTTTTCTGGGTAGTGCAGGCTAAGGTCAGCCCCTACCTGTGTTCGGTCCAGGGCCACTCTGCATGAGCTATAAAGGAATCTGAGATGTCTGCTACTTGTGCTGGGTTTGGACATACCCAGGCCAAGCCAAACTCTGAACCTAGGCTAGCTGCTCCTAGTGCGAGGCTTGGAACCACTTAGCAAGATGCATGGGGGCTGGGGGCTCACTGAGAACAGTTGTTGCTTGTTTGAGAGGATTTAGGAAGTTATAAAGCATGAACCAAGACCAGCCATTCATATAGAAAAGCCACCTTTAACAGCTTGGGTGGGTCCATAGTTGGGTGGTGTGAAGCCTCAGAGTATCTCCAGGGTGGGGCAAAGAGTGTTAGCCATGTTGATGGAGTGTCAGATATGGTACCCGCCTGCTGGTTATGTGGCTCTGTGGGGCAAGGGTTTCAGCAACAGGACAATGGCCTCTGCCCACCTTTCTGTCTGAGAGAAAACTGTCCCCCAGCTCTCACCTTGATGCCAGACACTTCAGTTCCTCCCGCTATGTCACTTGTGCCTTTCAAGCTGCTCCCCCAGTGCTGGGGCTCAGAGAGAGTAGGTCTGAGTAAGTCCATGTGTGGGTTCTTAAAGAGAAACTGCTTGGGACTCAAGAAGTTTCTTCCACCAACTCAATCCCTCCTGGTTTTTGTAGTCAAAAGTTATGGGGTCTCATATTCCTGGCAGTGGAACCCTGGGCTAGGGGTCCTGGTATGAGGCTGGTACTCCTCATTCCCAAGATATTCCTCCCAAATTTTTATTGACCACACATGGGTGTGGAACCAGCCAGTTCCACATTTCACCTGTCCTACCAGTCTGGATGGATGTGGTTTCTTTAATTCCATAGTTGTCAGATTTCCATTCAATTCAAATCTGATGGTTCTCAGTGATGGTTGTTCTATAATTTAGTTGTAATTTTGATGTAGTTGTGCAAGGAAGTGAGCTGTGTTTACCTATGCCTCCACCTCGACTAGAAGTCACCCACAATCTGTTTTAAATGTAACACATTAAAACACACCTCCACTCAAGTCCATAAATGAAACAAAGATATCTTGGAAGAACAGTTAGCTGTGCTTCTTTGCAGCCTAAATGTAAACTCTCCTTGAGTCTAAAGGCACTAAAATCATAATAATGAAATTTTGCCATTAAGAGTCAGAAAGCACTTTTCTCTTTAAAAAGACAGATGCATTAAAATTTAATTATTATCTCCCTACCTGATCATCAGATATGAATAAAGCACATTCGGTGGGGGTGGGGGGAACTACACATATGTTCTCTTAGCACAGGAATGTGTTTAAAAACTCTTCAAGGACACATTCCCCAGTACCCACCCCAAGTAGAAAAAAACATTATTGTCTACATATACCTATATGTGTTGAAACAGAAGAACCAATGTACCAAATGAATAAGCAAACACATACAAATCAGGGGCTTAGGAAATGATTTTGGTTTCCTAACCCTATGCACATACTCACTGTCTTTGTGTAGTATGTGTACATTTGACTCAGTGTGGTATCCCATCAGATGGTTCCTTGACCCACTTTTTCTTCTTCTTTTTCAGGATAGGTAAGTAAAGATTCCGTTGTGGAGTGTGCAAGCTCGCAGCAGCAGGAACACAGCATATCTCATCTCTAATTTATGACTGACTAACTGAAACTCCTCACTGTCAGCAAACTCTGCCGTGTTTACTGGTTTGACAGCATACACACATATGGCAGAAGCCAGATGGACCTTCTCCCCCAGCTTCAAGCTAAGGGTGCTTCATTAGGAAAGAGATGCAGCCAGTCTTTGAGATCTTTGAACAAGCCTTCCCAGCACTACAGGAAGGAAGTCAGTCAGCAATCTGGAAAGAAACTAACCCTCCCCCAGGCAAGGGATTAGGTCAGAAGAGAATTTGCAGTTGCCCTGTTGAAGCCCAACAGGTTTGAAAGAAAGAATGGCCTGTCCTCAACCGCAGAAATTGGGAAGCTGCTTCCAAAATGAAGTTTGTATTTCATCTACCTAGCCAAGAATAAATAGGACAATAAATCTACCTCCAAAACTCTGATTCACAGTTAAGAGTGTCAAAAGTTCTGGTAAACTCCAAGAAAATAGCAGGTCTTTTGCAACCACAAAGATCACAGTGAAGAAACTTCCTGCTGCAATAAAAGATTGCTGATAAGTTATAAAATAATATGTAACTTTCTGAACCCAATCTTTCCTTCTAAAATTTCAAGAAAAGCAGTTTTCTTCAGTTTATCCACCATTGCTGGGTTTTTTTGTTTTCCGTCTCCCTGGTATGTGTTATCCTCTGTACCTTTTCTGGCCTCTTAGCCTGAGTTCTTTTTCTTATTCTCTGGCCTCCACATTTGATGTGTGTCTGAAGAGTAAGGGCTTAAATTCCCACCAGAGTTCGTATTATGCACACTTGAACCAACTGGAGCAGAGATTTCTGCAAAGTAATCTGAGATCTTCCCCTTTCTAAAAACGCAGAAACAAGGGTTCTTGGAGTGGCAAAGGGTGTCAAGGAGAATTGAGGAAGAATGAATCTTTAGCCAGGGAATAAAGTGTCCTACTGTCTAAACTCTCAAAATGATCCTCGGATATAGATAAATCCATTAACTCCTTATCTCTCAGGCCTAGTTCCAAACAGAGTAAGGCCTAGTCTCTACATTAGAGAGGGTGTTGGTGAGGGAAGACCAACAGCCTCTCTAGAGCTATGGTTGAAGGGGATGGCCCTTTCTCTGGCACCCAGTAGATTTTATAGGAAATCCAGACACCCTTCTACTGCTTCCAAAGCTTTCTGGTGACTAAGCTCTGATGAAGGGAAGCAGTGAAGAGGGATTGCTGGACTTTGTTGAAAATTACCTCTACAAGTCAGGTACCCTACAATTAGTTCACACTGACTTAAAATTCTCCCTCCTCTCAAAGAGGCAAAAAAAAAAAAAAAGTTACATATTGCTACAGAATGGGCTATAGAAGCAACCAGCAATTTTCTCAACACTTTACAATGCAGTAAAAAAAAATCTATTTCTCAAGAACAGCCATTTAATTGAATGTTGGAATAGATAGGGCCACTTCTAGTCTTTGCCTTTCTACAAAGAGTAATTAGAACTAATGCTTTTTGTAGGCACATCAGGACTCTGGTTTAGTGTAAAACATTAAACTTCTGTTTAAATGTTATTTCACAACACTAAAAAGAAGCCCCTAGGGTGAGGCTGTGGGTGGATTTTAACTCAGTCCTTTTCCCCCAGATAATGGATAACTTCAATATGATTTGGTACACAGTGGTCATTGTTGGTGAGACCCTATGGAACCAAAGCTCCATCATCAACCAAATGTATAGAAGCTAAATAGAGTGCTTGAGGGCAGTACTGCCTGGGATCTTCTGGGCACTGTATTTTACACTGGTCCAGAAACCATAATCCTCAAAGGGTTCCACACTCATTCCACCATTTGCACCTCCGAAGAACTCTATAAAATAGCCAGAGACATTGTTTTAGTCCCTTTTACAGACAATGAAACTAGGGAGCAGAAAGCTACACAATGTGTACCCAACTGGTTAGTCGTAGGGACAGAATTAAATCCTAAGTGTTCTATACTCAAGAATTTAATAGTAACTGCTTACATAGGGTTTCCTCTGTTGATAAGTGAGTGTAACTACTGTTTAAAGGTTTAATATTCAGTTAATGGGATTAAGTAACCAATGGAGTGGAAAACATAGGCAATGTTTGATCATAGTGTGGAGCACGTTAATATAAGACACCTCGGAGTAAGGGGAGGAGGGAATGAGATGAAACCAGTGGAGCTAACAAACATGCTCAGCAAACATGCTCCTGAATTTGCTCTATGGTTTACACCTCAAACAGCCCCAGTCCATGAGAATTAAAGTGAAAAGAAAATGCAAATTCAGCTGCGTGTTACATCCACAGTAAATGCAAAGACAAATTAAGAATTAAAGACAAATGCAAATTACTCTGCTCATAAAAGAAACCTATACAAAAGACAGGGAATAAAAAGGCTCTGACAGTTATGGATGAATCTCTGAAGAGGCACACAGCAACCGTATTTCCAAATTCAAGCCTTTTAAAAACTGGTTAGAAGAATGAGAACAGCTGCTGCAAAGCAGGGGGAGAAACTGCGGTTAACAGTAAACCAAGCTACAGAGTAAAACTGAGAACCGTGTTCTTATTGTCAAGGTGAAGATGAAAAACAACAAAAGGATGAAGCCAAAAGAATTCTTTCTCCAGAAACTCTATGGCAGACTTTAAAAGCTAAGCCCCTGGCAAGCCTTAGGCTTGGGGAGATGGAGAGGAGAGGAGAACAAAAGAAAGAGACGTAAGATGAAAGAGGAGGAGAGTGTTGGATGAGAGAGGAAAACCGCAGGTCATCTTTGCAGGAAAGGCGCCTAGACACCAGGGGTCATTTGTTTACTCAAATGACTGCCAGGCCAGGCAGGTAGCGGAATGCCTGCTTGACTAGGAGCAGTGGGCACTGTTAGAAACTGTCCAAAGGCATTCAAATTCACCCTTTAAAAAAAGATGTTAGGCATCAACACAGCAAGTCTGCGCAATATCAGCTTGTGTCCTTTTATAATTGAGCCTTTTCATCTCCAAATCTGTGGAAGAGTCTAGGTGTGTTTTAACTGAATCAACGGACCCTTCATTTTATAGATGAAGAAACTGAGACTCTAAATGAGTAGTAAGTGGTTTTCCTGAATTCACTCAACCAGTTAAAAAGAAAATGATCACTAGAGCCAAGTCCCCACCCCTCAATCCAGGGCTCCTTATTATACATGCTATAATGCTTCCAAAGAAAAAGAAAACAAATGTCTTCACCAAATGTCTTTTTCACTTCAGGGAGCGGGAAAAAAAAGACTCACAATTGTCTCAGGTGGCATCTATGGGCTTTCCTCCCATATACAGCCACCTCTGTGCCAGAGTGAAGCACTCAGGCTTCGGGTTTTGGTCAAAACTTAGGACCTGCGGGGGTCAAGGGAGCAACATAGGGAGCAAAATGGGCTTCTGCCAACTTGTGCCAAACTGGAAAGTGTGTGTTCTATAGAAGGAGTGACCTCCATCCAGCTCCAACCAATCAACCAAGTAGAAATGTGGACAATCCTTTTAGTATGAACCATTGCTCAGAAGAGAACAGAAATCTGCATTTTTATTTGAAAGAGCCTCATTTTAAGCTGTTACCATAATTTATTTCTAAAAATAATAACAGCTAAACAACATACAACTTTCAGCCAAGGTCAAAGGTGGCTTAAGCACAGCCAGTTGACAGCCTCTGATTTTAGTCATGGAAGCCATTTTAAGGCAAAGTACAATGTATTACTTGTAAAACGCCCCAATACTTCAGCTATTTAGAAGCTCTCAGTCTAAGAATGTCTACTTTTAAAGGATCAAATATATAAAACCTGCATTTCAGTTGACACTGGTGCTTCCAGTGAGGCCTCAATGTTTATATACTTACCCATCAGTTTCTGGAGGCTCATGTTCTCTTTTTTCCTGGGTGGCATTAACCTGCATCTGCTTTTTTTATCTACCTACACTTAGTAAGGTTGTCCAAAGGGGACTGTGACTTCCTCCTTTCTACAAGTTAGAAAACACTGGCTTTCACATAGTAATTCCTTCAGTCAAGTTCAGGTTTCTAGAGGTTACATGAGCAGGACAACAGAAACTTACTTAATTTGAGTCCGGGCTTGGTAAATGGGCAATTTTTATTTAGTAAGACTAAATCAGAAAATGAAAACTCATTTCATTTATTATGACACAGACTGAAAGAATTCCAAAACTTCTAGCCAACAGATAGCAACTTGTCTTTTAGGGTTGGTTATTTAATTAATTTAGGGGTGAGGGGAATTTTTTTTTCTTTCCTGAAGCTATTAGAAAACCAGCTTGGTGAATTATGCAAGAAACAGAATTCAAGTTGTTTACGAGACAATCAGCCCCTGAAGAATGATGCCCATACATAAGCTTAGCCCTCAGAGAGGAAATTTAAAAACTGTAGGTCCCTGGCTAGGTAGCTCAGTCAGTTACAGTCATCATGCTGTACCAAGATTATGGGTTTGAACTCCAGTCAGGGGGATCGAACATACAAAAATCAACCAATGAATACATAAGTAAGTGGAACAACAAATCAATGTTTCTCTTTCTCTCTCTTTTCCTCTGTCTCTAAAATCATTAGATTTAAAAAATTAATTAAAATAAATAAAAATAAAACCTGTAGGAATGTGTTTTAGCTTAAGGTGCCTTCGTTTCTCCTCCCAAAATCTTAGGCTATGGAAAATAAAAGTGGTAAATGTTATATAAATAGTGCATGACATTTGCAAAGGTTACAAAGAGTGTCTTTACTCCTTTTCTTCATTTCCCAAGTATTATATTTGAGCAGTGAACCCCAAGTTTTCGGCATTCAGGTACAAGCCTACAGGTCAGATTACTGACAGCACGAAGGTAGATCAGGAAATTCACCCTGTTTGTTCCTGGGAAGAAAGCAAGGCCTCACCAAGAAGGATTTTGCACAAGCGTCACCCAAGCAAGGGGTGATGTGGCATTCTGCCAAGGGGTCCTGGTGCTGCTGGACTTGCACAAAGCAAACTCGGCTTTGTCTTCTGTTTCCATAAGGAGCACAGGCACGATGTGGAGGCGCTGCTTTACAAAACAGCGCTCCATTCCATCTATTCGTGCAAGTCTCTGATTTTTTTTTTTCCTTAATCCTCCTTTTCAAGTAGCGAAACAAAGAGATAGGGTGTTTCTGCTACCAAATCTGTGAAAAACATTCAGTGTCTAGGATATCTGAGTAGTTCAGGTGTTGGGTTTTCCAAGCCATAAACACAGAACTAAACTTGGAGCTGGAAAGCCTCCGTGAGAGGCCATCTGAGTCCTGCCCTGCATCCAGGCCAAGCAGAATTTAAACCGAAAAGAAAACTCTGAAATTTGCTGAGAGTAGGCTCTACAGCTCCTCCCTCAGTGACCTATCGGTGTTTCCTCAAACTGTGGAGGAGAAAATTCTCCCCAAAGTCTTATTCAATTAAACTTGCTTTCTACTTTTTTCCTGTGAAGGGACAGATCACCCTGTTATTGCTAATATGAACACCAAACATCCAGAAATGCATTCATATTCATACAGGAATGTGGAGTTCCAGGAGAATGCTCGACCAAGACATAACAAGTGTCAATAATAAATTGCTTGTGTGTCTTTGCTATGAAGTGGTTTTGTGGATTGACTAGAACTCAGAGTCAGAATCTTCCAATAGAAGCAGGGCCTTTGTAAGCCAGGCTTCTTCCCTGACACACAAACATTTATTTTTATTTTTAAAATATTTTATTTATTATTTTTAGAGGGAAAGGAAGGGAGGGAGAAAGAGAGGGAGAGAAACATCAATTGGTTGCCTCTTGCACATGCCCCAACCAAGGACCTGGCCCACAACCCAGGCATGTGCCCTGACCAGGAATTGAACCAGTGACCTTTCGGTTCTCAGGCCAGCACTCAATCCACTGAGCCACACCAGCCAGGGCTCACAAACATTTATGAGACTCATTTATCCCACACATACCTTCCCAAATGACACACACCCAGTTCAGGGTTGGTAGGTAGTAGAAATTGAATAATCAAATCATCATTTAGCTTGGATTAATCAATGATTGTTGACAGCTTAGCCTCATAGGAAATCATCTTGGTTCTTTCTAAGTTCTTGGTTAAACTTAATTTAACATTCTCTTAACTCTTTCCCTTTCCCTTCTTTGCCCTCCTATCACATGACTCACTGTCCTAGCTTCTAGACCTCAACCAGGCAATGTTTGGCACTGCACAAAAACCAGCCTTGCCTCACTTTCCATTGTGTTCATTTCAGATTCCCTGATGTTGAGTGGATATTATCTGCTGCCCTCATTGCTGGTCCAAGATCCTGTTTCAACTGTGCCCCAAACTAGGTCTTCTACCATGCTTCCTAATCCCTATAATCCTATGGAGAGATAAACCAAAGCCAATTGCCAGACCTAGCCGTAAACATGAGGGTGGTCAGGCTACTTAGGGTCAAGTGCTATAGGTCCATAGCAATTCAATTGAATGGACAAGGAAAACCACCTTGGTCTGTGTAGAGGAAGTGATAGAAACAAGTGTCTTTATTTGGGCAATTTAGATTTGGTCATTTAAGATGCAGGCTCCCTAACCTAAGTCTTGCTTCTGGAAGGGTAGTCTGGACACCATCGGTCACACCTGAAAGCCTGTTAGAAATGCAGAATCTGGAGCCCCACCTCAAACTTCCTGAATCAGGATCTTCATTTAACGAGATCTCCAGATGAGTTATATGCATACTAGAGTTTGAGGAGCATTGAGCTAGAGCAATGCTTCTTAATTCTAGCTGCACATTAGGATCACTGAGAAGCTTTGGAAAAAATACTGATTTCCAGGCATGACTCCCCACTAATGATGTCAGAATCTCTGGGTGTGGAACTACACATCAATATTTCACAAATTATTTGCAGGTAATTCTTATGTGCAACCAGAGTTTGAGAATTACTTCCTTGGAGTTTAGCTGGCTTCAACGGATGTGAAAATCCAACCACAATAAACATTAAATGAACTGCTTTGGGTCCCATAGCTCATTAGTAGCAGACAAAGGTTTAGATTCACATAGATTCTGTAGTTTAAAAAGCACAGACTTTAAAACCAGGTTCAAATCCTGCTTCTGCCACTTTCTAGAAGCATGGATTTGGGCACGAGTTATTAACCTCTCTGAGCTACAGTTTCCTAACCTGTGAAATGCAATGGATTATAAAAATCTCAGGCTGTTGTTGGGAGATTAAAGGGGGTAACATCTGTGAGGTCTCTCCTTTTCACTTTCATACATTGTACCTTCCAATACACAATATTTGCAGGAATCTTAAGTTGGAATTATTTATTTATTCATTTAAGAAACATGTATTGACACACCATTCAGAATGGCCATCAAAAACAAATCAACAAACAAGTGCTGGTGAGGTTGTGGAGAAAAGGGAACCCTAGTGCACTATTGGTGGGAATGCAGACTGGTGCAGCCACTGTGGAAAGCAGTATGGAACTTACTCAAAAACATAAAATGGAACAGCGGCAATTCCACTGCTGGGATTATACCCTAAGAATCCTAAATCATCGATTCAAAAGAACACATGCACCCTAATGTTCACAGCAGTGTTATTTACAATAGCCAAGTGCCAAAAACAGCCTAAGTGCCCTTCAGTAAATGAGTGGATCAAAAAACTATGGTACACTTACACAATGGAATACTACACAGTAGAAAGAAAGAAGGAGCTCCTACTCTTCATGACAGCATGGATGGAACTGGAGAGCATTATGCTAAGTGAAATAAGCCAGGTGGTGAAAGAAAAACACCATATGATCTCACCTATAAGTGGAACTAATCAACAAAACAAAAAAGTGAGCAAAATAGAACCAGAGACATGGAAATAAAGAACAAACTGACAGTGACTAGAGGGGAGGGCTCAGGGAGTAACAGAGGGTAGGGGAGAAGAGGAAGGGTCAAGTCAAGGAACATGTAGGAAGGACCCATGGACAAGGACAGTCAGGAGGAGGATTGAATGTGGGAGGTGGGGGGTGGGTAGGGCAGGGGAGACTAATGGGGGGAAAATGGGGACAACTGTAATTGAACAACAGTAAAAAACCACAGTGATAAACAAAAAACAAAACAAAGTACTTGGCAATGATGGGCATCCTTTGGGCAACGGATCCTCAAAAGAGTCTGAAAAAACTAAGGTTCTTGTACTATAATTGCTACTTTTACATACATTTGAAATTGTTTCAAAATAAAAAGAATTAAAAGTTTAAAATAGAAAAATAAAGAAACATGTATTGAGCATCTGATAAGTAACAATAACTGAGGTTTGGAAACAACAGAATAGTTCTTGCCTTCAAGGAAAGAGTTCTTGCCCTCTAGGAGGAGAAATAGGCATGGAAAAAACAAATTACTATGCAGCTTTGTAGAAGCAATGCTAGGAGGGCTTGAAGGCACAAAGCACGCAGAGAATTAAGTTTGCATTTGAGATTTCAACAAAATCTACCCAAAAGATGTGACATCTGAGCAGAAGGAAGGAAGAGAAGGTTTCCAAGAAGACAGGGGAGGAAAGGGGCATTCCAGAAGGAAGGAACAGCATGTATAAATGTAAAGAAGTGTGAAATGCTACGGTGTGTTAGTAGAACTGCAATCAATTCAGTGTTGCTATAGGTGAAGTGAAAGGGAGGGGGCAAGAGCAGGGGATGCAATCGCATACAGGCAGGAGCTAGGGCACTGAGGGCTTTCTTTGCTATGCTAAGCTGTGTGCATTTAATCCTGGGGATGATGGGAGCCAGAGAAAGGCTCTGAGAACCAGCTCAATCAGGTGATGTCTAATAGAGGAAGAGACACATACAAGGTTCACTCTGATGTTTTTTAAGAAGGGAGAAAGTCAAGGAATAGATGGAACTCAGGATTTCCACTTGATTACCTGGACGTCTCTGAGCAGTGGGTCCTACAACCTGGATGCTGTAGGACTGACACTCTTGGACACCATGTAGTTACACAAGTAAAGCAAGAAGGAAAAAGAAAATCAAGCAATGTGAGGAGCATGTCATCATTATTTACCAATTCTGCTCCCACGATGGTACTGACAACTACCTAAGAATGTTTTCTTGAAAACAGGTAAATGCAGAAATAACTCCCCTCTGTGTATGTGTATTCTTTCCTGCTGCCTTCCCCAATGCAACAGGCCATCACCCTCCACAGGCCCTCCCTCCCACACCTTAAATCTCATACACACTAGTTTGATTGCTGGGGTTAGTCCTAGATCGATTGGATTCCCTACATATATTTCATCTCATCTTTTGCTTCAATAATTTTTCACAATTACACAAATACTACATAGTAATGATGGAAAAGTGCAGGCATACTCAAAGAAAAAAATTGAAATCACCCATAATCCTATCACTTAGAAATAACCATTTAAACACTTCCCTGAATTTCTCTCCTATATTATTTCTAAGCATACATGCACATTCTAAGACTGTTTATAGAATAGGATTACACTATGTAGATGTATTTATATCTTTCTTTTTACACGTATTTATTCATTGGATAAGAATAGTTTTAGGGAGTCTCTTTTTAAGAATGAGAGCAAGGAAGTAATGTAAAGACAGAAGCTAGAGCTTCCATGTGTTCCGAGAAACCTAGAAAGCCACACTTCAGAGACAGACACAATGAAGCAGACGAGCAGGTCAAGACAAAGAGAAAAGACCATGTGATTCTGTGAGCTGGAGAAAGCAACGCCCATGCTTCCTGATTTCCTAGTTAGGGTTCCCGTATCTTGTGAACCCCACTGGCTTGTCTTCCTTGGGGTCCGTGCTATTGCCTTGTATCTTCCCAGGAAATTTGTCCATTTTTTCTTATTATTGTTTTAATATGTGCCATTTCTTACAGACAAGTGATTTTTAACCAGGGCAAACACATGAAACAAACTAGAGAAGATTCGAGCATAAGAAGGCAGAGCCAATGGCATGTGTAAGTAAAAAAGTAATTTTTGTCTTGAAGATAAAAGTTACCCCAAAGTGCCAATTCTATTCTTGGAGAAGCTCTATGCCATGTTACTTCTTATCCTCAGAAGTGTACATGAGAAATTTTATTTAATATACCATGACAACCTGTCAAAAAGTATGACTGCAATGTATCGTGTGGTCCAAGCACCTTGACTTGTTTTCCCTGCAACTGGGTAATTGCCTTGCTTACTCCTGTCATCACTGGAGAGCAGGTGCAGTGATAAATTAAATCAATGTCCAAACTGGGCTTGTTCAGTGGTCCTTACCATCACAGATTCATACTATTAGCAAGGCTATAGAACTCTACAGTCTCAAGGCCAAGGTACAGAAGCTTTCTGGCAAGAAAACCCTATGAGAGATCAAGCGTCTTTTCTAAATATCTGTTTAATAGTGCAGCCAAAGACGTTGTTGGAGTTCAAATGGAATTCCAGTGATGTATCTCATAGCCGTCCTGTGACCTAGGTTCACAGGTACATTGTTCTTGTTATTTTTTTACCCTGTTGCATTTTGGTACAGACCAGCCCTGTAGTCAAATAGTACAATCTAAGGAAGTCCTTCCCTAATTACTCTGTATAAAAAAGTACTTCTTCCACTGAAATCAATCTCTCTCTCTCTCTCTCCCTCTCTCTCTCTGTCTCTCTCTGTCTCTCTCTCCAGCATTTAGCACCAGCTGACATAATACACTATTTATTTATTTGTTGTTAGTCTATCCCACCAGAATGTCCATTTCTTAAGGACAGGGGCTTTACTTGATTCACTGCTGGATGTCCACTGCATATCGCAGAGCCTGGCACATAGAAGGCCCTTAATAAATATCTGTTGAATAAATGAACTCCTAGACATAATATCTTAAGACTTGGGCAGGGATTAAATTCCTAACAGAATGGGATGTCATAGTTTTTTCTTTTCCTGTGATTACAACGCTAATTCCTACTTAGATTTGGGCAAGGACCTCAAAAGTTACCACTCTTTCCATCCTTCCTTTCAGACCAGCTCTGTGCAACACTGAGCTTGCTTTCTGTGTAGCCTCAGCTCTTAAACACTGTGTCCAGCTGTTCTCTCTAAATTAAAAGTGGAAGGAGGCAATAGTGGGTTCCATTTCCATTCCCAGCCCTGGGATGTCTCCCACCACAAAGTGCCTCTAATTACCTCAAAAGAACATCATTAAAACTTCAGAGACAGAATCATTTTCATTCATTTGAAGTTTTAAATAAATATAGACCACGTATGACCAAATCAAGCGAACAACGATGAAAGTATTCAAATGGTAAAAATGCTAGGGAGCCCTGCTTTAATGGATTTCAGGGGTGAAATCCACAATTCGGAGCTGCAGTTATTGTGATATATGCTTACTATACATTTCCAAAATGACTCACCTTTGAATTTTCTTGAATTTACACACTTCACCTACTCTCCTTCCAAATTACCAGGTCAAGAAATGCCTCTCATTTTCCTCTGTTAATGTGCCGCTTTACCCATTAAGCTTCTCATATTAAATTTTAACTTATCGGTTTCAGTGACACTCAATGATCCCTAGGGGAGTGGGGTGGGATAAAATATGTGTTTTTCCAGGGTGCCTTCATGCCTGGATTGCAATTTCTAATCTCTGAACTATTGCTTGCTCTCTATCTGTGTCTTGTGGAAGAGCTATTGATCTGTAATCTCACCAGTGCGTTTTCCCCTCCTCATAAAGTCCCAGGGACATTCGAATTAAGAACAGTCTCCGGTTACAAATTACAGAAAAGGAGGCACCAGGCATCCCAATAGAATTCTGATCTTTGGCCATTCACAGCCTGGGCAATTGGAAAGCAGGTCCGTGCTTACACTCTCCTCAATCAGTCAGCCAGGTTCTGCTGTATTTCAAAGGCACTAAGAGTAAATAAATAATATACAAACAAATAAATAAATGCAAATTAGACTCGTGTTATTGCAGACAATGCCATTGATCTCACGGTATATCATTTGTGAGTTATGAGAGGCAGCATGAGGTTGCAGGAAAACTCAGGATCTGCTTGGAAACAGCCTGGCCATCTTTGAATCCAGACTCCTCTACCAGTTGTTCGTTAATTTTCTCTCTGAGCCTCAGTTTCTCTATCTGTAAAATGAAAATAGTACTATTGAACTCACAGACTTGCAGTGGTAAATCTGATTACATTGTGTCTAAAGAAGCAGCGTGATGTGGGCTCAATAAATGATAGTTACTGCCCCTACCTCAATTCTCATATTCTAAACTGCAACTCAGAGACTGTAAAAAACTTATGATCTCATCACTCAAAGGAATGAGAAGAAAATACTGAAACAGCGGAGATGCCTGATATGGGCCAAGGGAAAGTGCTGCTATAAATGCAGAGGAAAGTTGAGGGGTAGAGTCCAACTTGGCCCCAGAGTGAGCAGGTAACCTGAGGCCATGCTTGATAAAGGGTGGAAGTCTCCTCCTCTAGGCCAAGATTATCTGGCCAGGAGAAAAGCATTTCAATAAATGAATAACTACATCTCTTTAACACCAAACAATGAGGACTGAGTAGAATCCCCTGGATATGGCTATCCCAAGTCCCTGGTGACCATGACCAAAGTAGGGGTTGTTAGGCTGCAGGGAGCTAAAGCAGGAGAGGAGCAAGCAAAATCAACCAGGGTAGACTATTCTTTTGAGAAGCTGACTTGTGAAGGGAAAGTAATTCTCACCTCTCTTCATTTTGAGGACCAGAAATTGTAATGCCAGAAGTAGTGCAAATGGGAGCATTGAGCTATGTAGAAGGCCTCAATTATTAAGACAATTCTCTCTCCACCCCTGCCCCCAGGAGTTTCTCAACTACAGTTTCTGGGGTGCCTCAAGTGGCCTGCTTGAATCTTATCTTCCTCTCTGGAAACTTCTGAACCTCACCTGCCTGACACTGGTTCCCAATTGGGTCTTCCTGCGATATTGTGAGGCTGCTGGGAGCTTAGAGTCAGGAGTGAGGCAGACCTGGCTGCTATTCTGGCTTACTACTCCTGGGCTAGGTGGCCTTGGTCAATGTGCTAAAAAAAATCTGCTTATGCCTCAATTTCCCCAATTATAAAATGGGGTAGCAAAAATATCTAGATGGGGGTGTTATGGGGATTAAATCAGTACTTGTAAAGCGCTTAGAACAGTACTTGGCACATTGTGCCCAATAAATTGTTAACTATTGTTGTTGTTGAAAGGTCTGTGCTTATCTGTTTGCCTATAGTTACGATGAGTCCTGGTCTGTTTGACTCTGAATTTTGTCTTGCCCTAGTTCACTACATAACTCCGTGATAACTCTTTTCTTTCTGCCAGACTGACCCAACCTCTTTCTTGCTCAGCTCTCCATCTCCAGCTGTGCTAAATCCTGTCTTCAGGATCCTGCCCCGTCGAAGACCCCAGACCCTTTCCTATAGCAGTATGCTATAGTAACAACTATAACTGTCGCCTTTTATTACTGCCTAGCACACACCAGGACTGTGCTAGAAAATATATACACATATTCTCACAAACCCGCGAGACAGCCATAATAAATAAGGAGCCCAGCCAGTCAACAACACAGGCAGGATTTGAATCCAGCTCTAATTGCACAACCACACTCCTGCAAAGCTTTGTTCAGATATCTTACTCCTGGATTCTCTCATCATTTCTCTTTTACATTATATCTTTAGGTGTCTGTGTGGTAGACTGTAAAAACAATTACCAATTCCCTCACACTTTCTTGAAATTCATCAAAAAGTAAAACTTTTTTCACCCCTTAAATCTAGGCTGGCCTTGTAACTTGCTTTGGCCAATAGATGTGTGCAGATTCAGTTGCGAGCTAGTCCCAAGGCTGTGCCTCAAGAAGCCTTGCACACTTCCCCTTACTCTTTTGGGACCTTTGTCACCATAGCCATGCGAACAACTCCTGGAGAATGAGAGACTGCATAGAAGAAAAACCAAGCACCAGCCAAAAGTCAGTCAGCCCCAGCTGACTTGGCACCCAATTAGAGATGCCTGGATAAGCTCCAGCCGAGAGCAGCCAAGCCTGGCCCTCAGCATCAGAGCAGCCAACCTGAGCCCAACACAAATTACCAATCTGCAAAAGCATAAACTAAATAAATGGCGATTGTTTGAAGTCACTATATTTGGAAGTGGTTTGTTATGCAGCAAAAGCTCACTGATGCTATCTGCAAGTATTTCTTTAAAATCACTAATTCATTTCCTTGTCTGCTGTTGGAGTTTCTGTTTGCCTTTCAAGCTCAGTTGCTGATCTTTACACTGCTCTTGATTAAGCCTTGGGCAAGAGATAAACAGTGTTAAAACAAGATTCCACTAGCATTACAGTAATAAACTTATTTGGATGAGATCCAAATCTATTTTCTTTTTTTAAGTATATTTTATTGATTGTGCTATTACAGCTGTCCATTTTTTTCCTCCCCTTTACTCCCCTCTGCCCTGCACACCCCCTCCCACCAGCACCCTCCCCCCCCCCCCCCCACTTAGTTCATGTCCATGGGTTGTACATATAAGTTCCTTGGCTTCTCCATTTCCTATACTACTTTTAACCTTCCCCAGTCTATTTTGTACCTACCATTTATGCTTCTTATTCCCCCCATTCTCCCCACTCCCCCTCCCCACTGATAAACCTCCATGTGATCTCCATTTCTGTGATTCTGTTCCTGTTTTAGTTGTTTGCTTAGTTTGTTTTTTTTTAGATTCAGTTGTTAATAGTTATGAGTGTGTTGTCACTGTTGATAGTTTTGACCATCTTCGTTTTTATAGATAAGTCCCTTTAACATTTCATATAATAAGAGCTTGGTGATGATGCACTCCTTTAACTTTACCAAACAGTCCTGTTACATCACCTTGACCTTACTAAAATGTAAAGTCTGTGAGATCAGGAGTTCTGGGTCTATGCTGTTCACTGAGTATCGCAAATACCCAGAGTGGTACCTGGTATAGAGTCAGGGCTCCATGAATATTTCTTGAATGGATCTCAACATGAATGGCCACAAGTAAGAAAGAAGGGAGTATTAGTAGCCACAAATTCAAAACAGTCTCAAGAAACAGGGGAGTGGCTGAAACATGTACAGGCCAGCATTCAAAAAAATAGCATAAGTATTTACACCCGGTGCAGTCTTTCGTCCTTTCGACCCAAGCGGGGAAGCTGCAGAGCCCATCATTTTCATCACACTTTGACACCTTTCACCTTCCCCGCACAGTTCTGCCACTTCACATCGCTTTAAGTGTAGTCTTTCAAGATTAGTTTCTTCCATTTTATAGAGCACATTCTTATATCATCTGAACCACAGCACAATCAAGGAACAAGGAGTTTTCAGTCTTAGTTGGCACCTGAAGTAACTGAGTGTCAGAAACGCGAAGGCACTGGCCCCAGTTAGCACGGCCCACAGAATGGCACAGGTGCTGCTCGATGTGGTTGTCTGCTTCCAGATTGTGTTCTTCCACTGTTCTCACTTCTGGGTAATGGTCACGGCAAAGGGAGTAGTAGCACATCCTATAACATTTATACAATGTCCCTCTGCTAGCCTCTTTCACTGCAGTTACAAAAACAATGCATATGAGTCTCACCTGAAGTTTACTGGTGTGGAAAGTTTATGGTGATCAAATGTCCTACACTGGCTGATACAAGGTAGGGTCACGCTGGGAAAAAATATTTACTTTCTCATAACCTGTTGCAATACATTTCAAACACCCAGTCCTCTAAGGTTCAGCTTCTACCTCCCCCAAAATAGCTAGCAGAGAAGCATAGTTTTTTTGCTGTTTTACCTGAATTCTCCCACTCTTCACCCTCTGTCTTGCACTGGCCCTAGAGTCTGACCAGCAATGTGTGCTCATGCAGGTTTAAGAAGCAGGCATGGCCAGGTGTCGTCATTTGAATGGAATTGACATTCATAGCCACCACTGATTCTGTACAAACCACAGTAATGAGACTGAAAGTTGATGCTATCATTGGATCACTCCTCTGAGAAGGGCAGCTTGTTAAATCGCAGATTCTGAACCAGTTGTAACTAGGGTAGGATCTGAGAGCCTTCATTTCTAACAAGTTCCCAGGGGATGACAATGCTGCAGGTGGGTGGATCTCACATGGAGTAGCAAGACCTTGAACTGGATCCACACAGCTCCACACGCAGTCACAGGCTCTCATTGTACCTGTTCTTCATAGCATATCACAGAATGTCATCATATATTTGTAAGGCTATTTGACTATTATCTGTGTCCCTCCAAAATGTAAAGTATTCAGGTCAGATCACCCAAAGCCTCGTCAAGAAAACATAGACTACCTCAGATAGTTTAACTTAAGGAATTTAATTTTGGAAACTAGTTACAAAGGTATTGAAGAAATTGAGAATGAAACAATCTAGAGTTAATCAAGAGCAAGAAGCTGCTACCATCCTTAGGGCTAGAAAGACAAAAAAGAGAGAGAGAGAGAGAGAGAGACTATTACATGAGCCCAAGGTCTGAGCTGCCTAGTGGGAGCCAGACTCCTGACAGAAGCTGCATGGCAGGAGGTGGGAGATGCAGCCATTTCCCAAAGTGGGCGATGGGGACGTAGTGAGAAATGCCATTGTGTCTCCTCTCCTTCCTGCTCTACTACCTCCTCCTATATTCTTGCTGAATCTAGCAAGAAGTTTACAGAAGAAGAATAGAAACTGAATCTGCTCCACAGTGGGATTATCACCTAGTGCTTACGTACAATAGACATTTAGTAAATATTTGTTGAAAGAACGAATGACTAAAGGACAAGTAAAACCAGATACCCTTCTTACATACACACATATGTAATACATAGACACATTTCTTGCACTTATTAAAACTATGATAATAGCCATCTGTGCCCACTGGGCTGTGCCCAGACTACATCATCCAAAGTTACCATCATACCAGACTCCAGCTAATGGAAATGAACAGTTTTATCCCTGAGCAGTGAACATGATAAGCAGCTTTCACAACTGAACAAAGCCCTTTTCTAGTAGACTATGGTCCGTCATTGAGACAGTAGGGGTAGGTGAGCAGAAAACAGTCTCAGAACATTTTCGCTGCCTCCCACATTAGGGATGATACCAATAATGGTGTCACAACAGCATCACCCACAGCCAGTGAAAGCCTCGTAATGCAACAAGCAATCCGCTAAAGATTGCCCTGAAGACACATCTCTTGTTGAGGAGTATTCTGCCAGTCATTCCCAAATAGGACAAGCTGATCTAGTATTGCTTATTATCTGGTTTTTGAGGTCAACAGCGACTGCTGAAATCACAAATAAAAACAGCCACCAGTTACTGAGAACTCATTACATGCCAGGCACTGTGTCAAGAACTTTTCATACTTTATCTCATTTAATCCTCACTACAATTCGATGAGGTTTTTACTATTCTCATTTCCATTTTACATGAGAGAAAATTGGACTCAGGGACTCTTTTCCTGCTGAAGATTATCCAGCAGATAAGTAACAGAGCTGGATTCAAACCCAGGCAATGTAACTGCAAAGCCACTTTTCATCTCTGATTCACCAGGAAGGAGTGTTATCATAAGGGCAGGGATTCCCTCATGTAGGCTTGGTTATAAAATTTCATTCTTCAGCCTACAGCACTGTGTCAACTCTACAAACTAGACCAATATTCTTCACATCTGCTTGTGTGTGTCTTTTTCAGAATGCATAGACGTATCACCCCAGCTTTTGACTTAAGAAAAGACTTTAGATGTTAAGTAACTCTTGATGATATGGGAAAGTTTTCCAGGAGACCAGCAGAGAGTAACATCAGTTCTAAGTTGTTACTGCTATTCTGAAGTATATCTGCACAAAATAGAGTGAAACTAGACCTTTTGATCCTCACTCCTTTGGCGATGAAAAACAACTATGATACAGTACCATCAACTCTGACCACCTGACCAATGTCCATGAACCTCAGTGATTCTCTCTGGCAGTGTACTTAGCGTCTGTCTGAGCCAACCATTGCTGGGAAGACAGTCGTCCCAGAAAAACTTTCAAACGAGATGTAGATTCCAGAATTTGTACTGGGCATTTATCTATGTCAGCTGCTCTCTAAAGAGTATGTGTGCCATCCTGTAAGGTACCTTAAATCCCACCTGAGCCCCGGGGCTTCTCTTCGGCACAGAAAACCCACCTAGCAATCACTGTCCGCCTCCTGATCTTTCTTCTTTCAGAGGCTGTGCATGGGGCCTTCTAGAGGGTGATGGGGGAGGAATCGGTGCTTTCTTTCTCCCTGACGGAAAGTTTTAGAAAGGTCACCAACACTGGCTTGAGAAAATTCCCATTTTTCATGATTACAGCTGTGATATTAAAATCTTTAACAACCCAAGAAAAGTCTAAATTTGTTGATTACTAGGGTGTTTGGTTTTTTTTGAGCACTGTGGAAAGGGTAGAAAAGACATGGCCCTGCCCCTCAAGGAGCGTACAATCTAGTTGGATAGTTATACATCCAGGCAATACTGTTGAATAACAAATAACTACATGCCAAATTAGCATCTAGTGCTCATATACCAGAGATTGTTGAGTGGGTTTGTGACCTTGGCTGGGTTCTCTCACATCTTTTCTAAACTTTGGAACCTGAGTTAGGGGCCTATCTGTGTCCCCTCCAGCACCTTGTTGTCACCCCATCATGACACTTAGGCCTCACATTGCTACTTACTGTTTAATTGTCTCTTTCTCCTACTAGGCTGTATATTCCAAGAGGACAGACACTGCAGACCTAGAGCCCAGCAGGAAAACCAATAAATGTGTGTTGAATGAAACTGCTCAGACCCTTGGCACAAATGGCAGTGGGGAGATAGGGGCAGGGCAAAGGGCAGCCAACCACACATTCTAGGAGGGAATGTTTCCTCCTAAAAGGGTTAAATAAGAAAAGTGCAGATCAGTGATGGCCTTGGAAGCTAAAAAGAACATGTAAGTCGTGTTGCTGGGATTAAAGTACCACTGAAAGTATTTGCGAAAGAGCGCATGGGAAAGCTTCATATTCTGTAGATATTCCAGAGCAGCTCTGTCCAAACCAAATAAAATGGGGACACAAATGTGGGCCCACAAAATTTCACGTTTTCTGAAAGCCACATTTTAAAAAGTAAAACATAAACAGGTTGAATTCATTTTACTAACATTTTTCACACTGTCTCCAATATACTATCATTTCAACATGTAATCCATATAAAGATTAGTAATGAGATATGTTACATTATTTTCATAGGATGTGTTTGAAATCCACTGTGGATTTTACATTTGAAGCAATCTCCACTAAAGTAGCCACATGTTAAGGGCTCCATAGCCACAGTGGCTGGTGAATACTATATCAAACAGTTCAGCTCTGGAGCCATAGGAGTTGTCAAGGAGTAATCCAGATGATGCTAGTGAGGAAACTGGTGACACTATTGAGAACGGAGAGAAAGTGCATGACATTCCATTGGCAGAATTAGCAGGTCAGTTTATCTGAGACAGAGCCTTCGCACTGGTAATTTATATTCACACATCTGGCTTTCAACTGCATTGGAAAGGAGAATAGAATCAGTTCACGTGCAAGCTGTGATTTTGTTTATATTTCTGTTCGCAAAGACAACACTTTGTTAGTGAAATCTACCACCTTTGTCCAAGCCATGAAAATAATGAAGTACTTTCTGAGGCTGATTTCCCTAATGTGGAATGCACGTTTTGTGAAATTCAAGCATACTTGGTAGAATTCAAACCCATTTTTTTGTAGTATGGGTCACAATCAATTCAATTCAACAATCATTGAATGAGTTCCTACTAATTGGAAGCTTGAGCTACTGAGCAATTATCCTTTGGAGAAGAGTAAACAAAGGCATAATTTATTAATTTGCTATTTATATTCTGCCTGCTATATAATTAGCTAACTGTTGCAGACTTATATTGTGGTGTGTCTATATGACATAAATGTGTGTAAACATATTTAATTACTTTACGTTAAGCCATACTTAGCGGTGATCTATTCCATGTCCTTCCAGCTCTCATTTCTTCATCTTACAAATGAAAAAAAAACTAAAAAAGAATAAAGGACTTGCCTAAATGGAGCCAATGGAAGATTTAATAAGAGAACTCTGGTTTCTTCCTCCTTCCAGGTAAGTGCTTCTTCTGGGGTTTGCTTGGATTTTTACGTAATGCATTAAGTTTTACAGGCTTTGCTCAATTCCATTCATTTCACATGAAAAAAATTAAACAATATTTACATGCATTAGGTTATTTTTAAAGATATTTCTATGGTTCTGTGTGTAAGTGTAATAAATGAATAAAACATTAGTTTTTAAATAATTCCCTATTGATGGGAATATTTTTAAGTGTATGTGTGTTTCTAGTAAAATGGATTTCAAGCAAAGACCTCAAGGTTCTTAAACAACACTAAATTTGATTTGTCCCAAAACAGTGTCTTCACATTAGCAGATAACTCTCTTACTCTTATGAGCATCTTTAACATATCTTTCTAAATGATCTGGATTGACTGTCTAGACTGTTGTAAGTTCCCTGGATAATTTCACAACTCCCTCTTTGCTCCGACAGCGTGCATGTGACCACGAGTTGAACTAGAGAGCTTTCTTTCCTTTTAAGTGCCTCATATGCACTGCAAACATCACTTAATGTTGGAGATTTTTGCTTTAAAAGTATAGGGAAATATTTCCTGTTGAGCAATATTAAATACCACTTACTGAGCTTATAGGGTTACATGACTGCTCATTTTCTAGCCCCTTCTTTCACAAAATGAATCCACTGTTATTGAAATTTAAAGAAATTAATGCATTTTTAATCAAATCAATATACATTTGCTATAACAAGCACACAATCCATTTTTAATTGAGTGCTGTTTTTTGAAACCAATAAAATCACTGTAGGTCAAAAAACAAATATATTGAAACAACTAAATAGGTATATCTTTGTTGCTAATAATGTGATTTTGTCATGAGCATCCAATAAATATCAAGGATTTGAACATTCTCTTGTTCTGCCTTTCCACATCATAATATGGGCAATTAAGAATTCATACATTAGTTTAAGAATTCATAAATTACTTTCCTCAAGGATTAACTCATCTCATGAGAAGTGCAGACCTGCAAAGTTGAGAGCCTTTGGATCCGATAGGAAGTCTCCAGTTTTGACACTAGAAACTTTTATTCCTATAAACTGTCAGCCTCTGAAAGGTAGGGAGACACTCAGAAGCAACCCATAACTTTCATTAATTATATACAAAGCCACAGGTCAGGTTCTCTTGGAAGTAGTTTCTACTCCAAGTCTTGCATCGTAGATCTAATGTAAACAAATCCAAACTCTTCCCAAGATCATTCACAGGTCCAGTTAGCACCTCTTGAAGTGAACTCTCATGAATTTGTTAATCCAATCAGCTTCTTAGAATTCTACTTTATTTCCCTTATATCACTAGAGGAATGGTTGTTAAGGTGCAGTTAAGTGCAATGAGTTAGCCCTATAAACTTTGAGGCATTGCCTTTGGCTTTAGCTTTCAGAGATTTTGTGAGCGGGTCTGTATCCACCCTGCCCAGACCCTTCGTGACTTTATAGACTTCAATCATATCCCCACCAGCCTTCATCTTTCATATTATTCTGTCCAAACTAAAGGAATCTAAGGATTTGAAACATTTGGAAGCACTTTCTTTCTTTTCCAGCCAAGACAAAAATAGAGGGTTCCATTGTGCTCTCAAGGAAAAAAAAGTCCATGTTTTTGGTACTTGAGGCTGTCTCAGACAATGAGATCTTACAGAGTCTACCTCTATAGAAGACAGAAAAATGGGAAACACTTAGACCTACGAGAGACCCCAATTCAAATACCTACATCCACTCTCACCTTAAAAAGACTCCTCTTGCCAGCAGCAACATTTCTGAAGGGAGAATGCTAACCCATTTCGTTCTTTTGTATGTGTTGAGGGGAAACCATTGCCAGAGGAGGAGAGTATACTGTCGCAAAATATTTCTTCCACAAAATATTTCATCTTTATTTTCCACATAGATGTTGCTGATTTCCTTGATTTAACAAATTCTATGGATTTTTCCACGTAAGAAAATTTTTCCTAGCATGAGCTGTAAAATGCAAATGTCTGAGTTAATTTATCAATTATCTACATCTCATTGTGAATTACTTTAATCGCATTGCTTTCCTTACTGATCTCAGACAAGATGAACAGGATAAGAACTCTAAGCTATTGACTTGAAGAATAAAAGCAGCACAGGACACTAACAAGAGGGTCAGGTTTGAACTGGCACATCAATAAAATGTATTGAACCCCCAGTGGGTAATCTAAGGTCCATGGTCCTTGGACGGGAGAGAGAAGAAAGAGGGGACACAGGCAAAGAGACAAAGGGATGTAAGAAAGAGCCTCTTCAAAAGAACACTGATTGAAATTTTACATTTGTTACCTCATTTAATTCTCACGACTGCTTGCAAATTACACACCTTTATACCAATTTACATATATGAAAAGTGAGGCTCCAAGTCTAACGAAGTTTCAAGGCCACACAGCTAATCTATCAACTATTGAATATTGTATACTAAATACTTTATATAAATTTTCTCATGGAATCTTCACATTAATTCCACAAAGTAGCTATATTACTATCTGCGTTAAAAAGTTGAGGAAACAGAGGCTTAAAGAATTTAAGGTATTTTCCAGGGATCCAGAGCTAGTTAATGGCAAAGCTGGAATTAGAACCCAGGTTTTCTCACTTCACGGCCAAGGCTCCAAACCACTATCCCTCTACCTCAAAGTCAGAGCTTTTCTGCTTCCCCAGAGCAGCCTAGTGCCTTAATGGTGAGAACCCTCATTTGCTGGTTGAATCCTTGAGTCAGTGATTTTCTAAGGGAGTTTTTTTGTAGCTCCATCTCACTTTCTTTGCCAATTAAGATTACCCAGTAAATTATCACACTATCCTCAGTTATACATGTCTACTCACAGAGAGCCTTTGCCAGGAAATCAGGTGTCCTCCTATTGGTTCCAGACCTTCTAACAACTGGCTGTATGTCTTTGCTTCAACCACAGGACCACTAAGGACAAAGTCCTATCAATGAAATGAGATGATTGGAGTCCTCCTGGCACCAAAATTCATAATCTTTTCACACTCTTCTGTCAATTTGGTGCATTTCAAAACTTTTCCTAGGTATAAAACTCAGTGTATATTTAGCAGATATTTGAGGAGGTGGAGAATGAGAGTAGAGCACTTATTGAAGCGCCACTGTTTCCCCGTCACACAATGGAATGTTGGGGATAACGTAACTATTTTTTCTTGATGTAAATACTCCACAGTATTAGCTTTGAGGCTTGGTTTGTGTTTGCTTAATTTCTTTTCCAATCTTGATTCCACACTGTCACCAAGAGTAAAGCATTTTTTTTAATTCACCATCTATTGAGTACAGATTATGTGCCAGGAACTCCAGGAATAAACCTGAATGTTGACATATAGGTTGTGCCCTTTGAGAACCTGAAGTGTAGAGGAAGGGCCAGATAATTAATTATCATAGTTAGCTAATATATATATATAATCTGTAGTATATTTTTTCCATTACCATTTAGTCCCTTATACTCCCCTTCCCTCAACAGCTAGCTAACTTTTAATAAGCACCCAATATATGCCAAGCAGTGTTCCAACCAGTTTACATGGATTATCTCATTCAATCCTATGCAAGCCCTCTGAGGTAGGTAGTAGTGATACTCTTCATTTGACAGATGAAGAAGCTGGGTCTAAGGGAGCTAGTGAATTTGTCTAAAGTCACACACATGGAAAATGCTGGAGGTGGGATTGGACTTCGAGCTTCAGGTTTTAGTTATGGACTTGCCCCTTCCGCTGTGTTATTTGCTTGTGGTACTTGTAGTAAGAGTTGAGAGAGAGTCTCTGTGGGAAGCTGGGGGAGCTGACATAAAGAACACAAGAGCTACTAGGGTTTCAAAATTTTCTAGAAAAATATTTCTTGTGTTTGATGCCATTGATTTTTTTCCTTTGGAGAGGATCTTCTCCCCAGCATTGATTATCAAATACATTTGAATTAAAGAATAATTATTTTTCATAACATTAATAATAAAATTGAGAAGTTTTTAATTTCATCTGAGGAAAAGGAATTTGGGGAAACTCATCCACCATTGGAAGTTATTTGTTCATGTTATGCATTTTAATTCAACACAAATTTAAAAACTCTTAGGACTAGTTTTCATGAGGATAAATACTGAATAAGTGCAGAGCTATGGAGCAAAGACGAAATTTATTGTTCTCACATATCTTGTTTAACAAACCAGCAAAATATGTTTCTTTTTGGAGCTAATTGAAGCTCAGTTGTGCTTCAATTTAAAAATAATAATAAAGACTTTTAAATAATTGCTTTATTTTTTTAAGTGAGGTGATAAGTGTTTCCCAAAAATACCAACCTGAGACTTTGTCAACATTAAAGTTTCTCTTTGAGATCCTGACCAGCCTTATCTAACCAATTTCTGTTATCTTCCCAAAGTACAGCTCCCAATTCCAGCTCCATCTTCTTTTGTTGTTATGTTATGCTGTTTAATTCAAAATCAAAGATGGCATGCAGACTGGAGAGTACAAGTGGACTTGTCCATAGGATACATTTGCAGTGGTCAGAAGAGCCAGAACTTCATTGCTTGTTAGTATCCCCCTATAATACTACCAAGAACAGCAAGTCGTGTAACCTCTGGAAAACGGAGAGATTCTGAAGAGCACTCTCACCATAAGGAAGAGCCAGGGCTCCAAAATAAATAACACAACTTTTAGGCTCATGCTTATGTGTGATTATGACAAAGGGTATTAACAAGCTCATCTTCTCTATCACCCCCTTCTACCCACTACCGCACCCCTAAGGCAGAGCTGTGAGACCTACCAAACCCTGAAAATAATTTTTAGGGCATTGGGCACCACCTGCAGATTGAAGCTGAGAGACACTGTCCAGCTGGAGACTTTGTGGTACCAAGCACCAGCAGTAAGAGCTTTTAGACACTTACCTTACTTTTTTTCTCCCACTTAAACTGTGGCCCATCTACACATCCACAACTCCCCAAGGGCAGATTTTACTTACCTACCTTTTACCTACTTGCCTCCCAGATAATTGTTTGTTTTTAAACATGATTCCCTGTGGATAGCTGACTAGGAAACTTCAGTGCCTTAAGAGGTCACTAATTGCTTCCTCATTTTTATATAGTGTTTTGTGTGCTCCAAAATGCCTTTGAGGTCTTTTACCAAACAAATCTCTTTATGCTATAATACTTCTAATCACTTCACTGTTTTTTTCAAAATTTATTTCATTTTAGTCCAGCCAAAAACCAAGGACTGAATAAAACCATCACTTGATATCACTTTCAATTCCAAAATTTCATTATCCCATAAGAATTTTTGCTAGAATATTGGGGCAAGAAATAAAAGTAATTATACAAGTGAAACAGTATTAGCTCAGATTTAACACAAAGAAGAAATTCCTAAATATCTGAATAAATCAAAACTAGGACTTTGTGTAATCCCTTTCTATGGTGAACTTTGAGAATAAACTTTTTCTACCTTTGAGGATAGGAGATTGAACCTGATGATTTCTTGAGCTCCTTCCTATCCAAAGACAATTTATTTAAATGCTGTTGGGAAAATTGGAAAGATATGTGCAGAAAAATGAAAGGAGACCACCTTCTTACACAACACACAAGAATTCAAAATGAATCAAAGACTTAAATATTAGACCAAAAACCATACAATAGTAGAAGAAAACATAGGCAGCAAAATCTCAGACATTGCTCGTAGCAATATTTTATTGGATATATTTCCCAAGGCAAGGGAAACAAAAGAAAAATAAACAAACGGGACTACATCAAACTAAGAAGTTTTTGCACAGCAAAGGAAATCAACAAAATAAAAAGCCAACCCACAGAATAGGAGAACATATTTGCTGATGTATCTGACAAGAGGTTAATATCCAAAATTTATAAAGAACTTACCAACTCACACCAAAAACAAACAACCCAATTAAAAAATGGGTAAAGGACCTGAATAAACACTTTTCCAAAGAGAATATAACGATGACCAATAGACATATGAAAAGATGATCAATGTCACTAATCACCAGAGAAATGCAAATAAAAAGCACAATGAGATACCATCTCACACCTGTCAGAATGGCTATCATCAATAAATCAAAAAACAAGTGTTGCTAAGGATGTGGAGAAAGGGGAATTCTTTTGCACTGTAGGTGGGAATGCAGACTGGTACAGCTGCTGTGGAAAGCAATATAGAGATACCTCAACAAATTGAAAATGGATCTGTCTTTTGACCCAGTGATCATCCTTCTGGAAATAAGAGGTCTGCCCAGAAAAAGTTCAGCCATTGTTAATATAACAAGAATGGTTTGCGTGACATTGATGTAACCTGGTAGCCAAGGAGAGTGGACTGGAATGTGCATGTGTGAACAATGATAACTTCACTGTACTAGTCAGTGGGGTTAGTAGACGCCTTTGAGTGAGTATTTGTACTGTGTGGCCATCACATTCAAAATGACGGAGTGAAAAGAGCAAAGAATCTCCATCAAATTTTAAGTTAAGCTTGAACATTCCTCCTCAGAAACTATTCGGATGATTCAGAAGGCTTTCAGGGATGATGTAATGAGTGCAGCGCAAATAAAAGTGTGGCACAAACCCTTCAAAGATGGTTGAGAATCTGTTGAAAGTGATCCATGTTCTGGAAGGCCTGCAACAAGAGGAACACCTGAGAATGTCGAATGTGTGTGGGCTGCAATCGACAAAGAATGGCATCCGACAGTGCAAGAATTAGAAGCTGATCTGGGGATTCCAAAAATTACTGTGTCTGAGATTTTGACGCAGAATCTTGGCATAAAACGTGTCATGGCAAAATTTGTTCTGTAGCTTCTGCTACCAGAGCAGAAGGAACATCGTGCTGCAGTTGGGAGAACTGTGTGAGGTCCCAAGTTGCCTACTTTGAAGGGGACTTTATTGTAGGCCTTGTAGGTCATTGTCCTATGTACAATGTTTCTTGTATCTTCTTCAATAAATGTCTCTATTTTTCATATTACACGACTGGATACCTTCTGGACAGACCTCATATACCTGAAGGAACCCAAAACACTAATTCAAAAGAACATAAGCACCCCTATGTTCATTGCAGTGTTATTTACAATTGCCAAGATTTGGAAGCAGTACAAGAGTCCATCAATAGTGGATAAAACAACTATGGCACATTTACATGATGGAACACTACATGGCCATAAAAAGAAGAAAATTTTACCCTTTGTGACAGTATGAACCTGGAGAACATTACTCTAAGTGAAATAAGCCAGTCAGAGAAAGAAAAATACCACATGATTTCACTCATATGTGGAATCTAATGAACAAACTGAACTAACAGTAAAATGGGGACAGACTCGTAGATGGAGAGCAGGCTGACAGCTGGGGTTGTGGGGAGGGAAGGGATGGAGCAAAAGGAAAAAGGACTCAGGGACATGAGCAACAGTGTGGTGATTGCTGGGGGTGGGGTATAAAGGGACTAAATGGTAATGGAAAAGTATACAATAAAAATTAAATTAAAAAAATAATAATAATTTCTTCCAGAAGAAATATCCTGTCTGTGTATCCCTAAGTCACTGAGAAAAGGCATAAATGTACCTGGATCATAGCACTATCCTACAGAAAGAAATAGCACTCAAACTGCACATACAATTTAAAATTTTCCAGCAGCCATATTTAAAAAAATAAAATTTATTGTCATAATATATTTCCTTTAAAAAATATCCAAAACATTATTATTTTACCATGCAATTAATATTTTAAAATATCAAACTATTTTACAATCTCTTTTTATTAAATTTTCAAAATCAGGTGTGTATTTTTTTAAATTTAGGTATAAATGACATATTAGTTTCAGGTACACAAATAAAAAAACACAATTTATTTATACTTTAAATCAGTGTTTCTCAAAACAATCTCAGAGACCATCACTTCAGAATTACTTAGGATGTTCACAGATATGAAGATTCCTAGGCCTCACCCCAGACTGTATATTTTTAACAAACCCCTAGTTGACATGTATACATCTTAATATTTAAAAATAACCACTAAACTAAGAGACTTCAAAGAATATTGATAAGTGTTTCTAAATAGATACACATGAGGTATCTAGGTGGAAATCTTAGCTCCCACCTGCTGACCCCTTCTGTCAATACCAAATCAATATGCTAAAGATCAATATGCTGAATATGGGAAAAAAGAAGGCAGTCTAATAAACATCCCTTAATCTTTCTATCTGTGATGAATTGAATTAGTTTTTTGAAATTCACCATTGACTGTTCAAAGCTCAGTTTCTTCTCATCCAACTTTCTCACTTTACAGAAGAGGAAACTGAGACCGCAAAGGTTACAGCTCACCCCACCAAGGTCAGTCGGCTAGAAGGTCCAATAGGAGCCTGACACAGAATCTGTGGTGTGTGTTTCAGGACTTATTTTACTTCACAATGTGAGTTTCTATGTATGTGGACTATTTCTACAATGTATGCTTGAAAACTGTTCTTTGATTTATTCATTTTAATGACTAAAATTTATTTTTAAACTCAAAGATGAGCAAGTCACAAAATATACCACTCATTATTACAACTCAGATTTTATTAAAATTTACCAAGGTCATACTTTAGCGCTCAGTGTGAGCAGTAGCTACAAGTATATTTTAGAGAGAATAATCGATCAATTGATCAATTAAGAAGAATAAATATAGTATACATACACCTATGGTGGCTGGGGCAATTCTTAGAGACATTTCTAGCAGAGCTATGGGATATTCTAGAAACAGGGTCTCCTGCTACCCTGTTCATATATTATATCTGATATTCATATATTCATTCATTTAACCAATATTTATTGAGTGTCAAGTGTGTGCCAGGTATTATGCCATTCCAATGGAGTTGTGCATTTTGTGGAATTTGGGTTCTAGGGTCAGTACCTGAGATAAAAATTATATACAATCAAAATTACCCTTGAGAAAAAAACATTAGGAAGATTTATCATCCCATTTTCTCCCAACTCTTTCTATGACTAAGTACCAGATGAAGTTGTTAACTTGTTTTTAGTAGCCACGTTGTATGACAATTAAGTCTCACTGGACATTTGGATCACACTTGGTGCAGAGAAATAGTGTGAGACACGCAGAAGAACTGAGATCAACCCAGAGAACAACTCAGGTTCACGTCTCCCATCTCTTGCTCATTTATTAGGTAGGATGGCAAGCAGAATTATCTACCCTTTAAAATTTTTAATTTTTTCTCTCTTTTTTCCCAAGTAGAGTTAAATTCAAGTAATTTAAATCTACATATGTTAGGACCTCTTTCATTTGTCATAATCTGTCCTCACTTTGCATTATTCTGTTTAATTTACATACTATTTTCCTAAATTACCTCATCTGTACCCACTGCAGAAAAAAATGTGAGAGATTTTTTTTCAAAAACGGAAGCCTCGGCATCAAACTCTCCAGCACTGGTATCTTCAGTCTGCTGTTGAATTACATGCCCAGTGATTTACTATCTTCTTGACCTTCATTCTGACAACGCAAACAGCTGTTGACCCCTAGAATGAGTAGCGTGTTCTCTGGCTTTAAGACTGCTGACCCCTTTCCATAGTGCTCTCCAAGCTCTCAGGCCGACAGTGGATTCCAGCTGCCTTTGGCTTTAATAGTATTTGCTCTTTACCATTGACCCATTCTCCACATGAGCTCCAAATCCTGGAACAACTCCAAATCACATATTTGGATCAATAAAAAGTTTGCTTACACTTCTGTAGTTTATTCTATCAAACTGCCTAAACTCTAAGGAGAGAAGAAGAAATTGTTCCCAGAAACCACTCAATTCACAGCCCATTTGTCAACCTTATGGAACAAAGGACACCATGTGCCACTGAATTATAAGGATTCTTGTCCATTAAAAATAGGGTTGACAAGCTAGTAGCAGGGTGGGAGAAGGTTAGGGGGTGAAGGGACTGAGCAAAAAGAAAAAAGGACTCATGGACACAGACAACAGTGTGGTGATTGCTGGGGGAGGGGTGTATAAGGGGACTAAATAGTAAAGGGAAAAAATAATAAAAATTAAATTAAAAAATAGAATTGACAGCAACAGCTTATTTCACAGGATCCTCTAACTAGAGGTCATTAAATCCAACGACTTCTTGATTGGCTCTGAATTAGAAACCAAAAGATGAAAGACTCCACACTTCCCATCTCTAATCTTATGAGCCACTCGACCTAAATCCTGGGCTTTATTGTCAAGCAGCAAGCTACAACGACATAGAGCAGCATAAGAAGCCCCTAACTAGATCAAGGTCACCCAAGCTATATAGTATAACAGCATCTGGATTAGTGACTTCCAGGCTAGTGACCACAAGCCATGGACAGCCAACATTTTTGTAGCTTTGGAAAATTTGTAAACATCATGCTACCAAGAGAAATAGTTATGGCACAGCTGGCAAGCGCCGAAACTTGGGACCCAGTCATACTTTTGCTTTTATTCTCATTATGTTTCCCGACCCCATCCTCTTCTATAAACATGTCTTAATGAAAGATTTTAAGGAAAAAAGTTACTAGAAACATGTAAAGAAATATTCTTTAATACATAAGTGGTAACTAAAATGTGAGCATGCCCTGAGGGCAGAAAGTTAGGAATTTCAAAGCTAGTAAAGACAGTGATATAAATGCACCATTAAATTGCACTGTAACCAACAGACATATTCGAATTATTGAGCCATACATAAACTTTAGGACCTGACTGCAGAAAAGACCAAAAGCAAACAAAAAAGTTTCAAATTAATTGAGCAAGTAATAAGATCCAGGAGGGTAAAAGGTTCAAAAGTGAAACAGCTGAGGCACTGAAGCATCAGTTCTCCAGAGAAGCATCCCAAGTAGAGAGAGGAAGCAGAATGGAAGTGACAGAAAAGTTCAGAGGTTATTCTGGTAAACACATACCTTGTGGCTGAGATCTCGGCACTGACGCCAGTTTGAGTCTGCAGACAGACTGTATCTCTCAAAGCACAGCTGTAGCAACAAACTGGGATTTTCTTTTGAATATAATATACAGCATTGACTATGTCCTTTTCATAAAAGCCTACCATGGGCTTTCATTTTTGACGACATGAAGTCTCAAGGGCCATATTTACCCTCCCATCTTAAATAACTTTAAATAAACAAACTAAACATGTGAAACAATAGTTTCAGACAGTGGACAACAGGAAGCACAGCATGGTCATTCCTAAGTGAAGGAACACAAACCAGGTGAGTTCCACCTCGATCACCCCTTTTTACTGCCCACAGAGAGTTTCTAGGCTGTAACGAAGAGAGGAAACCCAAACAGAGCCTGGCTTTCTTGCTGAGTTGAGGGGGCAGAGTTGACTATTGAAGAAGGGCCACCAAGGTGGCTGGAATTTGTAGCACACAGAACCTGAATGAGAAGAGCTGCACAGAAACGTGCCCAGACACAGGCTGAGGGTTCCTCTGCTCCTTCATCTGAGTGCTGACCAGCTCCCACAGGCGAGGGAACTACTGAGGCAGGGAAAACCCCTGCCCCCACCCACATGGAAAACCTCATAAAACACAGGGCATTAAGCAGAGTACTTATAGCTTAATAGTAGGGAAAAACTCTTCCTAAAGGTTACTCTGGTCCCACCTAAAAAAGATTAAAAACAAGCCTATAGGATCAAACTATCTCTAAGTAACTTAAATGAGTCCAGAACAAAGCTCAGGAATATTTCAAGAATGCAAAAAATTCCCAGCATCCAACAAGATAAAACTCACAGAAACTGGTGTCCAACTTAAAAAAAAAAAAAATCACCAAGCATGCAAAAAAGCATAATGAGGAGAAAAAAAAAAAAACCAGATTCAGATATGACACAGACGATAGATAGGACAAGTAGGCATATATATTGAAACAGATACTATGATTGTTCAAGATGGTAGAGCAGGTACCACTGACATTGGGGGTCAGGTAATTCTGCAGTGTGGAGGCTGTTCTGTGCATTACAGGATGTTTAGCAGCATCCCTGCCCTCTACCCACTGGATTGCAGTAGCATTCTCCCACCTCCCCTTGTAACAACCAAAAGCATCTTCCAGACATTGTCATGTGTCTCCTGGGGGCAAAATCACCTCTGGTTGGGAATAAGTAAGGTAGAAAAAAGCATGAGCAAGTTAAGGGGAGGCATGGGTAATACCCAAAAGACCCGTTTAAAGTTTCTATAAATGAAAAATACAATGTCTACAATGAAAAATACACTGAACAAAACAAACAGCAGATTAGACACTGCAAAGAAAAACGTTAGTGAACCAGATCGAAAGCAACAGAAACTCTCCAAAATGAAACACAGAGTCTACCATGCAGTATAGTTATTAACTGTAGTAGATGTCGTGAATGGAGTTAAGAATATCAGCTACAGAGCTATTATAGCAAACTGGCCTAATGAAAGAGGATGATAGGGTGAAAATAACAGTAGTGATGTTAGGAAAGTAAGACAATTATTACCAATAATGCTAATGCAGCAGTAGGAGGACTAGCTGCTGCCATTGTCTTTTATTTATTTATTTTAATTAAACATTTTTTATTGTTGTTTAATTACAGTTGTCTGCATTTTCTCCCCACCCCTCCACCCCACCCCATCTGAACCCACCTCCCTCCCCCGCCTCCACCCTCCCCCTTGGTTCTGTCCATGTGTCCTTTATAGTAGTTCCTGAAAACCCCTCTCTCCACTATCCCCTCCCCACTCCCCTCTGCTTATTGTTAGATTGTTCTTAACTTCAATGTCTCTGGTCATATTTTGTTTGCTTTTTTCTTGTCTTTTATACCAGACACTTCATACACAGTTTTTCCTTTCATGTTCACAAAAAATCCTGACAGGTAAGTATTACCATCCTTTTTTACAGATAAGGAAGCTGAATTCAAGGAAGTTTAAGTAAATAGTAAAGATCTTATGATTGCACATCGACTAATGGCAGAGGAAAAATTTGAGCCCAAATTTATCATACTATAGAGCCTGCACTCCTAACCACTTGGCTTCCAGATACAAAAAATCATCGAAAGGAAGTGTGTTCCTGAAAGATTTTTTGAAGAAGAATCAAAGTGAAATTTGATGCCCAACTTGGATGAGGAAGGAAGAAAATACAGCAAATGTAAAGGATATTATCCAAGAAATTGCAGAAGGGTCAAAAATATAAACATAGCTTTATATCTGTCCCACCCATAGAACTTTAGAGCTGGGGATATAAAAGATAATCTCTTCCATACACAGATGCACACACATATACGCACACACTTTGAAACAGTAAAATAAATACAGATCTGGAGATTTTGCTTTCCTTCCTTACATTTGTGGAGTGTTTTAAATGACATGCTCAGTCTCCCCAGCCGGTCAGAAGCTATGCCAAGTCGGAAGCTCTAATTGTCATGCTCTTTCTACTCCAACACCCTGCTTCTGCTGAATAAATATGCAAACATGCCTATCCCATGCCTAGCACATGGCAGATTCTTAATAAATATTAGATGTTTCTATTGACAGCTGATTAAGCCATTCAAAATGACTTACGCATATAGACGCAGCGTGGCTACATGGGGGCAGTCCCACTTTGAAACCGTCTCAGCCTTTCCTTCACAGGATAATCTTATTTACTGTCCACTGCTGTAGCCAAGACACCGTGACTGGGAAGGAACAGATGTTTTTAGAATTATTTCCTCTTACATAGTGTGTTCCTGAAACCCTCTCGGTTACCTACCACCCGAGCAGGATGGGAATAAAATAACCATCTTCACATTAACAGTAGCTCCCATGCTTTCAATACTTCGCAGAGGAAGGGTCAGCTGGTGAAGGCAGCCTGGCTGAAAGTACAAGTGCAGGAACATGACAGAAACCAGGTGAGCCACTCTCCATAGGACTCTGTATTATTCGGATCCAAACCAAAAGGCTGGCCTCAATCGCTTTATCCCCACAGTCTGCTCACACAATTGGGAAGCCTAGTTAGCAATGGCTTTCTCTGCATGAGACTGGGGTCCCAAGCAACATGTGAAAAGGTGTGCCTTTAAAGAGTTTCTCCATCACCCTGGGCACCAACATTTCTTAATGTTTATGTTTTGAGAGGAGAACATTGGTGATAAGGCTCTCGGTCACACGGAGGTGACTTTTTGCTCTGGCGGTTCACAAGATCCTCAGTTTTATTTGATGGCTTAACTGCTTCATAATTGCTCATATTCAGCTGCTCCGAAGCCTGAATGATCTCAGCTTTTAATATGCCTTGTCTAATTTTTAGCCACATCAATCTATACAAATAGCTCATCACTACCCTGAAATGCTAATGCTTATCACATATTTCAATCGCCTCTATAAGACCTTGTTCCTGTGTTCATAAATCTTGTTAACATTTCGGGACCTTTATTTTCTTGTTCAGTGAGTCAAAGATACACACACACATATATAAAAGGCCTAATCTTCTCCAAAGATGGAATTCTTTTAAAATATGAAATAAAAAAGATAAATAATCTTTTCTGCTAAATTTACATAACACTATTTGTAATTATTTGTAGTATTTTATGTGTTCTGCCTTTCTTTCATGGCTATTTGTATATTTTTCTTACCTCCTCTTCTTGGTTGTAAATACCTTGGGATAAAGCAAAAGATAAAGAACAATGGGGAGCAGGGGAGTGGGGACCAGCTAGAAAGTGGGTGGTCAGAGGCCACTCTGTGAGCTGTTGTCTGAGCTGAGAGCTGGAAGATGGGAAAGGTTAGTCACAGTGGAGACTGGTTTGACACTGCTACTTTCTGCAGAGAACAGCAAGCTAATTATCAGCCACTATGTAATGGTGACCCTATTTCATCAGAATACTAATTATGTCAGTAAGCTAAGTGATGACATCATCACAAAGTTTCTAGAGACACCTCAGTCAACTTGATGTAAGGACTCCACTGTGAAATGCCCCAAATCAGGGCAAACTGAATTTCAAGTGGAGATCCACAAAGGGCTTCTAAGTGGCTGATGCTGTGTTTCTATACCTGTAATAAGTGTATGCTGATCTATTAGTCTCTGCAACTACAGTGAGAGCTCCTCCAAGGTAGAAACTCTTTCTCAAATATTACCTCTGTGTCTTTATTACTTATTGCTGATCGTGTACTACTCTACTGAACTGTAAGCTCTGAGAATCCAAAGACCCTGTCAGTCTTCACCAGCCCTGAAAGACAGCACATTGGAGTCACTCCAAGTGCTGAAGAAATGAATGATACCAACCTGGTGTCATTGTGAACTCAAACTGGTTGCCAATACAACTGTACGGCCTTTGGGACTAAAGGGGAGATTATAACTAACTTAAAGAGTTACTGTTTATTTCTAAGATCAATAAAATGCCCCTACAATAAATGACTACAGTGGTCCTGTATTCTGTGGGCTGTATGTGCTGGATGTGGCAGACCTGACCAGCACACCATACCTGCTTCGCTTCTAACGTCATGCACCACAGAAGCTCGGGCCCAAGGAAAAAGCAAAAACTAGTGGCCTCAGGAACCCTCCTTCCAGAGCTGGTGCTCTTACAGGGCACCTTCCGAGCAGCACTCTTGGTCATGGGAAGGACTACCACCTGGCTCACATCTCCCAGCTTGCTCCTCCTTACACCCGCATCTAAGCTGAGAATATTCAGGGTTTCTCTCTCTTTTCAGAAACCTAATAGCACATACCACCATAGATCAAACATTTAGTGTTTGTTTCAATTCCTATGTGTAAATAGCCATTCTCCTTAAGCCCAGTGTCACTGCCTTCGAGGCAGAGGGCTGTTTCAGTTGTGTCTACCAGAATTCATCATTACCAAGCACTATAACATCATTTACACATCACGGTCTCCTCCGAGAGTGGAAAAATAAGGTACTTGACATAATTTGTAACTACATTGACTGGACCTTCCACAACGGTTCCCATAAAAAAAAATTGTTCTTTCTTTCCTCCTCAAGTACTTATTACCCTTAATAACACCTGTTAGGACCAAGGCCTTTAGCAAAAAGAATGTTAGCTTAAATTGTATGTTGTTAGTTATAATTTGCCTGCTGGGAAAAATGTTGCCCAAGTAATAAATACATTTTATTAATAGAAAACTAGGTCAGAATTTTTTTTAAAGTCCACTCCCCAACTACTTTTCTTCTCTTTCCTTAATTTGTGCTACTTTCCAAAAGCTGCAGGTGTTCCCAGGAATAATTGTAGCAGCTGGGGCAGGGTTCTTGTTACAAGACCAACCCCAGGAAAAATACTTGGAAATTGGCTTCCTGTGTTCTGGCATCTTTTCTGCAACAATTTACCTTCAGTTAGCCTCTCTCCCCTTACATGAACATCACAGCATCACGATCTGATAAACTCACTCACCTAGAACATCAAAGGTATCGGAGGTTTAGTGTGTCACCTCCTCAGGAGTGTTTTGTCTGAAGGTATGGGCAATGTTTAAAACAAAAAAAATAAACTCCTAATGGTGGAATTTCAGGTTTTTTCCATCTACCTGTAAGATCCAAATATGTGTAGATCTGAGGCATTCATTTTTGTCATTTATTTATTCAGTCAGTCACCAAATATTTATTGAGGGCTCTTACATATGTGCCAGACACTGAGCGAGGTGCTAAAGATGGTATAATTTGACAGACCTCGTCCCTGACTTCACAGAACTTATAACACACAGTCTTCTTGATTTGGGCTCACATAAGAACACTGAACCCTGATTCAACATTTTAGCTAAGACCCTTCAAATACACTTCACCTTTTTTGAGACCCCCAAACTCCCAGAAGTTTCTACCCTAATTGCAGCTAAAAAGCATTACCAAGTTCAGATTTCTGTCAGGACTTCCATGTCACTTCAGCCTCTGGGGAAGAAAGGATGATCTGCCAAGAGCTTTCTAAAACTTTTTTTTCTGACAGCCTTCAGGGTCAGTGTCAAATGTGTAAACTGGAGAGATGCCTTGAATAGTTTTTATGTAAAACGACCATTGAAGTAGAAGTAGCAGCTTTCTTCAAAGAGGAAAAATACTCAGCACTTTAGGAAGTGAGACACCTCCCTGTACAGCTGGTCCCCATAGACATAAGGAACTGGCCAACTGACCCAGAGCTTGAGAGAACTCAGGCAATGCCAACAGCCTAGAAAATGCTACTAGTATCAACCAGCGCTTGGATGACTGCATCAGATGTTTACATCCAGTCGCTATTCTGTCAGGGTCCACGCCTCACCCTGCAATGCCCCCTTTCAATCATTTCTTCTTAACTGTCATAAAGATTCTTTCTGTTTTTACTCAGATAACTAAATACTTCTATATTTTGCTCAGTCTTATCAATGTAAACATAGATAGTGCATCTTGATCCCATCCAGCAGAAGACAGGGGATAAAAAAGACAACTTTTGGGTTGAAACGCAAAGTTTGCCATCAAAATATGAAGAAATGTATTAAAAGGGCCAATGACAGGCAGGAGATACATTCCTCCCAGGTAAAATTTCAGGGGCTGTATAGGAGCATTATGGGTGTCCGCAGTGGTCAAAAGTACCTTGAACCAAAGTTGTGATTGAAGCAAAGGAAAAAGATGTCGTTTGGGGGCAAACACCATCCATAAATTTGGGAACGGCTGATTTAAATTAGTAGGCCGCATAGAAACTTATTTCTGGAGACAATTTTCAGGGCTGCTCTAGCAGACTTTGAAGACCAGACCAGGAATTAGAGATACTTTTAAAAACTGTTTGATCTATATATAGGGAAAAGAAGCTATATAAAGGAAAGGAAGTAAAATCCTCAGCTGGTTCATAAAGTAGCAGAGTCTTCCCTCATAATTCTTTGCATATGGAACCATGCTGTCGTTCCTTTAAAACAACTAAGGTTAATAGTTGGAACATCTAACCAATATTACAGGTCTTTTTAAAAAATTATTTTTTATTGATTTTGCTATTATGTTGTCCCATTTTCCCCCTTTGCCCCCTCCACCCAGCATTCCCAACTCCCTCAGGCCATCTTCACACTACTGTTCATGTCCATGGGTCATGCGTATAAGTTCTTTGGCTACTTTACATTACATAGTAGAGGCTGCTTACACAATCCTTGTTTTATTTGAATTGTTCTTTCTTCTTCTTTTTCTGATTGGTTGTTTTTTGCTTCCTTATCTCCCAAATCATTAATTTGACTCTCAGCTTTATCCACTCTACTGTTGTTTCCTGTAAATTGTTCTTTATATCCATTGGTGAATCCTTCATTTCTGCCTGGATCTTTTTTATGTTGTTGAGGTCCTCACTAAGTTCCTCGAGCATTCTTATACCCAGTGTTTTGAACTCTGCATCTGATTTGCTTATCTCCATTTTGTTTACTTCTTTTTCTGGAGTTTTGATCTGTTCTTTCATTTGGGCCATGTTTCTTTGTCTACTTATTTTGGCAGCCTCCCTGTGTTTGTTTCTATGTATTAGGTAGAGCTGCTATGACTCTGTGTCTTGGTAGTGTGGCCTAATGTAGTAGTTATCCTATAGGGTCCAGTGACACAGCCTCCCATATCATGCAAGCTGGGTACTCAAGGTGTGCCATCCATGTCAGCAAAGTACAGTCTCCTCTTGTAGTTGAGCCTTGATTGCTGTTGGCAGGTCAATGGGAGGGATTTACCCAGGCCAGTCAGCTTCAAGGACTGCTTGTGACCACTGACCACCAATCTCCACCCTCTGTGGAGGATCAGCTGTGTAGGGGCAGGATAGTGGTGCTCTGACATGGCCTGTAGCTGTTCACTGGGTGCACCAGCTCTGGTTTCCTGGGTGGTGCAGGCCAAGGTCAGCCCCTACCTGTGTTCGGTCCAGGGCTACTCTGCATGAGCTATAAAGGAATCTGAGGTGTCTGCTACTTGTGCTGGTCTTGGACATACCCAGGCCAAGCCAAACTCTGAACCTAGGCTGGCTGGTCCTAGTGCCAGGCCTGGAGCCACTTAGCAAGATGTATGGGGGCTGGGGGCTCATTGAGGCCAGCTGTTGCTTGTTTAATAGGATTTAAGAAGTTGTGCAACATGAGCCAAGACAAACCATTCCTGTGGAAAAGTCAGAGTTAACAGCTTGGGTGGGCCTGTAAGTTGGGTGGAACGGTGTCTCAGGGTATCTCCAGGGTGGGACAAACAGTGTTAGCCAGGTAGCTGAAGTTTCAGATACGGCACAGGCCTGCCAGTTCTGTGGCTCTTTGACGAGAGGACTCAGAAAAGGGACAATGGCCTCTGCCCACCTTTCTGTCTGAGAGAAAACTGTCCCCCAGCTCTCACCTTGATGCCAGACACTTCAGTTCCTCCTGCTATGTCACTTGTGCCTTTCAAGCTGCTACCCTGGTGCTGGGGCTCAGAGGGAGTGGGTCTGAGTAAGTCCATGTGTGGCTTCTTTAAGGGGAACCTTTTGAGACTCCAGAAGTTTCTTCCACTTACTCAATCCCTGCTGGGTTTTGCAGCCAAACTTATCTTCCTGGCACTGGAACCCTGGGCTGGGGGACCCAGTGTGGGGCTGGGACTCCTTACTCCCAAGATATTCCTCCCAAATTTTTATCCACCACACACAGATGTGGGAACACTGCATTCCTTGTCTCCACCCCTCCTACCAGTCTGGATGGATGTGGTTTCTTTAATTCCGTAGTTATCATGCTTTCATTCAACTTGATATCTGATGGTTCCGAGTAATGGTTGTTCTATATTTTAGTGGTAATTTTGATGTGGTCGTGCGAGGAGGCAAGCTGTGTTTACCTGTGCTGCCATCTTGACCAGAAGTCCAGGTGTTTAGAAAGTTATTAATCAATAGTTATTAGGATATTCATGGGATAAATTTAGACAGGTGTACAAATCTTAATGAAGACTAAAAAAGTGCTGGTTAAATAAAAACCATTGAAAATAATGATCAAGACTTAAAGTTTTACTCTGGATTTAAGCCAAAAAAATAAATCTGTAATTACAGTTGACCTACAACTTCTGTCTCCACATACCTATTTTAAATGGGCATCATGTGTCTTCTGCTTTATGATTACTAATAGTGCACAGTCCTCTCTTGCTACTATCTCCAGGTTCTTTCTTGCAAGGGGACAGACTATCTTTATTGCATAAAGGAAATTCCTCAAGTGCCCACCCCCCTCATACACACACACCTCCTCCCCACATCACCACCCGTCCCAGCAATGCCAAAAAGCATGGCCCTTGGAGATGATGCCCTTTCACTGTCCTGACCACATACATTCTCAGAAATCATAGTAATTCTTTTTTTTCAATAGAGAACTATTGGTTAATAGTCCTTGCTTATGAATTTCCCCCATCTCCATGATCCAGAATATTCTACTCTATTTCCTCATCAGGCTAAATTCAACCTATACTTCGAGGTTCTATTCAAGTTCTGCTTCATCCACACACTTGTCCTAATCCATTTAAATGAGTTAAACGCTCTCTCCTCTCTAAACCACATGGCCTCCACAATAAGGACAACACTGTCAATAAAGAGTGTGACTTTATTCGGAAACAGGGTTTTCCAGATATAATTAGTTAAGATGAGATCACACTGGATTAGGGTGGGCTTTAGTCCAATGACTCATGTCCTCATAAGGAGAGAGACACAGAGACACAAATACACAGAGGGAAGACAGCCATGAGAAAATAGAGGCAATGTTCTCCTGTCACAGGCCAAAGAATGCTCAGGATTGCCAGCAACCATCAGAAGATACAAGAGGCGAAAAGGGATTCTTCCCTAGAAACTCTGGAGGGAGGATGGCTATGTCAACACCTTGATGTGAGACTTCTAATCTCCAGAACTGTGAGAGCATGAATCTCTGTTGTTTTAAGCCACCTAGTGTGTGGTGATTTATTACAACTCTAGGAAACTAATACACCATGTATTATACCTGTATGTCTTCAGATTTCACAGAATATCAGGGTTTTGGCTGGTGATTAATTATCAACAGGTAGACACTTTATAATAATTGTGAAAATTAGGGCAGCCATAACAGAGAGCTGATCTTTAAGTGGAGACAATAAACCATTTTCAAGACATTTGTAAAGCACGAGAGCCCTGCTGGTGATTTTTTAGTACCAAGGATAGAAACGAGTCTAATAGGTGGACAAGTCCAGAGGTGTCTGTGAATTTGGTATTGGGAGGGTGGGTTACTACATCAAATATATTTTCTGCTCAAAAACATTTTCTCATCTACATGCTATCTACGTACTCCTTTCTGAAATATGAGCTACAGGATTATAAGCAGAGGCAAAGATTCTCTTTGAGAACCATTTTGCTCTGAGCCTTTGATATGCTAATTTAATCATTAACTTCCACAACCATCTATAGTTTTTAAATATCCCATATTTATTTGATCATGGATTATTTTAGGCTGGAGAGCATATCCAGGGAATAATATTTTGAGTTATACTTTGTGGGAAGCTGTCCTAATTATTTAACCTCGTGTCTTGTCTTGAGATTCTTTGGACTGGAAGTAACAGAAAAAATTATTCAAAATGGCTTAAACAGCAAGAATTATTATTTCATATAGCAAGAAGTTCTTCATTAGGGGTCTCTAAGGATGAATAATTCAGCTGATCAGTGATGTCATTAGGCCTCATGAACTTTTGTGTCTTTTTTTTGCCTTTCTCAGCGCTGGGTGGTTCCTCTCATGACTGCAGCACCACTAACCATTAAAATTATATACGCCAATATCTATCAGGCAAATAAAGTATTCTTTTCCCCCACGTGTCACTTTTAGACAGAGAGGCAAATCATTCCCAGAAGCTTCCCGTCCAATTCCCTTCACATCTCATTGGCCAAAATTGTGCCACGCTTCCTTACTTAACCCAACCACTGGCAAGAGGAGTGGGCCACCGTGATTGGCTTAAATTACTCATGACCATGACTCATTCTCTAGGACTGGAGAAGTAGCCCCCCGGCACAAATGAGTCACTCTCCAGTGACAGTGCAGAGGAGAAAACTCAACAAAACCACGTTTCTGCTTCTGTGGCAGATACTGTTGGCTGGCCATCCACCCCTTCTTCCATGCCAACAGAACCACCATTCTGTGCAGAACAGTCATGTTTGAATCATGATTAGCTAAGCCATTCCTAGCAATCCCATTCATTTTGTCCAGATTCTAACTTTCTCAGACATTTGCACTGTGGGTGACAAAGGATATATTTCAGGTTAATAAGCTGTGAATGAAAGTCTTCTGAGGCCTTTTACTTACCCATATATCTACATGTGTGCATCAATCTATCAATTGAGGGAGAAAGAATTAGCTTAAGTCACTTCTATCCCACCTACCCTCCTGACCTCACAGATTTGTGCAGATAAAATCTGCTTAAAATGCTCCTCCATTCTGCCCTCGAATATGGCCACGGAGTTGTGGCAGCCACCTTGGGGCCCTGAGGTAAGCAACACAAGTGCCAAATACCAACACAATGATAATAACTGGACAGAAAATGGAAAAAGCCTGGCTTTCTAATGTCATCACTGAGCCAGGAATCCACCCTGGATATATCCTCTGAACACTCATATAACACCTATTCATCAGGCTGAACAACCACAGAATGAAGACAGCTAGACTCAGGAACATCCAAATTCTAGAATGAAGATGCTATTGCAGCTAAATCCCCTAACCCCCACCCCATTAAAAAAAACAAGAAAAGAAAAGAAATGTCATTTGGGGGAACAGTATATCAAAAAGGCAGCCAAAAAATCACCCACAAGGGCAGGTTTTCCTGGCACTTTGACTCATCTTGCACAGTTTGAAGGCTCATCAGGAAGGTACCCTGTACTCCCATGTTGTGGGGAGAGGGCACTCAGAGTGCTGGGGGAAGGGTTTTTCTGCTGTGAATGGGCAGTTGGTGCTCCAGGGAAAGTATAGACACATGAATGGGGAGACAAGGTGATTCCCCTCGGTGATTCTCACCATAATCAGGTTAACCAGATTTTATCTGCACAAATCTGTGAGGTCAGGAGAAATGGCCCACCCAGCATCATTGCCACTAGTTCTGTATCACCCACCTACCTGGACCCCTGGGGGTGGTCCTGGTGGCAAACAATTTGGGAAGGGCGACTCCACTCATTCCCTTTCCTAAGCTCCCTTCAAATCTCCTACTCATTTTGACCACAGTTTTGTAAAGTACAGGCAAAGCATTGAACTTTGAAAGTATGCTTGGAAAAGGGGAACTGAAAATGTCAGTAATGAAATGAGATGAACTGGCAAAGCAAGCACATGCTTGGTGCTATACCGGTAGCAAAGAGGAACTTAGCGAGCACCCTGAACCAGCCCATGCTCCCTCATCAATACACCCATACCTTCATTCTAACCAATTATACAAACATGAAGTATTATGCCTTTATCATGTACCTTTATCATGTGTCACGTAAGTTTAAAACAGTTTCATTTATTGGTGTTTTACATTATTTCAAGGAATATGCAAATGATTCATGGCTTCTGAAATCTTAAAATCCGAGTTCAGGTTTCAAATGAAGGAGGAGAAATGAAGAATCAGGAATGAAGGATGTGAAGAAGAAAAACAAATGAAGTTTCTAACTACAGGTCTTCCTGCCCTTCCCTATTCAGACAAGGAACACAGAAATTAGTTTTGTGCTAGCACAAAAATTCCTATTTCCACAATTCTTTTCTACTGCTTTTCTCAAGGGACTCATCAATTTCATTTCAACTCTAATTTGTCACACTGAAGGGTGGGAGAATTTTAATCACAATTTATTTGCATGGAAGCACATCGAGAACTTGCCATAAAAATATACATTCTTTGAAATTCATTAAAATATTGCTTTTCACATTTTCTAGCTCTTTGATGATATTTAAGTGTTATCAGTCTCATAACAGATTCATGGATTTAAGACAGCTCCTCAAGCATGACCATGCCTTCCCTCACTGAGCTTTCCAACAAAGGGATAAATAAAACTGACAAATACTGAGCTAAAAAATGCTGAGAGCACAGATTTTTTTGTAAAGGAGATTTCTGTTTTATTTAATCACTGAGGTCCTGCAGGCCCAGGCCAATCACCCCACATCTTCAAGGAAGGTGCAAGTAATGGAGGTGGGAAGGCAGGGGGAAGTTCCCAGTGATGCTCTAAGGCTTCAGGTACTTCCTTTGGCTCTGCCTTCCAGAACTTCTTTCCCAACCTACTGGTTCTCACAGGTTTCCATCTTGCACCCCATTAACTTCCATCTCCACTCAATTTCTGCAGGTGGAAATTTGGGACTGGACTTCTGATTCTCATCTGAACAAGGTTTCCAAGCTCCCTTGGCTCTGCTCTGCTTTCAACAATGAGTGAACCAATGAATCCCACCTACTCAATGCCCCCTGACTCCCCATTCCCTGCTAGCTCAGGTCAAGCTCTTTGAACTTAGAGGGGAATCAAACATTAGCAAAAATGACTTCAGTCAGCTCTTGCCTCAAATGGTAAGCAGAGGGAAACAAGTGGAGAATGAACATAGATTTGACTTTGATGTATGGTCAACAGACCTAATTTGGAAAAATCCTACATCTTACCTGGAAGTAGCACTGTCCTAGGAGTTGGATGATCTCTAAATAGCTGTATGACCCTGGTCAAAATAGCTCAATTTTCTAAAGTCTGTGATCAAAAGATCTGGACTACTCACTCCCTGAAGTCTTTTCCAGATCTAAAATTCCATGTTTCTTAAACAACACAAGAAGCTGAGGGAAGCCAGGAGGAGGCACCAAGCAAGCAAAAATCAGAATACCTAAGTTCTCTTCTGTTTCCCCATCTCTCTCCAAGAGAAAGCAACTAAGATTGATTTGGTTTTAGGGAGGCTGATTAGCGACCCAAGAGAAAATCAAAGGTACTTATTTACAGGATTCCTAACCCCAGCCATTTTCCCAGTTCGGTGAATGTTAAATCATGATGAGGAAGGTAGGCACACAGATTTGTAATATGACTCTTTTCAAGTTCCAGATTGAAAAAAGAACATATCACCAATGTGCATCCTATTTGGAAGTTCTCAATATTAAGTTTTAAAAGGCCTAAACTTAAGGTATATACTATAAAATAAACACTCCTCTAGGCTAGATTCAACTACAGTGAAGAATATACATTTTGCCTTAATTTAATCATATTTAGAATAGGAAAAGAAGTACAATAAACATAGAAATGTCCAGATTTACCCTGCTAAACAACAGGGTAAATCTTACGCTGCTTACCCAGGGATATTTTACCCTGCTAAAGCAAGGAGGACATCCCGGAAGTAAGACTTGTCCTCAACAAACTCAGTCTTCCATTTCCCTGACTTACACGTGAACTTTCGGCAGCTCTCCAACCAGTTTTGATTTCCCAGAAGGCTTAGCTAGACTGTCTATAGGTAATGGCTTTTAGCTGATATTGGTGTAAGGTGTTTCTTTTCTCAGGTGCATTTGCATGTATAAGTAAAAGATTCAAATCATTAGCGTTAGGTTTAAGGAACTAATTATGATGATGGGGCAGGAGGACTAGGGTGGAAAAATAAGAAACTGCTTTGGTGGAAAATTCTCAATTGGCCAGTTTTCCTTGTCAAAGTCCAAGAGGAAGAGAATCGCAAATAGATTCAAGGTACTTAAACCAGAAACTGTCACCTGCTGGACTTTTAGATTTCTTTTCATTGCAAATGATAAAAACACAGTTCAAATCAGCTTGAGCAAATATGGGGCTTTGCTGGTTCATAATATTCAAGAAAGAAAAGAACGGTAAGACATGGGAAGAGTGGTGTGCTACCAAACCTCTGAAATTACTGAAACTGGGGACTCATGCCTACTGGGCCTTTCTTCGGTTCCTCATTCCTGCCTCTTTGCCCTTCCACTTCATCTTCTCTCCTTGCAGAATGATTTTTCTTCAAATGAGAAGACACATGACCTTTGACAGTTGTGAAGTTCTAGATCTTACAGACATAATCCCTAGAGAGAGGCTGCCCTCAGGCTCTCTCTGGGCCCCAGTCCACTCAAGAAAAATACTTATTAGCCCAGCTTGAAGCAGCACTTGGACCGGTCAGCCGGGGCCAGAGCAAGGGTTGCCCAGTTTCCAGGGTAGACCCATCGGGTAGGACCTGGGAATGGACGTGAAAGTACACTCAAAGGTGTCTGCCTGTGTAACAATGAGAACGAGAAAAGGGGAAGCGGGCAGTTTTCAGCAAAGGGATTCAGCGGATAACCCCAGGCACCAGGTGTCCTCTGTAAGCAGCACTTACATACAGCCCAATGGATCACAGAGACAGAAAACCCTCACTCCTTCAACACGGATCACCACATGGTGTCAGCTCACTGGGGACTGTAAAGAACACACAGCCTTCTTGCGTTAAACTGTTGAAATATGGAGGCAACAGTAAGAAAATATCCAGGGGACATCAGAACAGGAGTAAAGCACTCAGCAGATACTACACATTACGCCAAGGTCCCCTGGTCCACACCCACCAGACAGCCTCTGGGAATTTCAGAAATAGTCGAGGATGGGGGTATGGGGAGCTTTTCTGGAGACTGCCGTTTCTGCAATAGCAGTGAGGCGCTAGAGTAGCAAAATAAAAATGAACGCTGTTGGTGTAGGACACAGGGGCATGGGACTCAATGTTGGCGTTCTGGAGCTAGAATGCCTGGGTTAAATTCTTGCTTCATCACTTCCTAGCTGAGGGATCTCAGGCAAGTGGCCAGTGCCTCTGTGCCTCAGGCCTCTCATCTGTAAAATGGGAAAAAATAACAGTACTTATCTCACAAAGGGGATTTGGGGGATTAAATTAATATATGTGAAAGCATTTTTAAAATGTTATTTCCCAGCCACATGTAGACAGAGACCTTCTGGAAACTAAAACATTCCAGAACTAAAGCAATTAATCTCTAATGGTAAAATTGCAGGTATGAATAGTATATGGCAGTGTAGAGAGTTATGCTTAATACCTCAGTCTACCCACCATATAGACACCTATTCATGCTGACTTGGAGTTCACTGTCAGGCAGAAAAGGGCTATTTCTAATTCTTTTTCTCCTCCTGCGATATCTCTAAGGGTCTGATCTCCAGTAGCTTTTTCCTAGCTTAGGAATTCTTAGGCCCAGGTCATAAAGACACCCCCACCCCCCACCCCCGCCAGTTGGTGCCCCATCCCCATTGACTCTAGTTTCTAAAGCATGGAACTTCAGAGTCTAGAACTACTTGGTAGGGGTGAGGGAGGAAGGGAGCTAAGTCCTGAGAAGACTGGGGAACACCTCCCAATGGCATGCTGAAGGAGATAAGAAAGAAAAGAGAAGAGTGTCCATCTGTGCAGCCTGGTGCAAAGGCCCGGGCTGTCTCGGAGACTGCAGATAACACCCAGCTGCCCTCCAGGACAAGGTCAAGGCAAACAAATTTATCCTTGGCTACCTACCAGGTCTCTGAAATAATAGGGAGGCAGAAGATAACCAGGTTAATCCAGGGCACCTAAGATCAAAGAGTGGCGACATCCAGGTCAGCTGCACTACCTCTTCCTGATGTCAGCTCAGACACAAAATGGAAAATAAACTCGTTTGAACTGTTGACTGAGAATAACCATTGGTTGTGAGTGCAGCAAGTGTTTTTCTTTCTCCCTCTGTTAAAAGAAAGTTGCTAAACTTGTTACTGGAAAGAGTCAGATTCCTTAGATTGTTCCATATGCCCAGATCTGACAGTTACACTGGCACACTTTGATTCCCCATTTCAGAAATGTGTGTGGAGACACAACTGAGCGACTTCCATGTCACATCCTGTTCTCTCAATCCAGCTTTTGACATTTGCAGAGGACTCTTCCAAGGGAATAAACTAAGCGCAGATAGACTCAGTCTTCTCCCTTGAAGTCATCTCTTCCTTTAACATATTCTTCATCAGAGATGCACTAGAAAACACTGTCTAGTGCGTAGAGAAGGTGTAATTTTTCAGTTTCTCACTGAGACGCAGGTTGGCAAATAGGTTAATTTTAACTTCACAGATTGCAAGGTGTGTGAATAGAACAGCTATATCGAGAACAAAATAGAGCTGAGAAGAAAGAGCTGCTCTGAACCACCAAACTGTTTTACCCCTAAGGTCACAGGAGGCACGGGGGACTATTGCACTCACTACTGAAACAACACCAGTTTGAGGAACTTTGGGTCTCATCCCAAATAGAGAAGGGCGTGGAACATAGAAGGAAGAAAGGAACATCCAAACTTTCCACAGATAATAATAGCTAACACTGATTAAGTGCTTACTGCAGGCCAGGCACCAGAGTAGAAATATAATACACATGATCTCATTTAATCCTTGCCACAACTCCATGAGAAAGGGACCATTTCAGTCTCCTCAGGGAGCGAGGGCACAGAGAAGTTAAATAATGGCTTGAAATCACATAGCTGATACGTGGGGGCCGTGAGATTTGCACCAGCGTCTGTCTGGCCCAGAGCCCACGCCTCATTTCTTTATCCTGCCTGGGGTCATGAACCCTGTGATAAGAAAAGATCACTTGCTGTGGACCCTCGGTTGCCTGGGGTCTCTTACCCAGTTTATGGATTACGCAGGCTCTCACCACTTTCTTCCAGCACTAACAGTTTGTTAGATTTTAATCTAGATTAATCACATTTGTTAGATCTTCCTTCAGAAGAGTGAGCACACAGGGGCCAAAGGCAGGGGAAAAGGAAAAACAAAGTGATTGATTTGACTCACCTGCTACCAGACCCATGGAGGAAGTCATTAAAACCAATGGGCAGAGTGCGATTTAGGGATTATTTGCATGTTTCAGTTACCAAAAGTATTCACTGTTCTTTGTAAACCTACATAATCAAGTTGGCTCCCAAGCAGTTTTGTTTGCTTTGCCCTTTTACCCACCTAATTAACCTAGACAAAGACTTCGCCTCTGATTTTAGATAAACAAAGTCATTCTGTATGAAACCAACTGGTTCTGCAAGTCTTGAGGGCCCACCCTTAGATTAAATACAATTTAAGGCCAGTAATGAACAAGGTCATTAAGTCATTTTAAGGCCTCTTACTTCTACTGCTTACCCAACCAGGGTGTGTTTATTCATTTTCAAATGCCAGAAAAGTCCAAAGACAGACGCCATACTCCTCTTAATAAAGAATGGATCTTAAAAAGTATAGCTTGAATACAAATGACTTAGATTCATTCTTATGTCATTCGCTGGATATACACCCAGATCTCAGTGGTAGGAAATGCGCACACTTGCGCACACGCGGTACATACTCAAACAGATGTTTTCTATGACGATATATTGAATTAAGTAAAGCTTTGTTAAACACTTTGTTAAAAAACTGACTTTAGCCTTAGGATATTAAGTTACTGCCTTGGAGAATGAAGGCAGAATGCTATTCCTATTTTATTTGGGGAAAAACAAACAGAGCTGGGGCAGCATGGAATGTGAATATTTTGTAACCTTGTAAATTAAAATAAACATTTCCCCTTGGATGAAGTTATCTGCGTACTTAGGGGTAGGGGGAAGAGCTCCTTTTAAATCTTTTTGGCAAAATTCATCCCATGACTAAAATACGTGTTTTCCTACAGGTCACAACAGTCCTTGATTGATAAACAGAGAGTGTGGTAGAAACTGCTGGCTGCTCACTAAAACCCATTATTATCCACTTCTCCCTGCACAGGCTGACTGTATTTCCCACCTTCCTCTGCAATTAGATGTGGCCGTGCACCAGTGGAATGTGAGCAGAAGTGTTCCACGCCACTTCCACATCTGGCCCGTAAGAGCCTCCCATACTCGCTCCTCTACCAGATGTGCACATGGAAGCCACATATTGAAGAAGACATAGGCTCCATTGGCCTGGGATCCTAAATGACTTCATGAAAGAGGGCCACCCTTCTGGCCAATTCACTTCCCCCCAGTGTCATTACATGAGCAAGAAATAAACTTCTATTATGTCTTAGCCATAGTATAGTTTATGGTCTATTCTTATGACAGTTAGCCTACCCTAACTAATACAGACACATTTTCCAGGCAAAAATCAAGTCCAGATTTCCTAAAATTATTTCAGTTTTGACTGACCTTCTCGGTATTACTCAGTAAAAGCATCAACCACCTATATAGACAAGTCCCTGTTGCTATTCACCTAGAAGCCCAGCTCCATAGACTAGCTTGACTACAAATCAACATCTGTAAATCGGGACGTCTGCCCTTGAGACGTTTCACTTAAGACTCATTTTGAAACAAATGTTGTTTTTTTCTCTGCCCAAGAAGCCTTGACACATGCAAAGTACCTCTCCTAATTCACAGGTTAAGAATTTCTAGTGATGCCTCCATCTCAGCCTATCTGGAGAATGAGTACCCATCTCTTTGAAGCGGGCCCAGGAAACTCACAAGTGAACTTCTGTTGTGCCATATAGTTATTGTTTGGATAAGATTATTTAATTTTATTTGCATGCATTATGCATCAATTCCCATCTCAACTGAAGGCACACAAAGAACTTGTAGTGTTTCAAACAATGGGAGAACTGACTAGAAAGCAATGTGCATAAAGTGTAAGGTAAATGCTTTTTTCTTCAATAGTCCATGCAATTACTCTTAAGTACTTTTTAAAAATGGCTTCAAAAACATTTTAAATGATTTTTTAATCTGCATAAACAGTATGCATAAATTATCTGTTGAGGTACACAAATTATTTTTTCACATACAGAAACACCAACACCTCTTCATCATCCTTCCCTTCCCATTGCTGAAGAACAAGTGTTTTCAAGAAGTTATTTGACTCCTTAGTTTCTAACTTCAGAGATTGCTGGAAAAGGAGATGAAAATAGGGACCAAAGCAGAAGCCAGTTCTAGAAATTGGAGGGGGCAGCAAGGTAGGAGAAAGATAAAAGATGAGGTGTGAGGGGAAGAAAAGAAAATCTAAGCTTAAAAACAGGGGAAAGAAATTGCCATGTGAAGACAACCAGGAAACATGGAGGTAGAGGGAGGGGCTGAGAGTGTCGAGACAAGTTAGTTGTACAGTGACCAAAGGGGAGTATGAGTAAGTGGACGACCCCCCCATAGCCTGCTTGAAGCTGCTCAGTAATGTGACCAGTACCCTATAAGGTTTCACTGACCTGTGAGTTATAAATTCAGAGTACCTTTACTTTTAATGTTCCAATTATAATAGTACTCCCTACAAATGACATTCTTAATTTTCTTGTCCAACACCTGGAAAGGGCTTCCCCCACTCTATTTGTGCTTAAACACAACTCTCCACTAATCACCACTTGGCGTCTTCCATGGTTGATGTCCTCTACCCTACTTGAAGAAGCCTCTTGGTTGCCACTGTCAGTACGCCCCTCGTGAGATCACCAACTTAAGGGGTGAAGCTGGGAGCTGATGGCTAAGGTAAAATGAAAAAGGGTGAGTGAATGACCAGTGGCTGGACATCCACCTGCCTTCTCATCCAAATTCAGCTCATGTTCATTGCTGGCCAGATGAAATAACTTCTTGGTGATATGTTCTCTCCACACTTTTAGTTCTTCCTCTGTTTCCTCTAATCTTGATTTCTTTGTAAACATGTCTTGAAGGCAAAGGGAATCTGATCTCAAAAGGGATTCCTGTTTTGGTTTTTGAGGTCTGCCAGTAATTTGTACCATCTAAGGACATCAGAAGCAGCTATTTTGACCATAACCAGATGGCTGCAGCTTCCCAAATTATCTGTATCTTCAGTGTAACATTTTTTCCCATTTGTTTCATGGAACTTTTTGTGAGTCTATTGGTATCTTTTACTTCAGCAATGAAAATTCCCCCAAGGAACATCTTTTCAGCCTCCCTCTCAGCTTTTTTCTAATAGTTGTAAACTGAATAATCTGTTCAACTTCATAGTGCTGCAGAGAAGCATCAGTAACTTCCTGGTAGGTCATGCTGATATATACAGAATTAGTCTGTCCGAGTGCCAGTGTCTCAATAACAGCTCTCTACCCCAGCTCCCCACAAAACCAGCCTCAACTCAAGAAAAAAAAAGAGAAAGATTTTAAAAATAATATGTGCTGTGTGTCCATGTATTATGTAGAGATATATGTTTATATATACATATACATATATAAACTTTAGGGAAATAAGGTTATACAAAAGTCTAAATTTCAATCAAAATTGAGAAGAAGATGAAAAGAAGACCCTAAACTCTAGTAATTGGACTTTACTTAGAGTAATTAATAAAAATTGATTTAATTAAGAAAGGATTTAAATGGAAGCAATGGAAAAGCTGTAATTACCATCATCAAACTGAAACTCACTAGGAGATTATACAATCTCTCTCTCTCTCTCTCAGAGACATGTTCCTCTTTAGAAAGAGAGCAAGCTCGATTCCCACCTCTTTCTCACACAGGGCAAGGGAAGGGGAAGATGACTGACAATTCTACACAAGACCAGCAAAACTATCTTTTGTACCCATTCCAGGCCTTCAGCTGGCTCTTTGTGCAGGCTGGTGTTACTCAGGCAACACACTGATAAATAATATCTCTTCAATGTAGCCTGCCTTGGTAAAGGCTTTAACGGGAGGTTAAGGAGAAAACCAGATTGAAAAGGGAAGATGGCTGTGAGGTAGGGTGGAAGGCTAAGCTGGAGGGTGTTATTATAGAAGCAGACAGGGTTGTAGTATTTTTCTGCACTGATTTATATTTCTTATCCTAGTCTCAAGTATATGGGAAAAGATCACCAACTTGGGTTAAGAGACTGATTTGAGGAGTGGCTTCAGGTCATTTCTTAATCCTCTCTGGGCCTTCATTTGTTCCAAATATAAATTAAGAAGAACAATTTCTTCTTGTTTTTTCAGGGAAACTCAGAATTTGAGACGTGAATGTGCAGACCATTAAATACTGTCATTTTGTATTGTCAGGATGTTAGACTATGCTGAGGTTAAAAAATAAAATTCTTTTTAAAAAACCTAAACTAAACCTGTTGGCCAGAATTTGTCATTTGACCTCTTCCAAGCATGGGATGGAAGCAGGGAAAACACAATTTTCCCATGTACCCAAAAGAATTACGTGAGAACTAAAAATCTTCTGCCGAGTTATGTAAGAAAGTACATGGAATACACAGAGTCCAACACAAATAATGCCCCTTTTTTGTACAAAATCTTTTATTACAAAACCATAAGCATGTAATTCTGTAACATAACAATATTACACTCAAGCACAAATATGATATTTTAGGTGAAATATGCAAATTAAAACTATAAATTATTACACCCATATTATTACCCTATCAACCACATTTAAGCAGGCGTTACTTCTGCTGTACCCTGTATATAAAATGATATAATATATTTAAGAAAACATAGATAATACAGGGAATTGTCAATGTGCTTACATGTAATAAACAGATTCTTTGTGCCCCAAACCCAGCTACATGCTAGGGGAGCTGAAGATAACTGTAATAGTTCCTTCTCTCAAAGAGTTTTCACTCTTGTTGGGGAGGCAAAATATGCTTCAAAGAAATGAGGAAGCTAAAAATAATGGAAAGAGCTCTACGTTAGGAGCCAAAATATTTGAACTCTTCTACTAGCTCAGTCACTTACTAAGTGCATCATCTTGGGCAAGTACATTAGTCATTCTGGGGTTCCCCAGCTGAAAACTGCATATACAAGCATCCGCTTTATCTACCTTCCAAGGAGGGCCGTGGTGAGGACTGGATGAAATGACCTATGTGCCTGAGTACTACGAATGGCAAAATGCTCTCCACATATAACATATAGCTGGAGAACAATACAAAATATAAGAGCAATAGTATTGGAACCATTTTTTGAGCACCTGCTCTTTTAGAGACTATACATAGTTCTTCCCTCCTTGGAGTCTGGCTGTGGATTTAAACAGGAAGAAGGAAGGAAGAGAAACTCAATTCCATGTGTGGCAAGCGGCTTGAAATAGATGGAGGGGCTGGATTTGTAAGAGTAAAGCTTAGTGGTAAAGATAAAAAGAGATGAAAAGTTCCTGGAGATTCGGAATTGCACAACAATGAGAATATATTTAACATTACTTGTATATAGAAAGATGCTTAAGATGGTAAATTTTGTGTGTATTTTATCATAATTAAAAATTAAAAACAAAAATAAAAAAAAAGGTAGACCTGAACAGAACAAGTGTTTTCTGGGAAACCCAGGAGTCACAGGGAGGGCACACTGATGAAGAAATGTTAAAGGCAGGTTGACGAGAGCAGTCCAGATCCATTTGTTAATAAGGAGCCGTAATGGGCTCTTCAATAGGGAAGTTATATAACAAAAATATTGTTTAACAAGATTAATCAGGCACAATATTCAGGATGAATATTTACATCTAGAGTGAAGTAAGGAGCATCAACCACACACAATTATTTCTTGAATCTAGAGGAATGTGACCACAGCCTGAGCTAGAAAATAAAGAAGAAAAAAAAATGGCCATGAAGACAAAACTCAACATATTGTAACACTGATCACATGAGGATAATGGAAAGAGGAGATTCAGAGACACCGTGGTTTTGATTCTGGAAGGTGGCAAAAATGACTTTGTACCTTGATCTGCTATCGTATAAGGAGAACCATCTTAAATGCTTTGAAACAATGAAAAATTATGTGATTACTTAACACTAAAATGAAAGCTGAGACAGATGGTTCATTTTAATCCACTTGCAGTGGCCACATGCGCTCTTTATTAGACAAGTGGGGTTAAACTAAGGTTTGAGAAGCGTATGTCAGTCATGCCTCCACTCCACCCACCCTGATGGCCATCGTTCCATTACCTCTGAACAAATCCACTGTCCTGAGCAAATCACACAAGGTCTTGGGTAGCCTGGCCATACTTTTTTGAACCTTTAACTCACTACAACGTCTCATATGCCCACATGCTTCCCACACCAGAGTGCTTAAGTCTTCCAAAGGCAGGCCATGCAGTTTCTCATATCCATGCTTTGACTCTTCAGTTCTCTCTGTATGGAATGCTCTTTCCTTCCTTGGGAAGGAATTTTCCATGCTTTGCCCTATTCCTCAATATAACTTTGTTTTTCTAGCATGCAATTTGATTTACTGTATTTGGGATCATGACTAACTGAACACATGTTCTTCTATCTGTAGGATGACCAATTTATCTGGATTTGTCCAGCACCATCCCCATTTTAAATTGATACAACCATGTCCCAGGAAACCCATCAATATCAGTCAAACTGTGATGACTGGTTACCCTACACTTCCTTTGTTATAGCACAAGCCACAGGACATATAGCGCATTCAAGGTATTTCTATAAGCACGTTATTTGTATTGTCTCAATTATCACATCCACCAACAAGAAAGGTGTCCTCATTCCATTTCAAAGGGAACCCCAGATGTTCAATGTTTAAGCCCATTCAATGAAAAGCCAGACATCAAAGTTGGAGTAGGAGATACTGACAAATGTTTCCCCATGTAGTTCCTTGGCCAAACCCTGTTTTTTAAATAAAGAACTATTTATTCTATATTCCATTTTTTCAATGACTAGTTAATAAGTGCTCAATACATGTTCATTGAATTGAGGTTAACTGATTGGCACGTAATGTGAAGCATAGGAGAAATGGGTAAAAATAGGAGGTAGTCATGAAAGAGAAACATTAACCAATTTTTATCACCGCAAAGGAGAAAGGATAGCAATGGTCCTTCTAGTTAGAGCATAAGACAAAATTCGATCTAGTCTGACTGCTCTTCCAAGTCTCACCTCCTTTCAGTCGGATGGAAACCAGGCCTTTTTTTCAACATTTTTCTCAGAACATTTCCAAATATTACTTCTCATTATTCTTATATTATTCCATTTGCATTTTAAGCATACAGTGTAAAGGCTGGAAAACAATGAAACATGCAAATAAGGAAGCTGAAAGTGTTCTTTGAACAGTTAAGTGATGAAAAGTAATGGCATTCAAGTTCTTTAAATGCAATACATTATCTCTTAAATCGACTTTTCTGTTCCTTTTCTACTTTCCTCCTGCTTTTGTTACTCTCTGCAGTGGAAAATATATATATAATTCCACAATGGTTTTTTGTAGCACAAAGTAACTTTTAGAGTTTGAATTATTTATTTTTAATCTTATAAACATAATGCTTTTTGGGGGGGGGAAAGTTTAACCTGGATAGAAAATTCTACAATTCCTTATTTGAGATAGGTTATTAAATTAATCCAGATGCATTTAGTACTGAATATTTTTAAAGTTTTGTCTTATCATGAGGGTCAAGTCCAAAGTAAGTGACGTAAATTAAACTCAATTAAGGGATGTTTTTAAACAATTGGATTATCACAGGGCCATTCAGGGCTTCCTTGTGAGGAGCTACATTTTATCATTTGTTTACATAAATTGTTCTCTCTCATCATCTTTTAAAGTAAGTAAGCTTTTAATTTGTTCTCTCTCATCATCTGCTAACTTTTAGAAGAAAAGAAACAATTAACCTGTTTTTTAAAGTGCTCAAAATAGTGCTACACATGAGTCAATTGAAATAAATCTACCTTCACGATGACAAAGAGACAATGGCCGTGGAAACATTCTTCAAGGATACCGGCATGGTCAGTAAAGCATTGTGTGTCTGTTTTTAAATAAATTAAAAAGATCTCTGTGCTCACAAATTGTCTTATGTGAGCCAAGCCCAATCACCTCACTGTAATCCCTGGCTCCTTCCCTTCTCTCTCACAGCAGAGCCCGTGGCCGGACTCTTTCCAGACTCTGCTCCCTACTTTTCTGCCCCGTCGCAGACAGAGGATCTTGCATAGCCCTCTTCCTCAGGCAACGTGTGCTAGTGTAAGAAAACTACATACCTCAGTTAGGAAACTTGTAAAGACAGGTCTTGGGTAAGCCATGAGGTAAATGAAGCTTGTCTTTAGCTTGACCCTTAGGATTTTACAGCCTTCTCATTTTGCATCTTGTCCCACCCCAGGCCTTCTCTCTCAGTCCCCTTGAGGACTTCCTCCCTCTCCTGCCTTCAGAGGCCACTCTTCCCAGATTTTCACCATCCCCTTCTCTCTGGAATATTTGCATTTTAAATACGGAAATGTTCTCCCCAACCCCACCCACTCCCCCCCAAATAGAAATGGTTTTATTACTTTTAGTAATAAAATTAACACATGCTTATTTCAAAAAATATAGGAAATTATGAAGAAGAACATTAAAATCACTGTCATCCCAACATGCAGAGATGGGATCTATCCTTCTGGATTACTTTCTACACTTTCGTGCACACACAAATGAATGAGGCCATGCATACATATTGAAACCATGCCTTTGCACTGTATTAGCCAATTAGTAAGGGCATTCCAAGCTCTTTTTTTAAGAGCCTTCATAAATTCTTGCAGAATCTGAATCTAACATTTTGCCTTTTCCTGGTAGAAAATGACCTGCTACGTTCTCTCTCTGCAGCCCCCATCAACACAGGCTTGGGTCAGAATGATGTAGAGAAAACTCTTTATTCACAAAGAAATAAATCATGATTCATTCTACAAATAGGACTCAGGACAATTCACCAAACATGGCAAGTCTGACTGCCCCCTACACTGGCCTCTCCAAGGACAGATGCCAAACCACTTCCTTCCTCTTCTTGCTCCTTAGCGCTCAGAATGCAGACTTTTTTCCTTCACTGAGTGGGACCTTTCAGGTTGAACATTCACATGTTTCAACTCCAAGAGTTTTCTCTCACTGTTCTGATCATTCCTCCCCTTTGTTTTTTCTCTTTTTCTTTCTTTCTTTTTTCTCCCAGACACTGGGCCTTCTGGTTTGATGTCATGCATTTTCATATGTTCCTACTTGTTGCTATTGCTTTACATTCTGAGAAATTTCCTCTATTTCATTTTCCAGCTCTTGCACTAAATTCTTTTTAGATAGATGATAATATTTTTATTCTTTAAGAGCTCTTACTTTTCTGATTGCTCTTATTTTGTGTAATATTTTCTTGACTCTCTCTTAGTATTTTTTTTTAAGTTTTATTGTTTCCTAAATGACCTTGGTTTCTTTCAGGTTTAGTTTCTGTTTGTTTTTCTTGCTCTTTCCCTTTCATGGCGCTAAATTCCTTTGCGCTCATTGCCTGTCCTATCATACTTATGAAAAGGGGATTTAGAGGCTGCTAAGGATTCTGCTGCTGCTGTATGAACCAATCTGCCTGGAAGAGCTCTCCCCTGAATAGGAAACCTAATATAGAACTATGTGTCGTAGGTAAGACATATAATAGCAGGCTTTATGTAGGGAGTGAGGCTAAGAGCCAACGCTGAGGTTGCAGACCCTATCCCTATCCATCCCGCAAACAATAAGAAAGGCACAAAGCCTTATCTTTCCTCCAAGGCTTTGTTCCATTATTTAAGAGCTGAGATCTCAGAATATTTTCCTGGGAACAAATGACTTTTTAGTTTTCTAGTAATAGCAAGATACATCATTGATACAGATGCACAATCTTGTACCCCAAATTCTGAAATCCAAAGATGTCTACAAACCAAATGTTTTTGTCAAAGTTTGGGGCTGACTCATTAGGTAGCAAATTGAACCTGAATTGACCGCAGCTACATAAACTCTTCACTTATCTACTTTATGCAAATAGCCATAGACTTCGCTGTAGAAAAATTAAAGAGTTTGGTCACATGGTGTTGTCCCAGGCCTTTCTGGGGTGCTACAAAATACATGAAATATATATTCCTCCAAGACCCTGTTCTTTCAACAGATTTTCTCAACAAAAGATTGGTTGTTCACAAAGTAAAATTGAAGAAAAAACTGATTTACATTTATAAGTAGTCCTGCTTTAATACTTTTGTTGTTAAAAGTTTTAATTGGTTGATTTTGTTTGTTATCATTTATACCTATGAAATTTCATAAATGAAAGAGGTCTCAGGAGTCAGTTTAAGCCAAGCTTCCCCATTTATATACAAAATGGGGAAATAATCAGTGATCCATTAATTTATTTGTTTTGTCAAATTTCTTTTTGTGCCTAGTCCAATTTTGTAAGAACTGGTTCTGTCCTTTCTGACACAAGTATAAAATGGTAAGACAAATTAACTAAAATCTATAGTGAAAACATGTAGTGAAAAAAAGTAAAAACAAAATTTTCATTTAGAAATGCTTCCTCACCTAGAGCTATTCATACTGGCCACACATAATTCACCAGTTATCTCAGTCAGGTGAATTATTTTTCCAGTTGCATGTGGAGCCAGAAGGTGGAAATCAAATTAGCCTCCCTTTTAATAGGGCCCAAAGCTATTAATAATAAATCCAAAAGACATACTTTAATTAAAAAAAACTAGAAACTATTGTCAGACAGAAATCACCTAATAAAAAAGTAATTTATAATGCACACACTAATTAATAATTTACCTCCTAGGGTAAAAAATAATATCAAAAGTAATAACAATTAAAACACACTATTTCTTTTTTAAGGATAATAAGATAACACCAAGAAGCGAGGGCAATCTCAAGCAAAAAAAATTCAACTGCTGATATCACCACTTTCTGTCAAAACTATAATTAATTTTAATGCCTTTTGTTTAAATACAGAGGTTCCTTTCCCTCAGTTCACACTCTATTAAATTGGTAATTGTAACTTTACAAATGGTAAAAAAAAACTTCTAAACTTCAAAAACTACCTAAGAAAGATACCCACTAATTCGAAATGATTTGGGAAACAACAATCAAGCACGTAAGGTTGGGATGAGAGATCGAAATGGGCTTAAATTAGGACACATTGAGTTACTGACCTAGAACCAATTTCCAGTTAACAAGAGACTTCAAGGAAAGGTATTTAACACCAGTAGTCTCCCCCTGGCTATATCATTGTAAGAGCAGGAACTTGGTATATATTTTTCATTACTATATCCCTAGCCTCTTACACAGTGCCTAGAAAAATTTCACAGTTAAAACTTACATGTTGCTTGAGTAAATGACAGGATAAAGCATTAAAATATATACATATACTAAATCATTATGTTGTACCACTAATGTTATATGTCAATTATATCTCAATTAAAAATACTTTTAATAAGCCATGTTTCCAAATTAAAAAATATAATTACAGAAAAAAATATATGAACATAAACCGTTATGCTGGGTGTTAAATTAAACTGCCCAGATCCCCTTTAAGGAACGAAAGACATTTTCCCCAGCTGGGGCAGAGGCTGATAGCTCTCAGGGGTCAGCCCCCTTCATCAGTTAAAGAGCACCGCCTTACCCAAAGGCACATCCCTTTCCTCGGGAGGGACCACATCCAATGACAGATCCTTGTGGATATAACAGGCCCGGCCGCCAACCACCAAGAAGAGGATAACCTTCTAGAAGGGTTATCTTAGATTCAAAAATCCTTGTATGGCTGAGGACACTGTGGAAATTGCGTCATAGCCCCTCTGCCCAATTCTACCTCCTTCCATTTGCTTCAGAGGTGTTGATCTCAAGAGCACTCTCTACTAAACCTCTTGTATGGCAATCTCCATTTCAGGTTCTGCTTCTCAGGGGACCCACCCTGTGACAACATGTACTCTTCAGTCCAGAAAATTAAAGATTTAGAAAAATAAAATATTTTAGAATTCCCTCCTCCACTACCTAACTTACAACTAAATTTACTGGGCCAGTAGAGAAAGGCTGGAAAAGGAAGGTCTTGGTTGGGACAGACAAGTGTCACCATGGCAGATTATTGACAATGACATCTTATTGGATAATAATCTCAAAACAAGCATGGACCTCATTTGCCTGATTGATGTCTGGAAGTAGGGGTGCCCCAAAGAAGCATAAGATGGTTGTTAACAACATGGCATTAGGCATCCCACTGACCTGGCCTTGAATCATTTCTTCACACCTTATGGGTTGAGTGACCTTGAGCAAGTTACTTAACTTTTCTAAGCTTTATAATAGAGATAAAATATAAATAAAGTTGGGAAATGCTTAACAAAGTACCTGGCACACTCACTAAACAGTAGACATTCTTATTGCTTTTTAAATATTTATTACTAAGAAGGCAGAAAGATAATGCCCTTCCCTTGTCAATCTCCCAACCTGAAAACTAAATGACTGCTATTGTTGCCAAGAAGAAAAACAATCCTCTGCACCTTGGTTATCAGCACTCAGAAGTGAGAACGCTGAACGTTTGTTAGCAAGGAAATAGAGGAATGGGTATGCGTAGAGCCTCTTGAAGGATGGGTAATGGATGCAGGATTTCCCATTGTTGGACATGCCCTCAATATACAGTGGATGATCTTTGGAACAAGTGCTGAGCTCTTATATTCACATCCAAAGGGTATGGACCACTCAATGTCAATGAGGATCCTGTCACTAAAACTAACTGTAGAACACTTCCAATTTCCACTATGACAGAATTAAAAGGTCCAAAAAAAAAAAATCCTTTCACCCAAAAGCAACTCTAAAGCTGGACAAAACAGTCAAAAACAATCATCTCAGCACGTTGGAATTTGACCAAAGACATATTGGAAACTGAGAAGCATTTGTTCATAGAAGCAATTCGACTTTGGGTAAGAGCATCATAAATCTGTAGCATTTTGCCTGGGGCTACAACCATCCTTCCTTCAGCTTCCAGTCCAGTAATGCAGCCAGAGTTGGGGAGGCTGTGAAAATATAAGCTTTGTTGTTGCTGTTACTAGTAGAGGGTACTCACTTGATTTGAAGAATTGTCAGTTAAAGAAGAGATCTGGTGACAAGAGATGGCCAGGGCTCCATTAACCTGAGGATACTGGCTTATTTGGGGCAAGCAATGGATTGGTAAACTAGCCAGAACTTTAAGAGATTTGTGGGAAATGGCACATTCATTGGAGATGTAATAAACTCTTCAGGTATCCTGGGTTGACCACATGCTCATCCACCCACACATTCCTGGTTGACAGAGTTGAGTCTGGTTATGTGAAAAGAAGATGCAAGAAAGTAAATGCTGATACAAACCTGAAAATGACCTGAAGTTTGAATATACTCCCTGACCTACACACAGATCCATAAACAATGAATGAAACTGTACTAATTCAAAGTGTTTAAGCATAGCCTCTGACCAATCATGGGCTGGACACTAACCTCTGTAGGCGTAGAGATGATCTGTAGGAAGCCAAGCTTAAAGATAGAAAAAAACGTAGAAGCATCAGAGGCCACATGTTGCAGAGTAGGTACACTTCACAGTCAAGTTATTTAATCAACAAACAAACAACAAATCCTATAGGTGAAAAAAGTCAGAATCCAGAGTTGCTATAAGATATTTATCTAAAATGTCTAATATTATTCCTGAAAACCCAGGAACAACTATAAAGAACACTTGGACAGAACCAAGGGGGGCTGTTGAGAGCAGGGAAGGGAGGTGGGGATGGCTGGGGGGAAGTGAAGGGGGGTAAATGCAGACAACTGTAATTGAACAACAATAAAATAATTTAAAAAAATAAAAATAAATAAAATGTCTAATGTTAAAAAAAGAATTATGAGACATCCAAAGAAACAAGAAATGTAAGCCATGCTCAGGGATAAAAGAAGTCAATAGAAACTGTCTCTGAGAGAACCAGATGTTGGATTTAGCAGACAAAACCTTAAAAGTGGTTCCAAATACGTTCAAAGAATGAAAACAAAAAAAACATTTAAGGCATTAAAGGAAAATATAATGACAATGGTAGAGAATAGAGCAAATAGAGATAGCAATTAGAGAATCTCAATCAAGAGATAAAAATTATTTTAAAAAACTGGCTTCTGGTCAAGATGGAGGCATAGGTAGACACATATCACCTCATTGTACAACTGTGAGAAGGAACATAACTAACTTAAAAATGAAAAACACCCAGAACTGTACAGAAGTCCAATGACCAAGGATTTAAAGAAGCTATATTCATTCAGACAGGTAGGTAGGGTAGAGAAGAGGAGATGGGGCAGAGAGGACTCGGTTTGGTGGTGGTGAGCTGGAGATGGAGAGGTGGCGAGGTGGTGGCCAGCAGACCAGGCAGCCCCACGTTCACATTTGGTGGATAAAAATCAGGAGGTCACCTTTTGAGCAAGCAAGCCCAGCCCCAAGCCAGACCATGCAGCCCAGGGAGGGCTTCAGTGCCCAAGAAAAATAAAGCTGCATCACTTCTGGCTGTAAACCCATTAGGGGTTGGGGCAGTGGAAGAAACTGCTGGTACATGCACAAACACACCTACCCTGGGAACCACAACCAGGACAGCAACTGAAGGGGTGCCAATCACATATGGGAAATGGGTGAAGTGACTGGAAATGGGGCAAGGGCCAACCAATACCCCAGAAGTCAGCCAGCAGTGGCATTGTCCTCTCTTCAATCCCTGCCCCCCATACATGGAGCTACAGTTGCCCCGCCTTGGTGAATACCCAAAGCTCCACCCCATAAGATTTAACAGGTGCACTAAAATGTAATCCAGGTAGCTCTACCTAGTACACAGACACTGGGAGGTTGCCAAAATCAGTAGACAAGGAAATATGGCCCAAATGAAGGAACAAACCGAACCCCAGAAAAAGAACTAAGTGATATGGAGATAGCCAACCTATCAGACACAGAGTTCAAAACACTGGTGGTCAGAATTCTCAAAGATCTCACTGAATACGTGAAAGCATAAGGGAGGAAATGAAGGCACTACTAAGGGAAATAAAGAAAAATCCCCAGGAAACCAACAGTGGAGGGAAGGAAGCCAGGATTCAAGTCAATAATTTGGAACATAAGGAAGAAATAAACATTCAACCAGAGCAAAACAAAGAAACAAAAATTCAAAAAAATGAGGAGAGTTTAAGACTCTGGGACACCTCCAACAGGGAAAGCACCTGACTCATAGGGATACCAGAATGAGAAGAGGAAGAGCAAGAAATTGAAAACTTATTTGAAAAAATAATAAAAGAAAACTTCCCTAACTTATTAAAGGAAATAGACATACAAGTCCAGAAGCACAGAGAGTGCCAAACAAGTTGGACCCAAAGAGGACCTCACCAAGACACATCATAATTAAAATGCAAAACGTTAAAGATAAAATTTTAAAAGCAGCAGAAGAAAGGCAGAGAGTTACCTACAAAGGAGTTCCCATAAGACTATATAAGCTGATTTCTCAAAGGAAACTTTGCAGGCAAGATGGGAATGGCAAGAACTATTCAAAGTGATGAAAAGCAAGAACCTACATCCAAGATTAGTCTATCCTGAAAAGCCATCATTTAGAATGGAAGGACAGATAAAATGCTTCCCAGACAAGGTAAAGCTAAAAGAGCTCCATTATCACCAAGCCATTATTATATGAAATGTTAAAAGGACTTATTTAGGAAAAAGAAGATCAAAACTATGAACATTAAAATGACAACAAACTCACAACCATCAACATCTGAATCTAAAAAACAAAACCAAAAGCCAACTAAGAAAACAACCAGAACAGGAACAGAATCATAGATATGGAGATCATTTGTAGGGTTATCAGCTGGGAAGAGGAAAGGGGAGAATGGGGGAAAATGTACAAGAATTGAGAAGCATAACTGGGTAGGTACAAAATAGACAGAGGGAGGTTAAGAACAGTTTAGGCAATGGAGAAGCCAAAGGATTTACATGCACAACCCATGGACATGAAGTAAGTGGGGGAGGGGAATTGCTGGAGGGAAGGGGGAAATTGGGTGGAGGAGGGCAAAGGGGGGAAAAGTGGGACAACTGTAACAGCATAATCAATAAAATATACTTTAAAAATTATTTTAAAAAACTAAATGGAAATTCTGGAGTTGAAAAACACAATAACTGAAATGAAAAATTCACTAAGGGGTTTCAACAGAAAATGGGATATGCCAGAACAATCTGAGAACTTGAAGAAAGAATCATAGAATTATCCAGTCTGAGGAACAGAAAGAGGAAAAAATGATAATGTAATTAATGACTAACTTTTCATCAGAAATAATGAAGGCCAAATAACAAACAAAAAAAATAAAGTTATTGAATTGCACATTTGCAATAGGTGAGTTTTAAGGTGAGTAAATTATAACTCAATAATGGTCTTAAAAAAAAACTTAAGAGTAAGAGACCACGTATCACAGACCTACCCGAAACCATTTCTGAAATTATTCTGTTACTCAACTATCTCTTTTTACTGTTCTCACTTACTTTTTTCTTTGTCCTCTACCACCATTTGTTCCTACTCTAGGGCCACCGTATTTTTGGCACCCATAACCCATGGAGATTACTTAGGACCAGAAATAATACTCAAAGATATATTTGAGTCACAGATATTCTGAATGGTCATTCTGCATATTCAGATTTTTTTTCTTAAGGAATAATTCCATTCCCACTGAGCAGTCTGACTTTATAAATTTTTGCATAAAAACAAAAGAGAGAGAAGTTGGATTCACAAAATGACCATTTCAAGATGTCTAGCATTCAAAGACAGACAGCTTTAAAAAGAAAAAACGCAAAAGATAGGGCTTATACACTTGGTCTTGGCTCCATGATTCAGCACAATAGCAACTTTATGTAAACTTAGAATGTCTCAACATAACAGTCAACCAATTTGTTATCTATGCCCTTATTATATATCTTGGTATTTTTATGAAAAATAACTTTGTTTACTTCCCTGCATTAATTTGAAGCAAGTTTGGGGGAAAGATTCTTTGAAAATCACCATACCCTAAAAGCAGCCTATTTCTGTAAGATTAGTCAGATACAGGAGAAATTGGGCATCCTGTCAAAACTGAATCGAAGCATAACAGATAGGGGCTAGCATCAGGTGTGAAAAGTTACACAGTGTTCTTGGAGCCTGCTGATAATACTGTACTGGCTAAGCTGGTACACTGAGCTGGTGCAGTATGCTACAAGGACATTCAAATTAAGCTCCTTTTACAGTGCTGAAAGGACATAATGTGACTCAGGCTTCACAAAACAAACTTTTATCAAAATGAAATATCAATTATTAAACTTCTACCCAAGCCAACATCTTGATCTGGTAGGAAAATCTAAGGCAGCAGGCCCTAATAACAAAGCCTTGGGCTGGCAATCAAGAATTCATTCTGTCTCTATGACTAAAAAGTTACATAAACTAAATAAATGCATTTACATTCTTTGGACCTCAGTTTTCTCATCTGTGAAGTGAAGGTGTTAGTCCATCCAACCCCATATTTCCTTTCAAGCTTAAATATAAATGAAGATTATAAAATAGTCTCCAGCCCCACCTCAATTTTGTTACTTGCTAACTCATAAGAATTTTCTTTAGATGTTTGCCGAGGACTAATTGTTACCCTCACTGTACAATTTGGCAGGTGACAACCCTGCAGCAGATCACAAGGGCACCAAAGATACCAGAGAACAACCTGTTATAAAAATTTACCAAATTCTTTATATTATCAATGAACTTCTGGAGCCCAATCATGACTGGATATGAAAGCATTTGAGATTAATATCCACAAAAATGCCTTCCTGCAGACACCTTTGTCTTTTATGGAATTGTGTCTGGGTTTTCATAACAAGATATTCAAAATATTCCACCCACTTTCCATGGAATTGTGAAAAGGTTTAGTCAGATATGAAGCAAAGATGAATTCACCTGTTTTTTCTACCCAAGTTATTCACTGCCTGTGTGTCTCATAAAATGTTCCCCCTTATTCTTTTGGAACGAATTTCCCAATAAGGGTTTAGGGAAATGCATACTGCAGAAATATGGAGGTAAAGGGTTTACCCTATGGTGTTTTGTTTCACTTTCAGCAGAGAGTAATGAGCAAAGAGAAACCGGACAAGACATGAGCAGGAAAAGAGAGAGAGTAAACTGACAAATTGAGAATCTGGTCAATCTGCTCCTTACCTTGAGGAATAATTGTAATATAAAAAGGAATCCTATTGCCTCCCTATACTCCTTAACTGGACCAAAGCTCCTAATTTTGTGTTTTTCTACAGGTTCTCACTGCAGGAAGGCTTATATTTCAAGCTACTTATTTTCCTAATTCAACTGGTGGAAATTTTCTAATTTGCATTAACTCCAGTCTAGTCCTGGGAGCCTGTCCAGTAAAACAGGAACAGGGAAATTTGCATTTGGGCTCACAGATTGTTCACAATTTAATCAGCAGGTGAAAGAAAATCATCTTGCAAAATGTGCCTCATCTTTATAGATGGTTCTTAGCTGTCAGTAACCAAGGTCTTCAGTGATCACACTTGACAATAAGCAACACTTGCTTTATTCTACAGCTGTTGAAGGGGAATCATGTCATAATAACCTAAAAAGAAACCGATGCTTTATTTCAGGAGATAGGTATTGACTGCCTCCAAACTATCTGTCTAATGTTACTACTACTGTTTTTCCTACACAAATTCAATTCTTAATAAATCAACAAGAAATAAATTCCTTTCATCAATCATTCTTTCTTGTAGATTTAAGGTTATCTTACTACCTTGTATTTTTATTGACTGCTATATTGATTTTTTTTTGATGAATCAGGGCTGGGGGTTCAACTGAAGATACATGTCAATCGGGCCTGATTCACATGTTGTGCTTGAAGAAGCTCTTCATAGTTATACGTCCTTCCTTTGCCTGACCAGAGCTCATATCAGTCCTGTGGTGAGGGTATTCTACCATCTAGGATTTTTTAATTTATTTTTTTAAATTGTTGTTCTGTTATCATTGTCCCAAACTTCCCTCGTTGCTCTCCCCAGCCCTGCCCACCCCTCACTCCCACAGTCAATCCCCACTTTGTTGTCCATGTCCAGGGGTCATTTATACCTGTTCCTTGACTAGACCTTCCCCCTTCTTTCCTCCCCTAACCCCCTCCACCTGCTCTGGTCACTGTCAGTCTGTTCCTTGTTTCCAAGTCTCTGGTTCTATTTTGCTTATTTGTTTGTTTTTGTTCATTAGGAACAGAGACTTTTCCAAGGAGGACATACAGAGAGCTCATAGGCATATGAAAGGATGCTCATCATCACTAGCCATCAGAGAGATGCAAAATAAAGCCACGATGAGATACTATTTCACATCGGTCAGAATGGTTGTCATTAACAAATCAACAACCAACAAGTGCTGGCAAGGATGTGGAGAAAAAGGAACACTAGTACACTGTTGGTGGGAATGCAGACTGGTGCAGCCACTGTGGAAAACAGTATGGAATTTCCTCAGAAATCTAAAAATGGAACTGTCCTTTGACCCAGCAATTCCACTGCTGGGATTATACCCTAAGAACCCTGAAATGCCAATCCAAAAGAACCTATGCACCCCAATGTTCATAGCAGCAAAATTTACAATAGCCAAGTACTGGAAGCAACCTAAGTGCCCATCAGCAAATGAGTGGATCAAAAAACTATGGTACAGCTACACAGTGGAATACTATGCAGCAGAAAGAAAGAAGGACTCCTACCTTTAGTGACAGCATGGATGGAACTGGAGAGTATTGTGCTAAGCGAGAAAGCCAGGTGGTGAAAGTCAAATACCATGTGATCTTACCAGCTGAGATTTTTAATGAAAGATGTTCCCAAGCCATAAGAAGCAGCTGACACTCACCACAGCAGCTGGATTCCATCTCCAAGGAGACTTATAGAAGAATCATTGCATGCATGGCATTGCTTTGCAAGAATCTGATTAGATACAGGGTGGTAACCAAAAAATGTGAACAGGGACGGCTTCAGAAAGTGAAATTTACTATTCTATTATCAGTTCCACATACTTTCTGGATTTTGTGAGTAGAAAGTCACTGTTTCTCTAATTTCTACAGAGGAAATAGTATATTATTTTACATTATTTACCTGGAAGTGAAATTATAGAAGGAGAAAAGTTAAACAGAGGTGTAAAAGCTAAAGCCAAGCTTATTTCCCCACTATTATCCACAGAAAGGGGGCAGAGGAGGACAGGCCACACACAAGTGGAGTGCTGCATGTTTGATAACAAGGGTGTCAAACACATTTTCACCGGGGGCCACATCAGCCTCGCGGTTGCCTTCAAAGGGCCAAAGGTAATTTTAGGAGTGTATAGATGTAACTACTCCTTAACTAGGAGCAAGGAGCTTGGCACTGCTGCCAGGTAGAAACAAGGTGGAGGGCTGGATTGTGTTTGCCACCTGTGCTTTATAAGAAAGAGTGTAGGTCAAAAAGGAGCCAGAGGAAAACTAAGACCTTGTAAGCAGAAAAATGTAACATGTCTACTGAATTTCAAGAGGAACCAAGGCTTCCACAGTGCTTCTTGAAACAGAGCCCAAAGAATCACACCATTTTAGAAGATCAAGGGAACACAAGGGCATGGAGAGTGAACTAAGGCCACTACAGGGCCCAGGCAGTCATTGCTATTTGAGAACGCAGGCCCCATGCTGCAACATCTTCCAATTTGCTAAGAGACACCAGGAATCTTATGTACAATTTTCTGACTTTTAAAACAACATGTGGCTCAAACAAAACACCAGTGCATATTAGATTTAAATCATGAGCCAGGAGTTTGCAAACCTCACATTTCACAAAATAAGGGCACTGAGGCTCAAGAAGTTTACATTCAAAGGCCAATAACTGCTTGTGGGCAAATCCAGGCCTGGAATCCAGGTCTCTGTGTTCACTTTACACCCTTCAGTATACAAGTAACTGGCTTATTCTATGTTAACAATATAAATACTATGAAAGGGTAAAAAAAAAAAACCCCACAGGTGGTTAAGGAACCTCCCATATTAGCTAACCGAATTGCAATTACACTATTGAAAAAAAAAAAATCTAAGTCTTCCCAACACACAAATGCTCTGCCATGAGAAGTGAGATGCTTACTGATGTGCAGCCACAGATCTTCTGAGAGATGCTCAGGGAGACACAGAACACTTCTCAGATTAGAATCTGACTTAAGGAGTGCAAACCATCTTCTTCTAGGATTATGACACTTTCTCAAAATGACAAGTGTGTTGACACAAGGCAATAAACACAACTGGCCAGTATTTTCTAAGAAGTTTTACTCGTTAATGCCTTGAAATAACAAACACTATTTTAAAACCTTCAGAAATAACTTGTACTGCAGTATTTACTTGTTCCTGTTGAGAACTGAGAATAAAAATAGCCACTTATAGAGACTTGCATAAGAATAATGAGCTACAATTTTCAATAAAAGCACAACCAATTCTCTAAGGTCAGAGGTGAAATCCACAAAACTTTCACAAAACAAGATAATGCAAACTAAGGAGGACATTTCATTGCTGCAAGGAAAAGAAATGCAGTGGTCTATGAAACAATGTTACTGCAGTGTAGTGGCTTGCATCTTGCAAGAGCGTGACATGCATGATGTGGGCATAATGCTGTAAAGTTGGGAACTGGTATTTAACAAGTTTGCCTTAAAGGAACCTTCAGCCATTGGTTCTAACATTAGAATTTTAGTAGCTAACACTACAAATACTACAAGTACAAATTAAAAATTTTATTTTTAAATGCATATATTCCTATGCAAAAATTAATGTGATATGTATAATGCATAGACATTTAATATATTTTGTAATAATGTTGACAATCAAAGCATGATTTGGCACATTCACTCGCAAATTTTTTTGAATCTATTTTGTTTACAACTATACAATCAACAAGGAAAGATAGTCCAAAGAAATCCCTTTACAGAAAGGTTGACTTGATGTCTTCTAGAATGTTACAATACAGTTGCTTGCTTTCTGACACTGCACGGTCTCAGAAGGCTGTGAGAGTATAAAATAAATTATACTTACCATAGACCATACAATCAAATGTCCTCTTAGGTTATCAAAAGAAATCAGATTAGAACAGCAGCACTTTGTAAATAGCTGATCACGTGATCAGACATTAAGTCAGGAGGTCATTCTGTAAGGACATTGGAGCTTTAAAAAGATCTAGGAAGACAGGAAAATGAACCAATAACTAAATACTACCATGATCTCATGCTTCATTTTGGGAAACAGTGTAGTGGCAATAAAGAGAATTTTAGGACTATTTTAGATACAAGTATGCAAGGATGGTGAGCTTGCTGTCTGCAAAGGAGCTAACTGCTCCCTTACGAATGTCAGAACCGACTTCAGAAGGATCTGGGCCAATATAACATCATCTCAAAAAATAACAGGTATTATTATAGATCATACTGCAAATGGTATTTTGAATCATACCATCCATACCAAATTAACTTTCCAAAAGGTAAATCGTGTAATTCCATAACTGCAGTGGTGTATATCTAACCAGGGTCTTAAGACCAAACATTCTCGTAGGCAACAAACATTTGCTCACTGTTTTATGATTATATTCCCCACAGTTAGAAACACTTTTGCTCTCCCAAACATGCCTCACTTCACTAATGACCATGCACTTTTCATCCTTGCATTACAACATTTGTCCCCTTTCAGGGTTCAGAATTTATTCATCTTTCTAATTTTCACTGCCTAACAGGGCTCTGTACACAGTTAGTAAATGCTAGGTGCACGTCTGCTGCTTGATTGTTACCAAGTCCCCCTTTGACAGATTCCTTCAATCAATAAATCTAATCTGATTCAGATAAACCAAATTTTAACATTGCAATATAAAATTTGTACTATTTGCTTCATGCTGTTTCTATGATACATTTCTACCAATTAAGGGGTTTTTTTAACCAAGTTTTCAGCATTTCATGAAACACATTCTCTCCCTTGGCATTCCTAGATTTAGTGTTGCAATCAAGGGGAAAAATATCAATTCCTAATACTGTTTAAAAAAGCAATATGGTCCTTAAATCTCTTCCCTACATAAAATGATATGTAAGAGTTCCATCTTCTCATGGAGAACTTACAAAGACTGCAGTACCCACCCACTGTGTCATGAAACTTAATCCCTCGCGTCTGGCCAAGTTTAAATTGGAGCACGTCCACTGTGCTCTCGAAATCCAGCAAGATGCAAGCCGGAGTTCTGGGACTATTTATCTTACTGCTCTCTGTTAATGGGGGTCCCTTCCACCCTTTATTCTGACAAATTCTGTTTGGCATGGTCCTCAAGCCACTGCTGCTTTCGGGTTTTCAGTTAACAGCTTCAGCTGACAGTGTCAAATTCTGGCTGTGTTAGGGCAAAGAATCATACCTGTACTGACTACCTACTTTGTACAAATTCACAGCAACAGGGAGAGACCAGACTTGGAAGGTAGAACACCTGGTTTTTGGTCATTATTTTTAATCAGAAAGAGTAACCCTTTAAACTTAATTCTTCATGAGTAAAATAGTTGAGTTAAAATGTTGCATAAGGTGTCTTCCAGAGATGAACATCTAAATGTCTTAGAATAATAATTTTCTCATTTATTAAATGGGGACATTGCAAAAATTAAACTAGATAATACACATTTTAGTTAAGGGACTTTATCTCTTTTTTCACTTCTCTAGCCCAAGTGACCAGAATAGTACCTACCACTTTGAAGGCACCCGATAAATATTTGTTGAGTGAATTAGTGGATGCTTTGAGCAAGAGCAGCATAAATGTGATTCCTCCTTAACAATTGGCTACACAGGTGTAAACCAAGGAGATGATCCAATAGTTCTGCCTGTCTACCGAGCCGTACCAGCCAAACAGCTGTCCACACTTTACTTCTTGCCTACTTATCTCTGGTGCAATTCAATATCCTGCCTGTTTTGGAAAGGTCCTACGGTTTTTGCTCCAAATATTTTAACTCCCTAGGCAGCAGAGTTAGGACTGTTAGATACATCTGGATCACCCCATTTTCAGCATTGTGCACCCACTTTTTCAATGATGCTGCCAACTACTGAAAATGACATTGGCAACTGAAGATCAAACACGCATGAGTTCAAAGTTTACCAGAGCTGTGCCATCTCTCACCACACTTTTGGCATGAGGAACACTTTGATTAAAAGTTCTGGATTGAGGCAGATCTAATTTCAAACTGTCCTAGAGTCAGAGAACATTCCAGGTTACGTGCACCAGTTTTTGTTTCAACATCTGTATCTTCTACCCACCCCGTTCTACAGTTCTTGTTTTTAAAATTTGGGACACGATCTCCCAAAGCTTTTCCCCAAAAACTTTCTTCAGACGTATTCTTCAGAGGTGTTCTGGGGGAAAAAGAGTTTTGGGAGAAAATAATTTGAGCAAAATATTGCATACACTATTAAAATCACCATGTTAAAAGCTCTGATGAGTCATGTAAAGAAGAAGCCATCTTGGGGTTTTTTTTTTTAACATTTCTCCAATTTTTTCCACCAGGAAATGTTTCCCTTTTCCAGTAAAACTTATAAACACCCCTGGAATAAAGAAAATACTTTTTGAGAAATGATCATAAATCTATTTTAATTTGGGACAAAGAAGGAAATAAAACAAAATTTATAGAAAAAATAAAGTTGAAATTAGTAGATAAAAACATTTCAATCTTAAAATTTAGCTGTGAATAAACTTCATAATTGAGGAGGCAGCTCTGGCTTTGATAGATGCTGGCATTGAACTATTAAAAGGGGCCGCACTTAGGTATGCTTTCCTCCAAGGGAAGAGTCTGTAACCTCAGCTATTACAGCCAAGTTTGGGGGTTGCGGAGGGGGAAGTATCTGATAACCTGGAACAGTAAACTGCCACAGAGAAAAGAGCTTCTGCCCAATAAGGGGAAACCTACTACTGTGCTTAGCGTGCTCCCTGGCAGGCAATGAGCGCTCAATAAATGTTAGCTGGTATCATTAGTGGCTATCTGATGGGAAGATGCAGTTGGAACTAAAGAATTGGAACAAAGGGTTCTGTAAACTAAAGACGTGGAGAATTACATAAGCTGCTCTCTGTGGGTTCAGCATCAGGTGCCTGGCCATCTACACCTTATTAACAGCTCTACAGCTAATGGTAATACAGCCAGAATGGAGGACCACTGCTCTATTCTCTTCCCTGGCAGTGTAGGTTAAGAAAGAGGGAGAAGAGAATAGAGATGAAAATAAACAGTCAGAATTCTGGCTCCTGCGGCAAACCCTTCACATGTCGTTTGGAAACTCCCTATGCAAGTTGGGGATTGGTTGCAGGCGACGAGTGATCAGAGGTAAAGATTGAAATTGACTATAAGTAACAGCAGTTTACAGAATACTATTGACCACGGTGACAGTGAACAGAGGAAAACAAGAAGCCTTTTACAAACCCCCAAAATACTTTCATAGTATAGAATTAGTCCTTGCAGCAAATCCTCTGTAACCAAATCCCTACAGACCAATTTCTTAACGCCATGACATGTAACACTATTTTTCAGAGCCCTTGGTTGCAATTCTCTAGTTCCACCTTTATCGTCCCATCAGATAGCCACTAATAATACCAGCTAACACTTACTGAATGCTCATTATCTGCCAGGCAGCATGCTAAGCTCAGTAAACACAGTAGTAACTCAGTTACTCTTCCCTGCCACCCAGTGTGGTGAGTCCTGTTACTCTCCTTATAGAGAGAGAAAAGAGACTTGAAGAGGTAAGGTAACTTACTCAAAGTTACACCATTGGGAGGCAAGTGATGGAGGCAGGGCCAAGCTGGCCCCTGGTTGCCAGAGTCCCTCCCATTCTTACTCACAACGTCAGCAACCCAGCTAGATAAAGTTTACCTACCGCACCACCTCTGAGGTATGTTCATGTTCTGGGTGAAGACCAGGCAGATCCTGTATCTTTCCTGGTGTGAAGAGATATTAGAGCTGGCAGATTCCCTTTATCCTCCTGCTATCCTGAGGCAAGATAATATTCCCTCTGTGGGTCAGATATCTGCAGGACTTACACAACCAGGTGAACCAACTTTCACTTTTTCTTGGATTTGTAAGCCAGTCCCTTACACAGTGTCGGATAAGGGGTGTATCTGAAAAACACTAGTTTCTCCATGGTGGATCCAGGTGTCCTTGTGACCTGTACCCTAGTTCTGTATCTGGTGGTGTCCTTATGTTACATTGACAGTCTGCTTTGGTGCTTCTGGTTTTAGGGTTCCCTCTGTTTTGAATGAGCCCCCTTCAACATTCACATTTTATCTGATTGAGATGAGTTTGCATTTATCCCATTGAGAAGGGAGTCCTCTGTCCGCAGACAGAAATCATGAATCTCAGTCCCAGAATATAAGGAATAGCGTATTCCTTTCCTCAATTACCTTTGGCCAGTTTATAGCAACAATTTTCAAGAACAGACTGTGAGTTTTATTTCAAGCAGGTAAAATACCATTTAATCAGTTCTGCTTACAACAGCAGTTCGCAGGTCTCCAAGGACAGGCCATAGTAAGAGTGCTCTGCTGATCTGGTTTCCACCAAAAAAAATCTATTAAAAGAAAATCTTTTAGAACAGATGTGTTGACAAATCCCTGTCCACAAAGCAGTCAAGCTATTTAACAAAAATGTTGGTTCAGTATTTGTTCTCTCTGTTAGAAGTATGTGTGTTTGCTGATTCTCAGCGGGGGGTGGGCTGGAGCGGGTGGGCTGGGGAGAACCAGGAAAGAAGCATTATTAGCAGAGCCAGGTGAGGATAAAAGAAAACATCAGTGAGGTAAAGCAAGAGGGAGTCTGGGAGAGAAAAAGACTGGGCAGGACGATCACAACCAAAGTTTCAGAGGCAGTTGCCAGAAAGCAAAAACCAGAAAATCATGATACTGACCATTCCAGGCAACGCTAATTTCAACAGTTCTTCCCCCAATGAAGCCATTTTAAGTCATCTTCCATTTCACACCTTCTCCTATAAACCCTCTCAGTGAAAAAAGGAAAAACAAAAACAAAAAAAAAAAAGAAAAGAAAACACCTGATTATCAAGCTAAAATCCCTAATTTTCATTAACTGCTCTCTCACTTGCCAGCATTATCCATCACTGAGTTCTGACAACTCTTCCTTTTAGTTGCTTAAATCTATCCCCTTCTCTCCATTACTGCCATAGCCTCTCATGCAGATTCTTCAATTCACACCCGACTGTTGGTCACACCCTCCTTCAACCCATTTCACTCTCTGCAGCCCAGAGGGCATTATCTAAAATGTAAAATTTATCATCTAATTGTATCTGCACATATTTTTCTACTCCTACCTTTCTTCCCCTCTTCCTGCCCCCTATGCCAACACGATGCTTAAATTTCTTAAATGACTCCCCTATAGCATTCCAAATAAACTTCAAACTTTTAGAACAGTAGACAAGACGTTCTAAGATTAGACTGCCTAGAGTTCCAGCTTTATCTTTTCTCCTGTCTCTTTTTCTAATCCCTAGCTATACTCCAGCCAGCATCCTCAACTCCTGAGTATTTCCTGCTCTACAGCATTACACATGCACAGCTCTCTACATGGATCACACCCCCACCACTCTTCCCACCAGATATAGAGCTAGAGCACAGATCAAGCTGATTCTCCTGACTGTCCCCTACCCTGAGCTCCCACAGGCCTTTGAGTTGTCTCTCTAGGTGCCTTTGTCATTGTCATATGGTCTTTTAATGCTCACCATACAATAACTAGTTAATAATCGCTTTTTGAATGAAAGAACCCATGCCCCCACTCAAACTTGCAGTGTTGAGAAGCTATTATCTGCAAAGAGCGCACACCAAAACAAGAGAAAAAAAGTAACCTTTCCATACCCTGCAGCACTACATTTTTTCTTTAACATAATTTGAATATAACAAAAGCATCTGAATAAGTCCATCTGGTTGATAAAAATGGAATTCTTACCTGCAAAATGAATAAAGGTTTAAAATAACTTTCTACACTATTTGAATTGTTCTCTCTGATGGAATCCTATCTGCAGTTTAATCACAGTGTTTATTGATGTTTCCATAAATGTATCCGTACTGAAGCACAGTTTATTTTCCGGACCACAGAGCTCTAATTTCAACCACCCCAGAGAACACCCATCATTTTTATCCAATCCTTTAACTTCATAGGAGGTCTTCCTTTCCCCTCAATGGGACAAATGAACCATTTCCCATCATTTAAGCTCACAGGTGCTGCTATAGTGAAAGTCCTTTGCACAGGAGAGAGCAATTCATTAGGCACTCAACAATATTACGCTAAGTGCCATGAGGAGCTATTAAGGACCTTGATAAAGACCCTGCCGTTGTGGTACCTCCATTTTCAGATGCGAATAGTCAGCAGCTTGGGGGAAATTGCTGTTTACACTCCTTATTCTTCCCAGCTATCCACCTCTTTTCCCCGTTTGCTTTTTCTTTCCCTTTTCTGCTTTCCTAGCCTCCCATCTAAACTTTCATTTTTTTCTTTTTGGGTTCCTTAAACCCTGCCCTTGGCCCTAGACCTGACAATGACAATTCCAATAACTCAAAACTCCCTGGCTAATACTACGCTCTTCTCTTGCACCTTTCCTCAACTTCTACTGTACCAGGCTCCATGGGGAGTCCCAGCATTTTCTACCCACTAGTGGGGATTCCTTCTGCAAATGACTAAACTTCTCTGCATTACAATTTCTATTGATTAAAGTCAAATCTGCACAATATTTTAGAGAGTGTTGCTGTATCAGATGAGATAATGAATATAAAAATATGCTAACACCATGAAGTGCTACACAAATCTTATCATTGTGATGATGTTTATGATCATTATTCAAATAAAAAGATAAGAAATAAGCATATGACTATCACATAGACAAAAATATCTCATTTGATCTTGATTTAAAGCTGCCTAAATGTACAGTCCCAAAGTCAATCTTACTTTTTAAGAATGTATGATAATGCGTAGTTAAGATTGGGGCCTAAAGGATGGGGGAAGGGGCAAATTCAGTGGCAAAATACAGGAATTTCCACACAATCCCATAGAGAAACATTGCTTACCCTGACTAGAGGGACTTCAGCAATAATGACATTAATAATAATAGGTAATATTTATTAAGTGATTTTTATGTACCAAGCACTCATTTAAGAGCATCATATGTCCTACAGCCAAGATTGCTCTACCCAGCAAAGATATCATTTAGAATTGAAGGGCAGATAAAGAGCTTTCCAAACAAGAAAAAACTAAAGGAGTTCATTATCACCAAACCATTATTATATGAAATGTTAAAGGGACTTATTTAAGAAAAAGAAGAAAATCAAAACTATGAACATTAAAATGGCAATAAATACATATCTATCAACAGTTGAATCTAAAAAACCAAACTAAGTAAACAAGAATAACAGAGACAGAAGCATGGATACAAAGAGAGTTTTGATGGTTGCCAGATTGGATGGGGATATGAAGGAATGGCTGAAGAGGTGAGGGGATTAAGAAGTACAAATAGGCAGTTACAGAATAGTCATGGGGATGTAAAGTACAGTATAGGGAATGGAGTAGCCAAAGAAATTATATGCATGACCCATGGGCATGAACATGGTGTGAGGATTGCCTGAGGGAGTGGGGGGGGTGCTGGTTAGAGGGGGACAAAGGGGGAAATATTGGAAAAACTGTAATAGCATAATCAATAAAATATAATTTTATAAAAAAGAGCTTCACATGTATTAACTCTCTATCCTGCTAACAACCCTGTGAGTTAGAAAGTGTTATTACCCTCATTTTACAGAAAGGGAAATTGAGGCACACAAGGTTATGTAAGTCAGTAATCTAAGTCGAGAGCCCACACTCTTAACCAATTCTCTCCACTGCCTTTTGCACCAGGGCTGTGCTTAAGCACATGGGTTACTGAGCCAAACCATCGAGGGTAGAAGCCACTGCACCACTTCCAATAATGCTTAAGTTAATGCAAGATAACAAATCCCTGGTACATGGTAGTCACACAGAAGAGTTTAACTAGCAACACACTGACTCAATTTGCTTTCTCCGCTTCTCAAGCAATGAACTGGCTATATTGATTGTCCCAAAGCAAAACAGTTATTGAAAGCAATATATTTCATATAGGATGCCTAGTGGAAACCCACACAAATGCATAGTAGGATCATTAAATGTGTGAGGCCCAGTCCCTCCCAGGCTTGAGAGTGAAATGGAACAACAAGAAACTAGAAGCATTCACTTTGTCATTTGCTCAGTGTTGATTTGTTTATGATAACCATTCTGACCAGTGTGAAATGGTATCTCATTGCGGTTTTAATTTGCATCTCTGATGGCTACTGATGCCAACCATCCTTTCATATGTCTCTGGGCCCTCTGTATGTCTCCTTGGAGAAGTGTCTGATCAGGTCCTTTGCCCATTTTTTAATTGGATTGTTTCTCTTCCTGGTGTGGAGTCATGTGGGCTCTGTATATTTTGGAGATCAAACCCTTGTCCAAGGTATTATTGGCAAATATGTTTTCCCATACTGTTGGTTTCCTTTTCATTTTGCTGATGTTTTCTTTAGCCATGCAGAAGTTTTTTAGTTTGATGTGGTCCCATTTGTTTATTCTTTCCTTTATATCCCTTGCTCTAGGGGACATATCGATGAAGATATTGCTGCGTGGGGTATCTGTAATTTTCCTGCCAATGTTTTCCTGTAGGACTTTTATGGTGTCATGACATCTAAAACTCATTTTGCAAAAGGACCAGAAATTTAGCAATCTGTTCAGGTGGAAGGAAAAATCTTCTGCAGCCTCTGCTTTACCTGATCAGAGTTAGCCTTAGCTAGTTCTCTTTCACAGATTCTGTGTCAGTATTTCCCCTCCAGTCCCTCCTATCATAGAAAAAAACATAATCAATTATTTCATAATACAGTGTGAGTTAGTATATCACTCCTTTCTGAAATTTGAAATTTAGAAGAGTCACTGTAGGAGGGAAGAGCTTAACAGAAAACAATGAATCATTACTGGTTTTGTTTCAAATACACATAGTAGGACTGTGTCTTTGAGCAGGGAAACCTCCCAGCTTCCTGTCAAATCCATAGACATCTATTTACAGTACCAAAATCGAAACACTTCAAGCTTTTTGGCATTTTAAAAACCAAAGCAAGATAAACTTTCATTAATGGAAAGTAACAGAGAATGGGATTATCTATTCAATATACCAAAAAAGCTATGAAATAAAGGGGACCTTTAGATTTTTTCTGTTTTAATGTCATATAAACTAGAGTATACATTCTTTTCCAGTGAAATATATGCTTTAAAAAGTATTGCAGGTAAGTCTGACCAGGAAACGTAGCATCAGATATGTCATTTTTTAGATCTAAGAAAGTGTAGACAAGCACATTTGTCACACAGGAAAGGCACTGGATCATTAAATAATACACACTTACCAAGCAAGTTAAAGGGTCATCATATATGTGGGGCGGCTCTGTGTCTGCACGCACGTAATGTATGTGTGTGTGTCCCCAGGAAAAATGCCTCCAACTAAGCTTTAGAGACATGATAAAATATTTGGAATTTTCATCAATTTTTCTTAAAAACTACTCAACCCCAGATGATATTTATAAAAATTGCCCATGTGTATTGGTAATATAATAATTTTTTAAATCCAGAATTTAGAACAATTGCATTACGTAATGACTTGACAACTCATCATTTGAAATATTATCTTTAATAGCAGAATGACAGTGTGTGTGTATTTTTGGACATAGCACAATACTATATAGCACAGGTGGCAAACACAAAGCCCTCCACCTTGTTTTATCCAGCCCGGCACCTTGCTGCTACCCAGCAGCAACGCTGAGCTCTCACTTAACTGCTAAGGAGTAGTTACATTTACACAGTCCTAAAATTACATTTGGCCCTTTGAAGGCAACCTCGAGGCTGATGTGGCCCCAGGTGAAAATGAGTTTGACACCCCTGCTATACAGTATTTCAGTCTACCCTCCATATATAAGAATTACTTTTTAAATTGTAGTAAAAATATATAGCATAAAATTTACCATTATAACCATTGTAAGTATACAGTTCAGTATTGTTAAGTATATTCACATTGTTGTGCAACAGACCTCCGGAATTTTCACCATGTAAAACTGAAATTCTACACCCATTAAACAGCAACTTCCCTTTCTCCCCTCCCTTCAGCCATGGCAACCACCATTCTCTTTCTGTTTCTATCAACTTGACAACTCTAGATACCTCATATAAGTGGGATCATACGGAATTGGGGGACTGGCTTACTTCACTTAAAATAATATCCTTAAGGTTCATCCGTGTTGTAGCATGTGTTAGAATTTCCTCCCATTTAATGGCTGAATAATATTCCATTGCAAGTTTCTAGCACATGTTGCTTATCTACCCCCCATCAGAGAACCCTCGTGCTGCTTTTACATTTTAGCTACTGTGAATGATGCTGTCATGAACACAGGTGGACAAATATCCCTGTGAGACCCTGTTTTCAATTCTTCTGGGTGTGTACCCAGAAGTGGAATTGCTGAATCATATGGCACTTCTATTTTTAATTGTTTTGAGGAAACGCCACAGTGTTTTCCACAGTGCTGCATCATTTTACATGTCCCCCAACAGCGCACACTGGTTTCTGGTTTGTCCATATCTTTACCAACCATTCTTATTTTTCTGGATTTTTTTAGTAGTAGTATCCATTCTTATGAATGTGAGAAAGAATGGTTCTTTAAACATATATTTCTAAAGTCAAGGTCAAAGGTTAGTTATTGGTTGAACTCAGTGCTGTTTTTTTTTATTAAAGAATATATTTGGAACTGGACATACTTGGATTCATATTGCAACTCCATCATGTTCTAATTTATTCTCCAATGATATGGGAATATTCACACTTTTCTTAAAATATTATTGTAAAGACTAAATAAACTGATATAAATAAAGTACTTAACACAGTGCGTACAATACTGAAAGTGCTCAAAAATGGTAATTGGTGCTGATATTGGAACTGATGTTGGAATAAGAAGACTTAATATATCTACTCATAAGAAAATTACCATTTCATTGGGAGGAGACTGACATGGGTAGTTCAATGAAAAGGGTGAGCTCTGGGGCATCCAGAAGTTGGTGTAGGGGTTCAGCAAAGGCAGAAGTCAACTTACAGAGTTCAAAGCACTTAACGCCCATGGCACTTGTGAAATGGAGATAAAAATATTCATCTCCGTGAAGAGTTCCCTCCAAAATTACCTTCAGGTTTTTTATTGAGAAGGTCCGAGCTGACTTTCTCATTTCTGTAGTCCAATACATGGAGTTGAATATGGGGTCAGTGGGAGGCTGACTAGAAAGCCAAACCAGAAGAGGCTAGACTTGTAGGTGCAGACATGGCAGGAAGGAAGAAAGCCTGGGATGATGGGCAAATTTTAAGGCATCAGGCAGCAGGCCATAAGCAGAGGTCTGTGAAAAGAGGTTGTTAAGGCTGCTACCTCATATCAAGTATTCAGCCACAGAGACTGGGAGACCAAAGGCAGGACTCTGGAGACATGGAAAAGTGTCTCAAGTAAGATACATCCTAGACAGTATCAGCTATATCAGGCAAATTATCAAAATAAGCCTAAGAAGACAAAAATTTGGTTACTGAAATTGGGTATTGCAGGAAAACAAGAGCCTATTAGCACTACCACAGAAGGTAAAAGGTGAGCCAGCAAGCAGGGACTTTGAGCCCCTGGGCCAATCATCTAAAAAAAATGCCCCTAATAAAACACAGGCACAAGTGAACAATTTGTGGCTAATGAACCATTATCCTCTCTAGTATGACGCCTGTCACCTTCCACCATAGTCGGGTCATTTATTCTTCATTCTACCAAAATTAATTGAACACCTCTGTATACTGGCCCTATTCTGAGTACTGTGGATACAGAGATGAATATGCCACAGGGCTGAGTGGCCCTCAAAATGCTCCCACTCTAACAGATAGTAAGAATCTTTTGACAACCAAGACTCTTTAGATGAAGCATTCATCCCAATGGGTTGTTTCAGCTTCCTGCCAATGTTACACAGTAAAACTGGGACACATGGTGAGTGTTGCTCTGATCTGTAAGAGAACACATACCATACTTCCACAGGTGGATAAAGCCACAAGAGGTAGACATGGAAAATGGGAATAGTTTCATATGTTTTCAGGACATTCTACAACCACTCAGTCTTTGCTTGAACAGATGGACTGGCTCCTCTACTTACTAGCCATGAAATACTGGGCAAGAATATGATTCCCTGTGCTATACTTTTCTCATCTTTAAATTAGGAATGATGATGGTTTCCAACTCAAAGGTACTATTATGTATGAAACAAAAGAAGCACTTATGAAGACTTGATCATTTTTTAATGTATGCTGCTAATAATTTCAAACTACAGATGTTAAAATTTCGGATAGGGGAGATTAACTGGGCCACAGTGGTTACTTTAACCAGTGGTGGCATAGAAAATAACACTTAGACTTCTTCTCACCCAAATTCATTCCAACACATGTTCCTGGCTCTCCTCACCACAGATCTGAAATGTTGGAAAGATTACTTCAGTATTACCAAAAAAAAAAAAAAATCCTTCCTATATCTCAGTAATAAGTAATATACCATAGCTTAAAATGTATGGTATATCTCAATAATATACCATAATTTAAAATAAAATAAGTATACTATATTTTCTTAAAGTCAAAGACTGAGAAAGATAGAAAGGAAGGAAAGAAGGAAGGAGATAAGAAAATTACAGTTACATTTCATGTTAAGCTGCATTATTCTTGATACTTTGGAACTTGGTCTGAATTCTTTGAAGTTTGTCATTGTCCAACATACATACAATAAATATTTACTGAGTGCCTACCACGAGCCAGGAACTATTCTAGATGCTAGAGATTCTGCTGTGAGCAAAGACAAAATCCTGATCTTTGGGAGTGCACAGCAAATTGGGAGAAGTGGACAATAATCAAATAAATGTGTATTGTAATATAATTCAGAAAATAGCTGGTGTTATAAAAAATTAAGCAAAGTAATAGAGTGATGAGGACGACCCTTCAGATAAAATGGTCTCTCTGAGGCGGTGCTTGAGACCAAAGTGGAAGAGGAAGTAAGGCATGCAATAATCTGGGGAAGAACAATCTAACCAAAGAAACAGCAAATTCAAAGGCTCTGAGAAAAGAATGAGCTGAGTATGCTCAAAGAAGAGCAAGAATGCCAGTTTGGTAACAATGGGAGAGTGACAGAAAGATGGCAAAATGTGAATCACAGAGCTATATAGAGGCCAGATCACACAGGCCAAACCAAAGGTTTTGGATTCTTTTGTAAGTATGATAGAAAGTCACTGGATGCTTTTAAATAGAGAAATGGCACAATCTGATTTGTTTAAAGATCCTTCTTAATGTTGCGTAGAAAATAAATTGTAAGGAGACAAGAGTGGGACCTGTAGGTTATTGCAGTCATCTGGGTGAGCCATGGTGTTGGTTGGACTAAGTTGGTGCAGTAGTAGTCACATCTGGTAGGTTTCCAAGTTGATATTCTAAAAGTAGAGCTGGCAGGCCTACTGATGAATTGCCCATTGGGAGAGAGACAAAGGGACAAATCAAGGATGACTCATGTTTTAGCTTGCCCAGCTGGTGAAATGGCAGTTCTCTTTACAGAAATGAGGAAGACTTGATGAGGAAGGGGGTTTGGTTAATTAAGAGTTCTATTTTAGACAAGTTAAATCTGAGATGCCCATGAGACAGCTAGGTAAAGACATTGTGCCAGGGCATTCTCCCATCGCAAGGTCTATACTGGAGGAAGACCCAGAATAAAAGATTGAGAAGGAGCAGCTAGTCTGACTGCAGGAAAACCAGGAAGGTGAGAAATCAAGAATATAGAGAAGACAGAAGAAAACAAATGAGTAAAAGATATGAAAATATAGTTCATGGAAAATAAAATATGTTATCCTTAGAAAAGTAAAGATATGCAGACTCCCTCATAATAAGAGAATATAAACTTTATTACAATATCATTGCTCAGATTTCAAAAGATCAAAACCCATCACATTAAAAAAGATCATAGAGTTTAATAACATACTATGTTGATGAGGTTATAGGGAAATAGACAGTCTCATCTATTGTGTAATACATTGGGATATTCTCTTTGGAAAATATCTTAGCAATACCAAGATTTTAAGTGTGAGTATACCCTTTGACCAAGCAATTCTTCTGGGAATTGATCCCATAGTATATTTAGAAATGTACAAAATGATAAATGTACAAGGATACACACTGCAATATTATATTCAATAGCAAATGTTGGAAAAAATTTGCATATATATCATCAAGGATATGGTTAAATAAAGTATGGCTCATCCTGAAAATAAAATACTGTTTAGCTATTAAAAAGAAGGAGGTACCATATAAAAGGCTCGTAAAGATATATGACTAAGTAAAACAAGTCAGAATTTAGATTAGTATCTTTAGTACAGAGGTGTCAAACTCATTTTCACCAGGGCCCATATCAGCCTCGAGGTTGCCTTCAAAGGACCGAATGTAATCTTAGGACTGTATGAATGTAACTACTCTTTACCAAGGGGCAAGGAGCTTGGTACTGCTGCCGGGTAGAAACAAGGTGCCGGGCTAGATAAAACAAGGTGGGAGGCCGGATTTGGCCCACAGGCCTTGTGTTTGCCACCTGTGCTTTAGTATGTTACCTATCTCTTATATAAGAAAGTACAAGAATATATACATATATCTTTGTATATGCCTAGAATATCTCTGAAAAGATACACAATAATCTGGACACAAGGTTGTCTCTGTCCATGAGAACTATGTGAGGTGGAAGAAAGACTAGCATGTACATACGAGATCTGTCCAGCAAAAGCCCAACCATTGTTAATATAATGAGAATGGTTTGTATGACATTGATGTAACCTGGCAGCCAAGGAGGGTGGACTGGAATGCACATGTGTGAACAGTGCTGACTTTACTGTGCTAGTCAGTAGGGGCAGTAGATGCCATTGAGTGAGTGTGTGTAGAGTGTGGCCATGGCATTCAAAATGACTGAACAAGTAGAGCAACAGATCTGCATCAAATTTTGCATTAAGCTTGAACATTCCTCTGCAGAAACTATTCAGATGATTCAGAAGGCTGCAGCTATGGGCAACTGGTGATTAGCAGCTTCATCACAACACGCCCACTCATGCATCACATCTTGTACAGAGATTTTTGGTGACACATCAAATCACCCGGGGGACTCAGCCCCACTATAGCCCAGATTTGATGCCCTGTGACTTCTGTTTTTTTCGAAAACTAAAATCACCTTTGAAAAGGAAAAGATTTCAGACCATCAATGACATTCAGGAATATATGACAGAGGGGCTTATGGCAATTGGGAGAACTATGTAAGGCCCCAAGGTGACTACTTTGAAGGGGACTGAGGAAAAATTGTCATTTTCCAATATACAATGTTTCTGGTATATTGTATCTTGTATCTTCTTCAATAAATGTCTCTATTTTTCACAGTACATGTCTGGATACCTTCTGGACAGGCCTCATATGTTTACTCAAAAGTATTTTAAAAATTTTGAGGAAAGAGTATTGCCAAGAAGATAAGTAAAACAAGGACTGAAAACTGACCAATGATAAGTAGATGGAGTCCTTGTTGAACTTAATAAGGGTGAGTTACTGGCCTGGTAGAGGTGAAAACCCAATGAGACATTCAAGTGACAGCAGGCAGTAAAGAAGTGGTGATAGTGAATATAGAGTTCTGTACAGGAAAGAACACTGAATTTCATTTCTGTTTCTGACCCGGCCATTTCTCAACCTTTCAACTTGAACAAGTCACTTAATTTCTCTGAGCTCAGTTACTTCATGAGTAAGATGAAGAAAGCTATATTTGCCTTGCCTACTAGAAAGTATTCATGTTGGGTAAAAATGAGAGAATGTCTTTTAATTGGTAAGCTTATTAGATAAGACATTTCATTATTGCTATTAGTACCCAACCCCCCTTGCACTATAGAAGAAATCTTAAAAGAAGTATTTCTGAGAATATGAGATATTATGCTTGCTGTACTGGTCCATTTCTGTAATGTAACCTATATTATATTCTAGGTATATTTGTATTACTTTTTCTTAAAAGCTTCATTTTTCAAAATGAAAATATATTTTATTTCTGATTTAAAATGCATTGATTTCAAAGTTATAGCTTTAACAAAAAGCTTGTAAAAATCCTATTGATTATCTTTGTTTTGACATTTTTGATAATATAAAAATAAAATATTATAATAGTCTCATTTCCCAGAGGGACCAGTATTAACTACTATGTTTTTAAATCTTTTCAGATATTTATTTGTTATAATCAGAAATATTCTCATGCACATTTACATCGAATTCAAACAACAACAACCTGACTCCTCCTGAAACTTCTTAATCCAAAACCGAATGAGCCACAGTGCCCCTGCCAAAATACTTTACTGATTCAGATTTCCCTTACAATGGAAAAATTAAAAACTTTGTTTCTTTAATGAGGAAAGTCCACACAAATATCAGAAAAGAAACCATTTTTATTTTAGTTCCTTCCTAAGTGTTTAGGTTTCCTGGTTGAGTAGAAGTTGTAGAGTTAATTTTACCCCCCACATAATTCCTTTCTCATTGGAAGCTAGGGAAATAGTGTGGATGGGTGCCCTGCAGAATAAGAAGTGCAAAGCTCCCTCTGCTACTAACCCCTTTGACCAAGATAATTAGAAATCACCTAATTTATCCCTGAACACTCAGTAGTGAATAACATATTCCCACTTGAAAGAAAAATTTATGATATAATAAAGTTTCTTTTTAATCAAATTAATCTTTGTTTGCTTAAGCAGATCCATCTCTAGGGCAGGTCCAAGAATAGAATTTGCACATAAATCATGCAATACGCCTCTATCTACAAATGTGAATTTGTGATTTGCAGAAAGTTAACATACACTGCAGGAATGAAGATATTTCTGTTTTCCTTCTCACCTTCTCACTGTGTTCATCAAGACAACATCAATATTTGTAACAACAAATCAATGAGAGAATAGCCAAATCTGGCCATATTTTAAAAAGTGTTTTTCTTTTATTGGTTATATTCATCGCCTTGGGCTAAAATACCATAGACTGGGTGGCTTAAACAACAGAAATTTATTCTTTCACAGTTCTGGAGGTTGATAAGTCAATGATCAGCATGATTGGCTTTTAATGATGGCTCTCTTCCTGGCTGTCAGCAAACTTACTGGTGTTCCTTCTTCTAAGCACAGACATCCCATAATGAAGGCCTACTCTTACAACTTCCTGTGACCCTAATTACTCCCATAATGGCCCCATCTCCAAATACAGTTGCATTGGGGGTTAGGGTTTCCACATATGAATTTAAGGGAGACATAAACATTCACTACATAACAATGGTTCTTCTGAGATAATTTTCAAGTTAAAGAATTATAGAAAAATGAAGAGTGCTCTGGATTAGACGTCAAGAGACATGAGTTGTGTTAAAATTCTTTGTGTGTCTTTGAATATCTCTCAGTCCTTCCACTTGTTAAAATGAAACAGGTGGACTAGAGACTCACTATCAGAGCTATTATTCCATTTATTCAAAGGGAAAGGAATGTCATAGCTCTTAATTTTCTAACACCAGCTAAAATTCATTTCTGTCCTGGTGTGAAAAAGATGACTGAATTATATCTTCCCTTTCAAATATTCTCTTTCCCAAACAAAAATCTAGTTTTGTTGCTAGAAATAAGTTCCAGTACTTATAGAAGAGATAGTTTAATATATAAACCCACGTATAATATATACCATATGACTGATAAAAAATTAACAGACACATTGGGAGAAAAGCCTCTGGAGAGAAAGTTTAAATGATTTAAAATTTCTTATTAATTTTCTTTTATCATCTCACCTTCATCTCTGAATTTACTATTTAATACTATGATTATGTTATTAGGAGCAGACATAATACAATTAGTTAGTAATCTTTCCACTTTCATAGTGACACATAATTTCCTACATGACTTTCACAAAACACTTTTCAGATACTGTGAAATTTAGATAGTAAATATTTAGGAATTTTGTTATTTTTAGCATCTAGACATCCTCTGAACTTAAAGGCTATGCTATGCAACTGGAAATGCAGCAACCAAATGTCCTCTTCCAGTACTAATCCCGAGTCTGAGGCAATGCACGCCCATTCTGAAGCATGCGGATGTGTAGGGCATGCAGAGTGTAGGACACAGAGAAGGAGCCATGCAGAAGGGCCAATACTAGAGCAGAGCTATTTCTTTAATCCACATTTACCTAAGATTCTTCCCATTTCCTCATATGAAGAGGTGACTATCTCTGTCACAATAATGTTCATTATTCATTGTAGCTTGTTAGATATATATTCAAGTAAACTTAATTTTAAGTGTAATGATACTAATTTAGTATAATGGGTTCAGTTATTTCAATTGTACACAATTAAAGAATGTTGTCTGGCCCTGGCTGGGGAGCTCATTTGGTTAGAGCATCATCCCATGCAACAAAATGTTGGTTGTTTGATCCCCAGTAAAGGCATGTATGGGAGGCAACTGAATGACCCTTCTCTCTCTTTCTTCCCCTCTCTCTCTTTCTCTCTCTCTCTCCACACGCCCCTTCCTAAAATCAATAAACATATCCTCAGGTAAGGATTTGTATAAATGCCGTCTGGATTAGGTGATCTCCAGCACCCCAACTAACAACTGCAGTCAAGATTCATTTGCCTGAAATAATAGGGGTAAGGTAAGTGTTATTCCTAGCAGAGGGTAGGTACCTGAACAGATCTTATTCCTATCTGGGTATATGCACATTACACCAGCCTCTGGACCCTTAACACATATACTATAGAAAACATGGCATTGTCCCTGATTTCTAGAAACTTGTGATATAGTTAGAGAGGCAAAAATGACATACACACACTCACAAATTTAGCAATGAGGGCCTATGTATAGACACTATGCTAAGCAGAATATAAAGAGGAATGAGACTGTGTGGTCCTTGACCTCAAAATGACTATAATGTTTAAGTAGGAAAGAACACTTTAATAGCAATAAAATAATAACTTCAAACATATATTGGGTCATATGATTGCCAGTGACTATACCAAGGCACATATATGATCTCATTTAATCCTCATATTAACACTGTTAGGTAGGTATTGTTATTCTTATCTTACAGATGAGGAAACTAGGCTTACAGAGTTTAGGTAAGTTGTTTAAGATGCTAAAACTAGTAAGACATATCTGTCTGACTCCAAGAAGCATTATTTTCTTTCTGTGTTACCGCACTGCATTTCCTACAGGCAGACAAATTACAGTGGCAGGGCAAACAACACAAAATCAGACCTATGAGCTACAGTTTTTTATAGCAGTCATTTCCAGCCAGAGTTAACTGCACATGTTTGGTGGAAAAGCAGGCCCTTGAGCTAGCCCTTGAGTGGCGGTAGGGATTCTAATATGATGAGAAACAATAGTAAGCCAAATCGTTCTAGTAGGTCAGAGGCACGTGGGCAACAGCACAGAGGTAGAAGAGCATACATTTGGGAAAAAAAGATCAGTAATATATTTTAGTGGTAACCTAGAAATAATATGGTGGAGTGGTGGAAGAAATAAGTTGAAGCCATGTTGGAATTACATGGTAACAATCAAGCCTTGAATGCTACTTAAGATGTTTGAGGAAGACGGCCTTATCAAACCATGCTTAGCAGGATTTATCAAAGAGACAATCATTAGGTGATGCTATTTGACAAACATTAGCAAGTAGTGTATCAATGAGGAAATTGTTCATATTGTAGTATAAAAGGAGACCTAGCAGACTGGCTCAGGAGTGGCTAGTTAAATAACTGATCCCGTCTTGACAAGAATCATCACAGTCCGGAGGGCCAAAAAGGTTTACAAACTCAATTTCATCGGTTTCACCCCCAGCAGTTTGACCACACTGGGAGAAATGATAAAGTAGCAAGGAAAATAAAATAATAATTTACAATAATAGCTAATATTCTTGGAGTCCAAATTGTGTGTCAGGAACTGCCTCCCCCAGCCCCAAGGTTTTTATAATAACTGTCTGGTGTCTGCTGAGCCCAGAGTCACTGAAATGGAGGTTGGATAGGCCTGTGAACTATTTAAATCAAGCCTTCTGAGAGATCAAAGAATTTGTCACTTTTCAAGTGGTCAGAGTACTAGTGACATCAAATACAGTCTCTTCCTCCTGTTGAGCAGGCCTGAATAAACACTGAAAAGCACTCACTGGCGTGCCCTTTCCTAAGCGCCGTGAGGACCGTTTATCACTAACACGCTTCTGTTTCCAAGATGACGGTTTCATTTACCTTGGTTACATTTTATGGTGCTTGTTTCCCAGCACATCTGCCTCTTTAGCAAACTCTCTTCTTCAAATCAGAGTGTAGGATGGACTATTTCTAGGAAAAGCTCCTGCGAGTAAACTGATTCCACCCACTATGTATTTGTTCTGGTGTCTTCTCTCCGCATTTGGAAGCACTTCTGGAACCCGCAGCTCACTGTCTGATTGCCCAAACCTTCTCAATGTAAAAGGAGAGAGGCATTGGAAAAAGGAAGAGAAAGATTTTGCAACCATTATCAATCTTAGCTAGCAAAGGAGACTTAGTTACCTGTGTTCTCACTCACAAAATACATACTGTGAGTGAGCCATATGCTTAATAAGCCACATTAAGACAGAACGTGTGTGTGTTTGGGGGTGGGGAGAAGATAGTACCTTTAACTAAATTATTATATGTCAGTTTTTAATGATAGAAATTATTTCTTAATCTTTGTATCTCTGAATTGCCTATCACATGAACTGCATACTCTTAAAACTAAATAAATATCTATTGAATAAATGAATGTTTTTTAAACAAACCATTGATCAATGGAAGAGGGAGAGAATAAAGTTCAAATACGAACAGTTCACTTATTTTAGTGGTTTGAGTGAAAATATCTCATGAAGAATAAAGACAATGGCTAAATCTAAACAGAATGTTGACTTTTTATAGAGATCTATTAACCTATTCTATGACCAATGCTATGCGTATCTTTACTAATAATAACTGATTTAATTTAATAACTCAGATTCTTATCAGGTGTACTCCCAGCTAAAAGAAACATTGCATACATTCCTCCCTTCATCCACTTGCTTTACCCATAATCTCCACCTTTTCAATGAATGGTGTGGTGGATTGAATGATAGCTCAGCAAAAAAAACATCCAAGTTCAAATCCTTGGAACATGTGTATGTTACCTTATTTGGTAAAGGGGACTTCACAGATATAATTAAATTAAAGATATTGTGATGAAGTCATCCTGGATTACCTCATGTGGGCCCTAAAACAAGTGCCCGAAGACACACAGGAATGGGAGGCAATGTGACCATAAAGGCAGAGACTGCAATGATACAGCAAAGGAATGCCAATAAAAACCAACACCACCGAAGCTGGAAGACAAAGAACGGATGTTCCCCAAGAGCCTTCAGAGGGAGCATGGGTTTGCTAACACCTTGATTTTGGACTCATGATCTCAAGACTTTGAGAGAATATATTTCTGTTATTTTGAAAAATATCACAGTTGTGGTATTTTTTTTCACAGCATCACTAAAACTCTAATGCAAATGACAATTCTTCCCTTCTAGATGCTTACCAAAACTCCTGGGATCGTCCCTAACTTTCATCTTTCTCTCACACCACCAATCCGTCCAACAGCACTACTTTTAAAATATATCCAGAATCTGACCACTTCTCGCTCCCTCCACTGCTCCCACTCGAGGGAGTCATCGTCCTAGAGTAGCCCCTTAAAGAGTTTCCTTGAGTCTGCCCTAGCCCCCTACAATCTATTCTCAACACACCACACACACACTGAACCTTTCTGTTTCCGTACTTTTTTATTTTATTTTTCAATTACAGTTTACATTGAATATTATTTTGTATTATTTTCAGGTGTACATCATAGGGGTTAGATAGCCATACATTTTATAAAGTGCTCCCGGCCCCGATGTTTCTAGTACCCACGTGGCACCATACCTAGTTATGAAAATATCATTAGCTATATTCCCTATGCTGTACTTTACATCCCTGTGACTATTTTGTAACTGCCAATTTGTACTTCTTAATCCTTCCACCTTTCACACCCAGTCCCCCAACCTCCCTCCCGTCTGGCAATCATCAGTGCACTCTCTGTGTCTGACCCTTTAAAACTTAAGTCATGTCTTGTCACGGCGCTGCAAGTCCTCTCCATTTCACCCAGAATAAAAACCAACATCCCTACGTTGGCTACAGACCCCAGCGATCTTCTGACCTCATGTGCCTGTGCGTTGCTGTGCTCCAGCCAATGCCTCTGCTTTCCTCCAGGCTCCTCCTCCAGCACTGCAGGCGCGGCCTGCACCAGCAGTTACCTCTGTTTTGAAAGTTGATTCCTCAGGTATCTGCAAGCCTCGCTCCATCACTTCCTTTAAGTCTTTCTCAAATGTCACCTTACCAAAGGTGAGGAAAAACTTATTGAACAAATAGCTAAGTGGATGGACTTCAAAATAATATCTTTTATACATATTAGGCACTTTTACTCTATAATTAATTATTCTATTTACCCTATTATTATTTTTTTTTAATATTTGACCTGGTCTTAGTGTCCCATGCGTATTTTCTCAACCTGTACAGAATTAGATTCCTCTATAATGTCTCATAAATTAAATGCATGATAATTTAATGGCCTTGGATATTTTGGAAATATACAATAATGTTCAATATTTTCTGAAGTAGTATGTCGTAACTTGCCCAAATAATTAATTAGTTTTAATTTGTGACATAAGTGAAGTAGCCTTTTCCTTATAATCAGGGAGATAATTGTGTACTTCTACATTTTCTCCAAAGTTGCAAACTACTGTCAGAAGCATGAATGGTGATTAGTTAATGAATAATATAAGAGATTGGCTAGAATAATATAGAAAGGTGGCTTCAAAATGAACAAACCTATCAAAGACAGAGCTATTTCTCCAATAGGGTCTGATCATGATAGTAGCAGGTATATTATCTCTACAGGAAGCAAATCGACTGTCAAGTTGGTAAAGAACACTTACAATTGTCAGGCAGAAAGATGATGAGATTGTGGGAAATTGAGCATTCCCAAATTCTCACAAAAGTGTTGACTTCATGTTATAGTCCCCAAACTCATTTTAATGCTCTAAGATCCAACTCACTTTTCCAGAAGTCATTGTTGCCAGTTTTCATCCTGCCAATTGTAAAATGTTCCAATGTGATTTTTGTGTTTGTTTGTTTGATTTGTTTGAGAATTCATTAGCACATTGTCAGATTTCTAGGTCATTGCTTGGAGATGCAATTTTAGTAGTGTTTTAAATCACCCATGTGATAAACCTCTTCTTTGGAAAGACCTCTGTCTCAAGCATCCAAAATAATTTCATAATCTCTCTTGGATTAAAAGTTTATAAATTTGAGGCCACATAATTCTTTCTTTGGCTTAGATAATAACTTTTTCCAAGCTGAAAAGTACTTTCCCAAACCATGTTGAAAACAAAATTGTGACACTGTACTGTCAATTTCAAAAGCTCAAACACATTTTCAAAATTTTGAAGCAGATAAAATACTTCTAAAGTGAGGCATTGTGGGTCCCCTTCTTATTTTACTAGGTACATGGTTTGTGATGTTCATAATAGCACAGTACTTCTTTTGAAGTCAGGGTTCTTGAAGTCTCTGGTGGCATTGGGCCTGGATAAGTTCCTCAGAGACAGACCTGGTATAATTTGTATAACAGCCCACAGTATTACCAATTCATACTATAATTTTGCCAGATCTTATAAACTAAGCAGGCTTGGTCCTAGTCATTAGAGAGATGGGCAGCCTCCAGGGTAAATGCAATTGCAGTAGAAACTATCATTAAACTATTATTGAACATGTATCTGATGCCAAAAATACATCCAACTCATTGTAGTCATTTGGATTTGCAGCAAGACAATGCTTCTGTGCTTCACAAGAGACACATGAATGCCTTGGCAATTTCAACCCAGGGAAATGCTGAAATGGAAAAGCACTGGTCCCAGAAGGGACTCAGGCAACATCATTCTGCTTCCTCTGATTCTGGACCACTTCCAACTTCAGCATCCTTTATCATCCCCTTACGCAGCCAAGAGTCTGAAGGGAGGCCCAGATGTAATCTGATCATGTTTGGCCAATTCTATCTCCAAAACACTTCTCAAATCTATCTCCTCTTTCTGCATGCCAGATACTATTGTCTTAGTTCAGTTCTTTACACTGTTGACCTGAATTAACACAAGATCTTCCCAACTAGTCTCTTGACTCCCAGCTACCTATCTCCCCCATCCTGGAACTACCCTTACATACATTTTCCACATTGCTATCAGAGTAACCTGCCGAAAACACACACCTGATCTTTTCACTCCCAAATTTTTAAACATTCTGAATTCATTCATTTCATTTATTCAAAAAATCCTCAGTGCCAACCAAACTAAAAAACGACCTACTAAATGGGAGAAGATATTTGCCAATGATACATCTGATAAGGACTTAATATCCAAAATTTATAAAGAATTCATACAGCTCACACCAAAAAAACTCAATTAAATAAAATGAGCAGAGGATCTGAATAGACACTTCTCCAAAGAGGATACAGATGACCAATAGACATATGAAAAGGTTCTCAACGTCATCAATCATCAAAGAAATGCAAATTAAAACCACAATACGACACAACCTCACACCTGTCAGAATTGCTGTCCTCAATAAATCTACAAATGACAAGTGTCACTAGGATTTGGAGAAAAGAGAACCTTGTGCACTGTTGGTGGGAATGAAGGTTGGTGCTGGTGCTGCCACTGTGGACAACAGTATGGAGAGTCCTCAAAATATTAAAAATGAAACTTCAATATGACCAATGATTCCACTTCTGGGTATTTATCCAAAGAAATCAAAAATACTAATTTGAAAGGATATATGCACCTCTATCTTCCTTGCAGAATTATTTACAATAGCTAAGATGTTGAAGCAACCCAAGTGCCCATCAGCAGCGGAGGGGATAAAAAAAGTGATGGTACATATATACAATGGAATGTTACTTGACCATAAAAAAGAATGAAATATTACCATTTGCAACACCATTGATGAACCTAGAAGGTATTATTATTCTATGTGAAATAAGTCAGTCAGTCAAAGACAAATGCCATATAATTTCACTTAAATGTAGAATCTAAAGGACAAAATTAACAAAATAGAGACAGTTTCACAGATACAGAGAAGAGACTAATGGTTGTAGGAGGGGAGGGGACTTGGGGGCCTGGTTGAAAAAGGTGAAAAGATTAAGAAGTAGTAATTGGTAGTTACAGAACAGTCACAGAGATAGAAATTACAGCATGGGGAATATAGTCGATAATGTTATAGTAACTACGTATGGTGCCAGGAGGGTACTGGAAATATCAGGGGGAACACTTTGTAAAGTATATGACTGTCTAACCACTATGCTGTACACCTGAAACTAATACAAAATAATATTGGATATAAACTGTGATTAAAAATAAAATTTAGATTAAAAAAATTTCCAGTACTTCACTGGAAATACAACAGTAAACAAAAACAGACATGTTTTTGCCTTCTTGAAATTTACATTCGTGTCGATAAGACAGGCAATTAGCAGACAACTAGACAGAGAGTGGTGGAAGTGGGGGTTAAGTTTTAAGATGGTCAGGAGGGCCCTTTCTCAGCAGACCACAATGAGAGGAGAGAGTCAGGCGTGAAGGAGATGGGCAGGAAGCAAAGAAGAACATTACAGAAACAGAGATTACTGAGTCAGAGGGATGCCAGAGTGTCTCCGGCACACAGGAGGCCTGTGGGGTTGGAATGCAGCGTGTAGGAGGGCTGAAGATGAAGCGGGGAGCAGGGCGAGGGCCAATTCAAATAAGGCCTTGCCTTTTAGGCCTTGGTAAGGGTGTGGATTTTATTCTAGCTGTGACGAAGCCATTGGAGGTTTGAGAACTCACTGGGGAATGTCATTATCTGCTTTATGTTTTAGAGGGATCGCTCTCACTTCTGTGAAGAAGATAGATTTTAGAGGCACAAAAAAAGAAGGAGACTAAGTCCCACTATTATTGCAACACTATTGCTGTGATCCATGGTAACTTGGATTAAGTTGGTGATGGTGCCCAGATTTGGGTTATCTGGTCAACAGTGTTTGCTGAAGGATTGAATGTGGATACAAAAGAAAGCAAGAAATGGACTCAGCATTGCCCACAGAATAGAGGCCAAGCTGATAGCACAGCATCCGAGTCCTACCAGATCTGACACTTTTTTCCTTCCTAGGCCCCATCTCCTCCATTCCATGCCTGAAACATTTCCTTCCAGCAATTCTGAATTATGGGAGTTTTCCTGCCCATGTCCCCATGTTATTTCATATCTCTGTGACATTTTTAAGGATGTGCTTTTTGCATGGACTTCTCTTCCCACCTATACAATTCTTTCTCAACCTTCAAGACTCAGATCAAGCATCATCTTTGCCGGAAACTTTCCTGGGTCCCAGGTAAGGCTAAGTACCCTTCCTATACTCAACATCCAGGGGTCTTATCTTAGCATTAATTATATTACATTGAAAAAACTGGCTTTGTCTGCCTTCCCATTAGGCTGTCACCCCTGCAAAAGTAGGGATCTTGCATTACATGTCTTGGTATTCCCAGTCAGAGCCTCAGTGAATGCCTATTGGTTTGAATGAATCTCCTAGGAACTCCTCATGGAAACAGGGACCAGAAGGAATTATAGCAAAGAGAAAAGGAGAGTGAAGCTTTCTTGGATAATTCACATTGCATAGAAGGGTGTGCAGCCCCCATGAATCTCCTGCTCTTCTTATGGAGTTCTCAGGTCTTTGGGTCAAAGTAAGTCAGCCAAAAATATCTCTGTATACAATAAAGACAGAGATCAAGGGGTAAAGGCTTGGGGTGGGGAGGCAAGGTACACAATTAGTCACACTTTTACACATGGGGTAACAGATTTCTAGAGAAGTGAAACAACGAGCAACAGGCACCTGTCATCTCTGCCTGTGTCCTCACCACTAGCCCACACTCCTTTTCATGGTCATCATGCCTGATAGGGAAAACCAAGAGAACCATCCCGCAAGCTGCAGGTACAAAACAGTGTTCAGGAGATCTATAATCACATTACATAAAGTGGGGTTTATATAAAGTTGACAGAATGTGCTGATGTGAGCCATTTACAGTTCAATTGTAACAGAGCAGTCTGGCAAGCTGTTAGCTTTATCTGGGAGATGATGTACTTTGGATTCTGCCATCAAGTCAGATTTAGAATAACAATCCAAAAGGAACACAACCCCTCTTTTAAAAATTCTGCCTTGTCTTCCTTGAATGCAGAGAAGCAAAAAAAAAAAAAAAATTTCTCAAAGAGTCTGCATAATCCCAGCAGACTTTTCATTACTCTTTATAGAAATACAACTCATCTAAAGATATTTTTCAAAGGAAACATATTTAATACACAAAACTCCATTGTAATACTGTGAACAACAAACTCTTTAAAAAAAAAAAGAAGCAAAACTATGTTCTTTTAAGTTAAAACATTTGCCTGATGAATTAGCCAAATCTTTAAAAATTTTCAACATAGCTTTACTAGGTGCTAAAAAACATACAGTCAATGAGAAGTCTATAAAGGGACTAAATTATGGAAAAGACACAAATTATGAGTCCATATGTTACATGTGTATGTAAAGATTGAGAACTGTTAAACACAGGACTATATTGTCACATGATTTTATTTTCAGCTATGTAAACATTTGTTTCAAATATTTTTCCTAATTTGTTTTATGTTCTTTCTGTTTTTCATGGTTTATTTTGCTATACTAATTTTTTAATTTTATACTTAAATATTTTAATATTTTTCTTTAGGTTATAGTGGGGGGGGGGGTGATGGTAAAAGGCTTTCCCTACCATTGGAGTGTAACACTAGCTGCCCTTGATTTTTTTCTATGATTCCACAGTTTAGTATTTTACACAAAATCTCTGATCCATTTGGATTTTATGTTAACATAGTAAGTGAAGTCAGTATTGAGTTCTTTTTTCCTGAGTGACTAACCAGTTTTCTTAACATTATTCATTAAGTAACCCAGCTTTTTGACACTGCCGCCTTTATCATGTATTTTATTCACTTACTAACAAGTCCCCTAGATTCATCATCTTATCTCGTCCTTCTGTCTGTGTCTGTGCCAACAGAACCACATTGACTTACTTAACTAATGCTTTGATGCCAGGGAAAGTTACCCCTCATCGCTTTTCTTTTTCAGAATTTTAGTGGCTATTACATTCATTACCTAATATATTTTCAGAATATTGTTGACTATATTTGTGATCCAATATTATCTTTGCAATTATTTAGGCAAGTTCCCTTCAAGAAACCCATTTGCAGTTTTGATTAGGATATTGCGTGGATTGACTTTGAGTTCCTTGACATCTTCACATTAGTGTATCTAGCCAAGAAAAGGTGTCTTTCCATTTCTTGCCTTCTATTATGCACATTGGACCACTTTCTTCATAGGTCATGTATAGTCATATTAAGTTTATCATCCCTAGGTATTTTGGATGTTTGCAACTTAGAAATTATAATTAGTCCACATCCTGCACATCAAGATTCGAAAAAGATCTTAGCCTCCAACTTTTCGTCAGCACATCCTGTTACTGTGCCACCTAATTTTAATTTCTAGCTCATCCTGAAACAAATGTGTCCACATTGAGGTTCTTTAGTCATAGCCTTTGGAACTTTATCATTTGTAGCTGCCTGATATCTTTTAAACATTCTCAATATTTTGATAGATTCTCATATCATGAATCAGCCTTGCCAAAGTAGAATTAAAAAAAAACCAAAAACCCAGAATTCCTTCTAGTCTCATTTGCAGCTACAGTACAAGCATCAGCTCTAGGTTGTATCGAACAAATATACCCCTATAAGACTCCAGAAATAAAGCATGTAAGGTAACAACACGAACCAGTAGCCGCACATGGGGAAATTGAACTTCTGGCAAATGGGGGAGGGGAGTTATCTGATGCTTCAGGAGGTGTCTGACATATGGCATAAAGCACAATCAGTGGGCGGTGGCAGCAGTGGTCAATTGATAATACAATCCTGCAGCTGGTGAAGTAGAGCTCCCAAATGTATTATTTGAGAATGCGTTGCATTCAAATCTGGTGCAATGGACCTTGCAGAAATTCTGTGAGCGACCTGAGATACCTGCATAAATCTTTCTGTTTAAGCTAGCCAGAGTGGACCCTGTGGTCTGCAACTAAAAACTCTGACCAATTTATAGATGAAAGATGGAAACCCATGTAATAAGCAGTAAGAAAAAGTAACTATAAGTAAAAGTGGATGGATTGTTCTTATGCTTATCTTTCTATTCCCTAGGTATTTATCTAATTATAGCCTTTATTATGCTGCTGGCTAATAAACAGTTTCTGTTTGAATTCCTCAAGTGCAGCTAAACTTGGCTCCCTGGTGTGAAAAGCAAACATACTTTCAGGGCACAGGACTTTGATCCCTCGGTTGTGTAATTAAGCTTGTGTTAGAAAGAAAATGAGTGAATTTGCTAATTTATTTTGTTTTAATCCTTGTTAATATTGACCATCAGTATGTCTGGAGGATTTTTAAGTATAGGCGTACTTGAACACAAAAATAAGTACTCATACACAACAATTAATCCACAATAAAACAATCAGCATATATTATTGCTAAACCACACACTGGTCTCAGCTATTCACCACTAATAATTTTACACATTTTACTGGATTTCCAAGGCCACAGTAACAAGAGACCAAGGTTTCAGAATCAAACAATGCTAGTATTTATTACCTGCTGAAGGCAAAAAAACCCAAAAAAGCTCTCATCAAAATTTCTAGGTATTAAAAATGGACACATGAAGCTCATTCATGCTCTTCTTTTTCTAATTCCATCTTCTTCTTCCCACTTCATATGCATGGATAACCCCCTTCTTTTTTCAGGTCTCCCTTCCACGTCTTCAACTAGTGAAATACCTGTTTTGTTCTTCCTTAGTCAAAGTTCAAAGATATGGAGGGCTGCTTCTCTATTTGTCCTCACTAAGACTAAGATAACCCCTACTCATTCCCAGAAGCACACCTCATACCGTGTTCAAGACATTTGTTAGACATTAGGAGAACAACGATTAACAGAAGATTAATTCCCCAGAATACTCACAGACTTCTCTGCTGCCATTTCACTTCTCTAGTTTCAGAACCTCCAGCCTATAACATACATAAAGAAAGAATGTCGTGTCTCTAGAGTTTAGCATGACTCCTGGCACCTATTTTAAATAATTTTTTAAAGATTTTATTTATTTACTTTTAGAGAGAGGGGAAGGGATGGAGAAAGAGAAGAGAAACATCCATCATTTGCCTCTCCCACGTCCCCGACCGGGGAACCCAGCCTGCAACCCAGGGCACAGGGAATGTGCCCTGACCAGGAATCGACAGCACCCAACTCACTGAGCCACAACAGTCAGGGCAACATATATTAAACGATGTTTTGATTTTGGGTTATCACTGATCAGTTTCTTGTGTGTATGTGAAATGCATTATAACTAAATTTCAAATATAGTTATGATTCATATTGTATAATGTTCTAAATAAGCACATATTATTTCCTACTAAAATTCATTTTTATAATCTACCTTAGAACAAAGAGAATAAAAAGGAAATTCATATTCATTCCTCAATGGCCTGACCTGAATACTTTTTCTGAAAACTTTATGGCTCTGCTTATGTATATAACTATGTGCATTAGAAGTAGCCATTCAAGTAAAGCAATCAACAGGGACCACCTAACAGAGTTTAGCTGAAACAGTTAGCTAGTGAGAATCAGTGGGATTATCTTAACTATTCTGTACATTGAAACTGGTATTTCTATATTTCACATTACAACATAAGTATGTGAGAAAATCTTTATCAAATTGAAAAGTCAATCCACTGAGCCACACCATCCAGGGCTTTATTTTTTTCTGACCTTACTAATAGGCCATGCTGTCTAGACATGGTCTTTTCCTGGGAGGACATGGCTAAAATAAGTTTATAAATACTAGTTTCTTTGACTCTAGATTTATTCAATTGCCCTTCTAAAAGATAAGCCTTAGCTTAGGTAACTACTATAAATTTTTTCTCATATGCAGTAATTCATTTTTCTTCTGCTGACCTTCCTTTTTCAGTAATAATTGCCATAAAAATTAATAGCAGTTGGGAAATCAAGAAGGATTTTACCCAAGAAACTTGAGAATGTGAGAAAAACTGAAAACTTGAAGGGTAGTGGCCTTTTTTAAGTATTTTCTTGAAGTCATTTGTTTATTGCCTTAGATTAATCACGTTGCTTGGAATTATTGGCTTGCATATAAATACAATTAAGAAACATTTTCTTTTCATATGAAAAACAGATGGGCACTTGTTTTCTAATAAAGCTAAACTGATGACAGAAGGAAAAAGGAAAAGAAGGGAAACTCTCCAAAACCTACAAAATGATCATTGCTTTTTCCTCTTAAAGGATACTAAGGGTGCTTTTTTTCCCTGTCATACACTGGGAATTTATTTCCACAGCTTCAACCATATTTAACAAGAATCTTATGGTTTAGCCCTGGCCAGGTTTTTCAGTTGCGTGCCCCCATATACCAAAGTTGCAGGTTCAATACCCAGTCAGGCACACACAAGAATCAACCAATGAATGATAACTAAGTGCAACAACAGATCAATGTTTCTCTCTCTCTAAAATCAGTAAATAAAAAATTTTAAAATAAGAATCTTATGGTTTAATGTCAATATATCACATTGAAAAGAGAGGGTAAAACAGTAAATAAGCATTTTAAAATGATGCGTTTGCTCTTAGCATTCTTTCAAAGCCACTCTAAAGAAAATCAACTTCATAATAGTTGGAAACACAAAAAAATGAGTGATAAGTACTAATAGTAACTGACCACTTACAAAGCAGAGCCTTCTTTTATGCAAAAAGTACCCACATTGTTTACTTTAGTTTGGACGACCAATTTCTTCACTATTTCAAATTCATGTCGACTCTAGTCACCTCTTTTCTTTATGTACCATAGTACAGACTAAGGTCACTGCTTTTGCATAGAGCAAAATGAGGGAAAAGTCATTGTAATCAGTTACTGGGAGGAAAAATGTCAGTCCAATAACAATTATTTTTTAAAGATTTTATTTATTTACTTTTATATTTTTCTTCTTTAAAGTATATATTATTGACAATGCTATTACAGTCGTCTCATTTTTTTCTCTCCTTTATTCCCCTGTCCTGCACACCCCCTCACACTAGCTTTCCCCCCACCTTAGTTCATGTCCATGGGTCATACACATAAGTTTTTTGGCTTCTCCATTTCCCATACTATTCTTAACCTCCCCCTGTCTATTTTGTACCTACCATTTATGCTTCTTATTCCCTGTATCTTTCCCCCCATTCTCCCCCTCCCTTTCCCCGCTGATAACTCTCCATGTGATCTCTATTTCTGTGATTCTGGTTCTGTTCTAGCTGTTTGCTTAGTTTGTTTTTGTTTTGTTTTTTGGGGGGGTTAGGTTCAGTTATTGATAGTGGCAAGGTTGTTGTCATTTCACTGTTCATAGTTTTGATCATCTTCTTTTCCTTAGATAAGTCCCTTTAACATTTTATATAATAACAGCTTGGTGATGATGAACTCCTTTAACTTGACCTTATCTGGGAAGCACTTTATCTGCCCTTCCATTCTAAATGATGACTTTGCTGGACAGAATAATCTTGGCTGTAGACCCTTGCCTTTCATGACTTTGAATACTTTCCAGCCCCTTCTTGCTTGTAAGGTTTCTTTTGTGAAATTAGCTTATGGGCACTCCTTTGTAGGTAACTGTCTCCTTCTCTCTTGCTGCTTCTAATATTTTCTCCTTATCTTTACTCTTGGGTATCTTAATTATGATGTGCCTTGGTGAGTGCTTCCTTGGTCCAGCTTCTTTGGGACTCTCTGAGCTTCCTGGACTTCCTGGAAGTCTATTTTCTTTGCCAGATTATGGAAGTTTTCCTTCACTATTTGTTCAAATAAGTTTTCCATTTCTTGCTCTTCCTCTTCTCTTTCTGGCACCCCTATGATTAGGATGTTCGAATGTTTAAAGTTGTCCTGGAGGTTCCTAAGCCTCTCCTCATTTTTATGAATTCTTGTTTCTTCATTTTGTTCCAGTTGACTGTTTATTTCTTCCTTCTGCTCCAAACCATTGATTTGAGCCCCAGTTTCCTTCCCTTCACTGTTGGCTACCTGTATGTTTTTCTTTATTTCACTTTGCATAGCCTTCACTTCTTCCTCTATTTTGTGACCTTACTCAACCGTTTCTGTGAGCATCCTGATTACCAGTGTTTTCATCTCTCCATCTGATAGGTTGGCAGTCTCTTCATTACTTAGTTGTATTTTTGGAGTTTTCATCTGTTCTTTCATTTGGGCCATATCTTTGTCTTGGCATACCTGTTACATTGTAAGTGGCAGAGCCTTAAGTATTCACCAGGGCCGGGCAACCCACATTGCTGTGTTGTGGCCCTGTATGTGGGGGAGGGGTCTGAGAGGGAACAATGCCACTTTCTCAGCTCTTGGCCAACTTTCAGTCACTTCCCCAGCTACTCACAAGCAAATTGGTCCTTATGGTGCTGATTCTGGGGTGGATGGGTTTGTGGTTTGTGTTTGCTCTAGGACCCTGTGGGTCTCTCCAATAAACTCTCCTGTGAGGCTGACAGTTTCTCTCACCACTACAACCTCCACAGTTTTTACAGCCAAAGGTTTTGAGAAACTCTGGAACCCTTGTGCAGTCTGTCTCACTCCCCAGTTGTTCCTCCCAGTTTATCCACACACAAATGTGGGACCACCAGCCACCATTTCGTCCACCTGGTCCTCCAGCCACCACCTTGTCACACATCCTCTCCACCCAGGATGCCCATTTCCACCCCTCCTACCAGTCTGAATGAATGTTTCTTTTTTAACTCCTTGGTTGTTGGACTTCCATACAGTTTGATTTTCTGGCAGTTCTGGTTGTTTTTTGGATTTAAATTTGTTGTTGTCTTTGTTTTGGTTATGTGAGAAGTCAAAGTATATCTATCTATGCCTCCATCTTTGCCTCCATTTTGGCCAGGAGGCTGGAAGTCTATTTACTTATTTTTAGACAGAGGAGGAGGGAGGGAGAAAGAGAAGGAGAGAAACATCAATGTGTGGTTGCCTCTTGCATGTCCCCTACTGGGAACCTGGCCCACAACTCAGGCATGTGCCCTGAATGGGAATTGAACCAGCAACCCTTTGGCACTCCATCCACTGAGCTACACCAGCCAGGTCTCATAACAATTATCTTTTAAACAGCTACTATCTGTGGAATACTGGAATAGATTCTATACGAGGAAATGGGAAGTAGGAGATAGTAACTATACATCCTAAAACACTCAAAGTCTAACAGGGAGAGAAAGAATCAAACAGAGACTGAATGAATAGAAAATAATGACTTGCAAAAATATAGTGAAAATGTGTATGACCAGCCTGAGTATTCCATGAAGGAGCAAAACCAAAGATAAGTGTTGTTTACCATCTTAACTTCTGACAAGTTCACCCCACTCTTCTTTTGGGCTTTCGGGTCTTCACTGCTTTGCCAGTCCCATAGGACGGGATAGTGGGGTCAAACAGACACAACGCATGTGTGTCAATCTTTCATCATATGGTTAGTTATAGGAACTATTCCAATTTCACTCCAGATGTGTGAAGCCAAAGAGTTTAAAGAAACTATTTTAAACCCAAAATTAAATTCTACAACACCATTAATTTTAATCTTCATTGGAAAGTGAATGCCTCCCCCCGCCGCCCTGCACCGGCTTAATAAAAGCAATTAAAATTGGTTAAAATTTTTATTGGATTCCTTGAGAAAACAGAATTTAAAAAAGAAGCAGTTCTCCATGTGTGAATGTGGGCCAAGTGAGCAGAAGATAATGTGAAAAATGGAAGATGACTCTGGCTGCCCCATGCAGCATCGAGGGGAACATGGTATTGCTTCTGTTTCTCCTCATAGGGGGCTGTCCAAACAGGAGGCAATTTCGAAAACCAGTAGAAGATGAATACAGAACCGCAAACCAGGAGAATCACCCAGAATGCCAAAGAGCCTTTTGCTTTCCCTTCCTTCATTTCCTACATTTGTTGTCCGTGAGAATCACCAAAACACAAAACCACATGTATTAAACTTCCTCAAGACAAAGTTTCTATCTTAAAAACAGTAAATTCCTAGTGGAAGCAAAATAAGAGGTATGTTGATTTTAATTGTTTTGCAGAAAGATGGTACTACTGTGTATGCCAGTGTTTTTGTTGATTTTGTTTTTTTTAAGTGCTCAAAAAAAAATGCCATCCATCTGTCCTTAATCTGGAAATGACTCAATGGTTTAGAAGCTTTTGTTTAAGGCTCATGGGATTGCTATGCATTGACATGACTGCCTAAATGTGAAACTCAGGCCTTTAATTAGATGCCCAAGTGAAAAAAATTATGAGAGTAACAGAATTATGTTTTTAATAACCATTTATTGTCTTCCAGTGTATTTAATTTAATATTATTTCTTCCTTGACATCTAGTTAGAATGTTAGTCTCATCTAACTGAAATTGATGAAATCTAAAATGTATAATTAATGACCTCCTTTGCAGAAGAGTAGAAAATTAACTTTATTTCTTTTAGAAAAGGTGTTATTCTCATGAATAACCAAATTTTTCTAAGTTGTTGGAAGTAGTTTCGCTTAATAGTCTTATAAAAAAAGATCATGGAATTTTTATTCTTCCTTTTGCAAAAGAAATAAAAGCCATATGTACTGTAACACTAATGCTCAAAATTAGAAATTTTTGCTTGCTACTTCCATTCTCAAATCCCACATTCATCACTTGCCTTGCCCCTTTATACCCTTTTGTATTATTTCTGTGCTTACCTGTCTCCCCCACAAGACGGCAATCTCTTAGGAAATCAGGAAAAGCGTCTTGTTTATTATAAGTTTCAGCTCTCCCATCTCCCAGCCCAGCAATGTGTGCATAGTAAGTGCTCAGTAAATCTTTGCCTGCATATATTTTAAAATGTAAGTTAATGAATGTGCAAGAGACTACATTTGTTTCTATATAGAAAGAAGGAATTTTTGACACTCTCGCCTTGATGACATCAAGACTTCCAGAGGAGAATGTGATATGTGAGCTATCCCTCGCCCACCCACACCTTCCCATAACCTGGCCTGGAGCTGCTGTCTGATTGAATGATATAGCATTCCTCCTTACCCCTAAGTCTGCTCTTGACACCAAACATATGCCATGTGCTCTCAGGTTGAGAGCTCCTATGGGGAGAGTTTAGCTGTAAGAAGTGCCTTATTCCAAGGACATATAGAATCCCAGTGGAATCCTTCTGGCTTTCCCCACCAGCTAATCTGTAGGGGAGTCTAATGCTACCCTGAACAGGAGAAGGCAGAGTTTCTTAGACATTGTGCAGGTGCTTAAGGAGATGGTCTCATACTTTAGGCCTCATTGGAGAAGAAAAGGTTTCCCAGCTGCTGAAAGTTGGTCTGAGGCAATGGGGGTTGTGAGTGTCATGGTTCTGTAGAGTGTTTGTTTAAACCTTCTTGGGTTCAGCTGTGTTTCTGCAAATCCAGTGTTCCAGGACTCAAGGGTCATGATATTTGGCTTCCCATTGCCCATTCCCCATCTGCCCTGGTTGAAAAACCAGGTATCCTCAACAGGGAATGAAAAGCTAAAACAGAAATCCTTTGGGTTCGACCTCCTCAGCTCTAAGAGTAACAGGGCTATGGCCAAAGGGGACTGAAAGTCCTAGTCCTGGGCCAAACAGCCCAAAGCATTAAGCCCAAAGATCAAGCCCACAACCAGAAATAATTCCAAGTGCCAGATTCGCAATGGAAGACAAAGGGCTAGAGGGGCTGGAGAGAGAGCTGCAATGACAGGCCTGGGGAGGAAGCCTGTATGTGCTCCCATACAAAAATCCACCAGCAGGCAGGGAACTATTAATGGACCTGGCTAATTTGGACTTCTTGTTTTCTCAGTTCCCCAGGATATCAGAATAAGAGTGGGAGCTTATAGAATCCAGGCACGTGCCCTTCCAGGAACAGTTTTTAGTTTGGAGTTTTTGTTTATTTGTTTCCCCAAAACAGAGAAGTATCCACTGGCTCTTGGAGGAAGGGAAAGAGAACATTGAGGAGGGAGGTGGCCAAAATGATGATGAAGGCAACATTGGTGAAGGCAGGAGATAAAGCCTCAGTGAAGTTAAAAAAAAAAAAAGTGAGACCTATCTACAGTTCCAGCAGTGGCACCTCTGACTGAGACCAATGAAGGGAAAGCCAGAACAATGGTTGTACTAGTGCATTGCCTTTAGCAATAGCAGGTATTTGAGCAGCAGAGAGGATCCTGAGAGACCAAGGGAGCCAGAGTAGCACACAAGGCAGTATTTGCTAAAGGAAGCAATCGGGGATACTGTACCCTGCCTATAGTATACAAAAACTGTTCTGAAAATCACAACTGTCGTAATTGGATTGGATGGTTCAAAACAGCATTCAAGAAGGAGCTCTCCTTGTGAGACTGAGATTCACTTGGATGCTTCGTGCATAGGCAGAAGCGAACGGGGCACTTTGGTTTGTCATCTGCAAATATTTATTGAATGACCACAAGACACAGACATTGTTCTAGGCACTTGGGATATAGAGTAGTCAGAAAAAAGAAAAAGAAAAAGAAAGGAAAAATCCCTGCCCTCATGGAGCTATGTTTCCATCTGGGAAATGAATCACTAAGTAAAATATATAATATATGATAAAGGTAATAAGTATAATGGAGAAATATATTGGGGAAGGGAGTTACCTGGCGGGGGGGTGGGAGTAGTTCCTCATTACTGGATCTTCTGAATCCTTTTTTCAAAAAAATCTCTTAGTATTTTTTAGAATTCACAGGTAGAACCATCTCCATATTTATACTGTCTCCAACCTATAACCAGCCATTTAGTTTTTAAAACCCTGGGGTTCATCCTTCCCCAACTTGACTGACTAACTACATTTGAGAAATGGTTCCAAGCACAGAATCAGCATAGGAATCTAGACATGAAGAATGAAGAAAATTAACCCAAATTTTCCACTGTAGTTTGAAATTTACCTTTGAAAATGTAGTGTGAAATCTATCTTTGGAATTTCTTCTCCAATTGGACATCCAGTGAATAAGGAAATTAAAGTTACCAGTATGTGAGCAGTTAAACAGGAATGAAATACTCAAGAGTAAAAGCTGAGTGACTTGGTATTTTTGACCCAGTAAGGTATAATCAAGAAAAAAGGCGAGTTGAAACAGAACTCTTACTGGACCATGACTCAGCACGAGGAAACTGATCAATGTGACCACTGAGATTTGTCAAGGATCACTTTACTGTGTAGTAGGGGGAAATCTGAATATTATTCTAATATTTAATTAGAGGAGTACCATGTTTGGCAGCTCAGAGCACTCACGTCTTCAACTCAGTCTGGTATGTGAGCGCTGTCCCTTTCCCTTTCTACAAGTGGTTTTCCTGTACATTTTTCCTAATAGGGTCGCATTTTGATCTGACTAATATTCTCCTTATGCAAATGAATGTTATTTACATATATAAAACAAGTTAAGAAATCAAAGTGACATTCAATTGATATTTACAGGCAATTTCATCTGCTTATTTTTCATTTTCATAGAATTTAAATTTAGCATTTTCTGACTTGGATTCCATTAGATTATGATACTTAAGAGTTAAGCTGATTTTCTTTCATTAAAGTTTAGTTTCTGTGGTTTAATCAGTGAACATATAATTGCTTGAAATATTCATTTTATAAGATTTTTTAATAAATTATCAAGAATGTTTAAATCTAAAAACAGTGCTATTTTTGTACTTCTGGTCAGAGATACACAGCACAATTTTTGCAGCTAGTCAGTTTTCTCTACTTGAATCTAATAAACCAGCTGGAAAAACGGTTGTGTTTTCTCTCTGTTGGATTTCTTTCATTTTTATCTCCATATGAATATTGCCCTTTCATACCTATAATTCTGTCTCAGAGGTCAGGAGCTTTTATTTTGAATTACTTCTTGATTCATCAGGTAATAGTTAACATTGACTGAGAGTTTAGTGTACACCAGGCATATAGTAATGGATTGATTCGTTTTATCCTCATAATAACCCTAAGAGATACTTACTATCACTATCCTTATGGAGATAAGAAAAGTAATATGCAAAGAGATTGACTTTGAGAAATAATAGCCACCTTCCAAGTCCCCCATATTCTCATTCAGTGCAGGAGGATACATACAAAGCATGTAGCTACACTTGGTCTGCCACGTTCTTACTGAATGCAGTGAGATAGCTTGAAGCACGCAGCACAATGTCGAGCATACCTTGGCACTGTAAGCACTCAGCTAGAGTTTGCTCCCATTCTACACTCTGTGTGTGTTCCTGGGTTATAGCAAGTGGCTTACCATCTTCCAATTATTTAGTTAAATAACCTTGACCAAAGTGCTTAACAGTTAGTACGTTAAGTAGCAGGACTCTTAACCAGGCAGTTCTTGTCTAGAGCCCTAGCTCTTAACCATTGTTTATCTACTGTTAGATAAACAATGTGGCATTGATAATTCCATAAAATCACCACACATTCCAGTTTATTACACTATTATGGTACGAATGTAATAACTATTACCACACTCATTTGAGAATATCATCTACAGTCAAATCGAGATGGCAATGTCAAGGAGTAAATACAAAAGGAAAATATAAAATGGAATAAGTGCAACAGAAAAGGGTGTAGGTGTGTAGTGGGTACTCTCATAAAAGCTAGGGACCTAGACTCAAGGTGGACAGGATGAGAGCCTGAGTCATCTAAGTCTGAAGAAAAGGGAAAGTGAAAAACTTAAGTCCCAAAATGTGAGAGGGATGAAGAAGCATCTTGTTCACAACCTTCATCTTAGTGATGCTGTTAAGTCAATAAAGGGAGTAGTGTAATAACTGTAATGTATAAAACTTTACAAGATATAATCATTCTTCTCAATTGCTACTAAACTGCTCTTTAATCAAAACAAATCTGGTATTCCTCTGCCAAAATCTTCTGATGGCTGCTCAGCACCCTCAAGATTCACCTTGATCCTGCCTTGTCTCTTGAAGTTCTCTCTCCTTCCTCACACAGACCACTTGATATGGTGGAGAGAACTTGAGTTTTAAAACCAGAAAGGTGCATATTTAAATTTCTTATTCCACTACTATAAACTTAATGATTTAAGGGAATATACTTAACTCTCTGACTCATATTCCTTCTGCAACTTGGGGATAATAATCCATTATCTTTAGGGTAATATTATTTGGATTAAATTTATATATATACATATATATATATCCTAATTTTTATATATATCCCATTTATATAGGATATGTATATCCTATATATATATATCCCATTAAGATATATATATGTCTCATATATACCCTATATATCCTATATATATCGTATACATATATAATGGGATATATATATCTTAATGCCCAGCATGCCACGGGCATCACAGGCATTCCATTTGCTTTAATTTCATTGTTTTATTTGTGCATATTTTCTATAACAGTACTAGTAAATGTTCCTAAGTTTCTTAATGTCTTTAGGCCCCATTTTTCTCATCTTCAAAATGAGTATGAGAATAAATACCTAGAAGAGTTTTTAGAAAAAATAAAATTATGAAAGCAAGACATATAGTAGCCACTCAATAAATGTCAGTTGTATTATTGTCACTGCTTCTGCTGTTAGCTCATGAACTCCTTGAGGACAGCAACTTTGTCTTATTTTTGGTTTTTATCCCCAATATCTCACATAAAAACTGCTTATGGAGTAGGTGCTCAACAAAATTCCAAAAGGTAAACAAAGAAGTTTTACCTGTTCTGTTGTTGAGGCAGGATTTCTTGGGACGCAGCAACAACACTCGACTTAATAGAAGTCCCAAATCTCATATTATGAGTCCTAATACAGATTTTAGAAACCAGCTTTATTAGTTAATGTAAATAACTACAATTGCTATAGAAGAAAAACTCCAACACCTCAGTAGTTCGATATAAAGAGTTTATTGCTTACTCATGGTACAATCTAAAGCAGGCTGAATTCTCAATGATTCGTAATGGAGATAAAGTTACCCAAACTGGGTAAGTTCCTCTCAAGTAGAATCAGTGTTATAAACGTATTTATATGTGTAATGTCCTTAATTACCACTACCCCTTTGTTCATAGTTATTAGCATAGTGCATTCATTGTCCTCCATAAGAATTCAGAAAATGTTTATTATTTACTAATGAAATTACACAATAAAGTTAGTCTATTTTTAGGGAGAAACCCTCTTATTAAAGAAAAGTTGGACATCATTAGTATTTGCTAGTGTTATCTAAATTACTTAACTTTGCCCTGACCAACGTGGCTCAGTTGTTTGAGCACAATCCCGGAAAGTGAAAGGTAGGCAATTTGATTCCTGGCCACAGTACTTGCCTGGGTTGTGGGTTCAGTCCCTGGTCGAGTTGCATACAAGAGGCAACCAATCAATGTTTCTCTCCCTTTCCTTCCCTCTCCCTTCTCCTCTCTCTAAAAATAAATAAATAAAATAAATAAATAAATAACTTTGCAGGAATATTGCTTAAATCATACCCACATTGAAAAATTGTACTAATTTTTAGCACTTCTATATTTAAAAAAAAATTCTCAGCTAGCTTAGTATGTGTATGATCAGGAGTGGTAAGTAGTCTTATATACACAGAGGTCTGAATCTTCCTTAATTCAATGTAGAGAATGTGCTGAATGATTTCTATTTGTAGGCACTAAGCTAAGTGCTTTGCATGAATTGACTCATTTAATCTTCTTAACAAACCTCATGAGAGAAGTCCTATTATTATTCCCTTTTACAGATGAAAGAACTGAGACATAGAGAAGTTTTAAAAAGTATCCAAGGACTCATAGCTGAGGAGTGCCGGCACTGGCAGGCAATCCAACCCATAGCCTGTGCTCTTAACCACCGCCTCCTCTACTGTTTCCATAACAGAGTATAGATTGAAGAAAAATAACATATTTTTGATTTCCAACTTTGTCTTTACAAAGTGGAAAGGACTGTGTAGGCTATCACATGGGCAAAAAGTCATCATAAACAATACAGGCACAATTGTCTTTTTTTAACTTTAAAGGAGTTAAAGCTTTAGTATAACCAAAAATGACAGCCTTTGAGTTATGAATTAGCTTGGGAGTTGCTTTCTTTCATGCCAAAAAGGCATTTGATTTGATGTGGCAAAATAATACAATCTAGTTTTAAAAGTAACATTTGAGCTGAACTCAAGATTTACTTTTTTAAAAACAATCTGTAATCTTCAGTTACCAATGGCTGATTTCCAGGTTCTATTTTGAAAGTGATAATTAGGCCTGGAAATTTTTTACTAACTTTGTTATGTAAATCACACCTTTGGGGGAAAACTTGGACAAAATGACACAATAGCTACAGAAAACCATTTTACCCTGAATGATTTTATTCATCTGTTCAATCAGATGAGATATGTGATAGGCTTTTTCTGTGCTCAATGATTCCTAGAGCATTTGAAAATCCAGTCCCCAATTTAAAAAAAGAACAGTCCTTGTTTTTGTTTATTCCAACTTCAGATTTAATCTTGAGTTTCTCGGATCTTGGGTCCCCACCCCTTGACTCATTACGGAATTTTGAACCACCAGAATCTCAAACATTTTTTTTTCCTTTTCATCAAATTTCCCCCTCAATTTGAATACCTCTCCACTGAAAAGAACATAAATAATTCTTCTGTTCATGTTTTTTTCATTCTTATTTCTACACTTTTTCAAACCCTTGAGACTGACAAAATTACATAACTCCTGAAGACTTTTCTTAGTCAAGGCAATTGCCAAATAAAGGTCTACAACCTGTATTGCACAGCCAATTGGAGACAGCTTCTCCAGGCCAAACAGAGAACTAATTCTATCTGCTCTTTTTACCACCATGCAGCTTCACAGTAGAAGGCAATGTGAAAATGGTCCACCAAATAGTATTGAGCACTCTATACTGGCTCCTTGAGAAGCAGTGTCTAGTTTTGATGGGAAAGTCTAATTCCAATGATAAACTCAAGACATCTGCAGAACTAAATATATCTCTAAATACAGCACAGCTTGAAAAACAGATCAGATCTGGTTTCAAAACACTATGTCTTTAACCCTTTTCAAGATGTGGAATTCCTTGAAATGATTATCCTCAAAGTTAAAGAGAAAAAGTCACAGAAAATCATTTTGTATCCAACTATTGGCTTGTACCTCAATGACATTCCCACAGTGGTGGCATTTTACCTTAAATTCCTGTATGGCATTGGGTAGCTTCCTGACTACAGAAGCCAAAAACGAAAGCAAAATGGATATAATTCACCCATTCATATATCAGGTCAGAATAGAGAGGCTGACTCATCATAGTCCTTTCTACCATCAACTTGTTCATTTGTTATTATGAGCTATTCAGTTGCTGTTTTCCTTTCTTCATTCAGGGCAGAAACATAAGGTCTAGGCCAAAGAGAATGGAGTTCTTAGTGGCTCTTTTCTCTCTCACTCCCCCTCTCAACACAATAGCCAGTTGGCTTACATAGTCAGTTGGACACAAATGCCTTTGTCATCTCACCTCCTTGTGCCATCCAGCTTTAATCATTTGTCAATGTGCTTTTGTCTCTTTTCCACTGAGAAGATAGGTTTGCTGAACGCATATGCTCTTCTTGTTGCTAGATATGGCATTTACCACAGTGCTATTTAAGTTTATTGTATATTTAACAATTTATTTACTTTAGGAAAGTCAGTTTTCTTCTATTCATATTCTTCCCAAGGATGAAGATCCTACACGAATAAGGGAACTTCACTTTTTCAAACTCCAGATCCTAGTGTATCTAGTATGTTGTAAACATACTGACTCAAAGAAATCTTCCCTGATTTCATAACGATATTTCCCTTCTCTATGCCTTGCCAGTATTATTGGAGTATATATTTAATGCCTTATTTGATATTTCTTATCCCCAACTTGCCTATGAGTGGTTCCCAAACCTGTTGCATATCAGAAATGTTAGGGAAAACTCTACCCCCGCAGATTCTGATTTAGCAGTCCCTGAAACACCCAAGAAACTATGTTGTTTTTTTCTTATCCACACCCAAAAGGGATTGTTTTCATTGCACGGTCCATGTGAGCTAGATTAAATAGGCCACAGTATCTACAAAGATAAGGCCTAAAAGTATAATTATTAGGTTTTCTAGGGATTCTGAGGTGGACAGTTATTGACAGTAATAGAGAACCATTATTAGCAGCCCAAAGCAGTAATGGGGGATGTGTAAAGTAGAGACGGGGGTGCAGAGAAGACTGGTGTAGCTGGAGCATAGAGGTAGGGACTAAATGTTAGGCTGTGACAAATGAATAAGGGCTCCTACATGCTATATTAAAGAATGTGGATTTATTTTGGAAATAATGAAATGCTACCAGAGCTTCTTAGAAAAGGTGTGTCATTATTCAGCCACAATTTTAAAAATATAATTCTGAAAGTATTAAAAGGATAGACTTAAGGGGGAGAGGCTAGAGCCAGATAAAACCATTAATGGGCCAGAAATACACTGAGGAGGTCGTGATTAATGAAGAAATGGATGTATTGAGACAATAAAGAAAAATTAACAGGTATTAGAGTGGAGATGGAGGGAGAGGTTGAAAACTGACTTACAAGTGTCATGCTGAATTATAGGAAGACTTGTGATCCTATTAATTGAGAAAAAGGTCTAGATTTTGAGACAAAGATAATGACTACAGTCATGTATTTCTTACTTGAAAATCAGACTCAACTTGATTTTGGAAAGATGCTAAGTAACCAGTCAGAAATTTAGGTCTGGAATTCAGAAAAGAAATCAAACTGAAGAAGTAGAGTCATCCACATAGATGTATTACTTAAAATAATACAATAGACTACGTCTCAGAAAATCTACATATACAGAGAATGTGGGGGTTGGGTTTTGTAGGAGGCTTAAATTTGAGAGTAGGTTGACTAAATACTCCATTGAATGTATGAGCTCAGAGGGAGTGTGAAAAGGAATAAATCGGGAAGGAGTAAAAGGATCATCTAACAGCATCAATGACTCTATCAGTCAGATTGTGCTAACTGCTGTAACAAACAGCCTCCAAATCTCAGTGGTTGTTGTCTCTTCCATCTGGGAGCTTCTTCCTTGTCCAACATCTTCTTTGGCTATGTCTGGAATGACAGAATTAATTAAGAGAATTAAATTCCTTTCTTGCAGACTGCACAGTTTCTATTACCCACTTTTTGGTTACAGATACTTGGGACTCCAAGAGTTGTCCTACTGCTTGAATAGTCAAGCTTCTTTTCTTCTTCTTCTTCTTCTTCTTCTTCTTCTTCTAAAGCTGAGACTGGGAGGAAAGACAGATGAAGAGAAATATAAGGAAGAGAAGTTAACTTGTTCTCACAAGTGTTCGGGCATGTGCCACTTACAAGGCATGGGTATGTGGGTGGGTGGGTGGGTGGTGGGCTGCTGGGCTCTCCTCCTCCCCAGCCCTCTCCACTTGCTTTCTCACTAACTCCAGGCCCCTGCCCTGGTGGGCACAGGGCAGGTGGACATATGTGAACCACCTTGTCTGTTTAAACCACCCAGAGCTGGCAGAAAATTCAACATCTTAGTTGGGTCCAACATTTCCTTTCAACATCAAAAACAAACATTTTGCTTATAATTCATTAAAATCTTATGGGGACCTCCATCGTATATGCAGTCTGTCATTGACCAAAATGTTGTTAGGCTGTGCACAAATGTATATACTATGCTTTGTCTATACATATGTACCTATGACAAAGTCTAATTCACAAATTAGGCACAGTAAGAGATTACTAACTATAACTAATGATAAAATAGAATAATTGTGACAACATACTGTAATGAAAGTTACATGAATGTGGTCTCTCTCTGTCTCTCAAAGTATCTTACTTACTATGCTGTACTCACCTTTTCACTTAAAGGACCCACTTTACAGCCTTTCTTTGGCATATTTGACTTGGCAGCATCAATACTCTTGTAAATTATTATTGTTCAGTAAAATAAGGGTTATTTGAACACAAGCACTACAATACACTGACAGTTGATCTAATAACCAAAAGGGTGACTAAACGAGTACCAGGCAGGGAAGGTATACAGCGTAGAGATGTTGGACATAGGAATAAGTAATGTCCCAAGCAAGACAGAACCAGACTCATGAGATTTCATCATGCTACTCAAAAATGGTGTGAAATTTAAAACTTATGAATTATTGAACTTCCAGCCAAGATGGAGGCATAGGTAGATATACTTTGCCTCCTTGCAAAACCAAAAGAGGACAACAACAAATTTAAAAACAAAAAATGACCATAACTGCCAGAAAATTGAATTGTTTGGAAGTCCAACAACTAAGGAGTTAAAGCAGGACCATTCATCCAGACCGGTAGGAGGGGCGAAGATGGGCAGCCAAGGTGGAGAGGACTCATCACAAGGCGGCAGCTGGAGGACCAGGGCAGGCAAGGTGGTGACAGGCAGAGCAGGCCATTCCACATTTGTGTGCAGATAAACCAAGCGGAACAACTGGGGTGCAAGACAGACCATACAACCCAGGGTTCCAGTGCAGGGAAATAAAGCCTCAAAACTTCTGACTGTAAAAACCTTTGGGGTTTGTGGGGGGTAAGGCAGGAGAAACTCCCAGCCTCACAAGAGAGTTCTTTGGAGAGACCCACAGGATCTTAGAATGTACACAAACCCACCCACCTGGAAATCAGCAACAGAGGGGCCCAATTTGATTGTGGGCAGCAGAAGAAGTGACTGAAAGTCTGTGGAGAGCCAAACAAGCGGCACTGTTTCCTCTCGGACCCTTCCCCCACATACAGTGCCACAACAGTGAAGTGGGTTGCTCCGCCCTGACAAATACCTAAGGCTCCAGCCCTTACTACCTAATAAAGTGCTCTGAGACAACCAAAATATGTCCCAAATGAAAGAACAGATCAAAGCTCCAGAAAAAATACACCTATGCAATGAAGAGATAGCCTGGCAATCACAGTTAAAAACACTGGTAACCAAGATGCTCACAGAAATAGTTGGGTATGGTCACAAAATAGAGGAAAATTGAAGGCGATGAAAAGTGAAATAAGGGAAAATGTACAGGGAACCAACTGTGAAGGGAAGGAAACTAGGATTCAAATCAGTGATTTGGAACAAAAGGAAGAAACAAACATTCAACCGCAGCAGAATGAAGAAACAGGAATTCAAAACAATGAGAAAAGGCTTAGGAATCTCTGGGACAACTTTAAGTGTTACAACATCCAAAGCATAGGGGTGCCAGAAGGAGAAAAGGAAGAGCAAGAAATGGTAAACTTATTTGAAAACATAATGAAGGAGGACTTCCCTAAACTGGCAAAGGAAAGGGACTTCCAGGAAGCCCAGAGAGTCCCAAAGAAGTTGGACCCAAGGAGGCACACATCAAGGTACATCATAATTATATTACCCAAGATTAAAGATAAGAATAGAATCTTAAAAGCAGCAAGAAGAAAGGAGACAATTATCTACAAGGGAGTTGCCATAAGACTATCAGCTGATTTCTCAAAATAAACCTTGCAGTCAAGAAGGGGCTGAAAAGAAGTATTGAATGTCATGAAAGGCAAGGACCTACAGCCAAGATTACTCTATCCAGGAAAACTATCATTTAGAATGGAAGGACAGATAAAGTGTTTCCCAGATAAGTTCAAGTTAAAGGAGTTCATCATCACCAAGCCCTTATTATATGAAATGTTAAAGGAACTTATCTAAGAAAAAGAAGATCAAAAATATGAACAGTAAAATGAGAACAAACTCACAACTACCACCAATTGAACCTAAAAATAAAAATGAACTAAACAAACAACTAGAACAAGAACAGATTCTCAGAAATAGAGATCACATGGAGGGTTATCAACAGGGAAGGGTGGGGGAAGAATGTAGTGTAGGTACAGGGAATAAGAAGCATAAATGGTAGGTACAAAATAAACAGGGGGAGGTTAAGAACAGTATTGGAAATAGAGAAGCCAAAGAACTTATATGTATGACCCATGGATATGAACTAAGGTGGAGGAATGATGGTGGGGAGTGGTACAGGGCAGAGGGGAATAAAGGGGAGAAAAAATGGGACAACTGTAATAGCACAATTAGTTAAATATATTTTTAAAATTTATAAATTGTTTATTTCTGGAATTTTCCATTTAATGTTTTCAAACCATTTGAGTGCAGGTAACAAACTGCAGAAAGCACAACTGCAGATCAGGACTACTGCAATTTCAATAGAGAGTTAGGAAGAAAACAGAGAAGAGATTCCTTCTTCATTTACATATTGCTCTGCTGTTCATAAAATATAATTTTCTCAGTTATTTCTCAATTCATCTGGTCCTCAAAATAGCCCACTCAAGTATCCAATGAACAAATATTTGTTGAGCCTCTCCCTTCAGAATTCCCCAATCCATTAAATGTGTAAGTGGATAGAAGCCACTTACTTGTGGCTCCTCTTTGCTTGTCTAAATCCTACCAATTCCTCAGGTCTTTTACGTGACCTCCCTCATAACTTTCCCTGCATATTTCAGCCCATCTCAAGCCTCCCCTAGTTGGACTCTATTTGTAATATTATTTTGGCATACTATCCTTAGGCTTACCTTCTATACTTTTTAAATGTTCTATAGACTTAGATTAAGCATATTTTTATATTTCTTAACTTCTGGGCCTTTCAAAATTCATTTTGTGGTTAGAATAAATTTGCATGAATTGCCTGCTCATTTACTTCTTACAAAGTCATAAGTTGGCAGATCTTTTTTCAGTGTGGTGTCTAGATATGGTCTTCTCTGGTCAAAAATGTAAAATAGATGACCTTGTGTAGCCTTTCAAGTCTTTTCTGCACTTTTTATTAACGACCCTTACAGCGTCTTCCTCTCCTTCTCAGGGTAGAAGGCCTGCTTGGCCTCATAGGTCTGCCTAAGAGGACTCTTGTGGCCATAAACATTCTCAGTTTTCCTCATTTCTTTCCAACAAAATGTACCTGCCCTCTCCCACTCCCAGGTGTCCAAACTTAATCAGATAAACAAATTTACATAAGACACAGATGCTGATCACAGCAGCAGCTTTCTGGTTGCAATTTCATGACATCCAGGATTGGCTGTGCAAAGTGCACTCATTGAGGTACGTCTGGAAGTGGGAGGGCAGGGTGTGGAGAACTTTGATGTCCTTCAAATGAGAAAGCCATATGCACATGAGCAAAACTCTAGTCCAGTAAAATATTAATTGAAGGAGAAAAAATGCTCCTTAAAATTGATTTGAGTACTAAAACATCTTAAAGCATGAAATCTATAGAAATATCTTTTACAGTTGACATACACTATTATATTAGTGTCAGGTGTTCAACATAATAATTATATATATAATTTATAAGGCAATCACCCCAATAAGTCCAGTACCCACTCTGACACCATACATAGTTATTTCAATATTATTGACTATATTGATTATGCTGTACTTTATATCCCCATGATATTTTCATAACTGACAATTTGTGCTTCTTAATCCCTTTCACCCTTTTTTTGCCCATCTTCCCAAACCCCTTCCCATCTGCCAACCATCAATTTGTTCTCTATCTATGAGGCTGTTTCTGTTTTGTTTGTTCATTTATTTTGTTTTTTAAATTCCACATATAAGTGAAATTATATAGTAATTGTCTTTATGGAAATAATTTTAGTACTGAGGTCTTGTATCTCCATTGTACTTGTCTACATTACTACTTTATGGCTATAAAGCACAATTATAAAGCCAGCCAGCTATTTAATACAAAAGTTTATTCTAGTAACAACAACACCACCAACAAAGGAACTGTTTTCTGACTTAGCATTTAATAAGGGAGACAATAACAAGCCATTCTTTAAAGGACAATTTTCAGTTTAACAATAAATGAGCCTAGTAGAAAAATAATGAATAGTTGAAAGCATGAAAGGCATCTGCCTTCTCTGCAAGTCTGCCGGCTGGCAGAGCCACAGACATAGTGGTCCAAGCCCTAGAAGTAGTTACACAAGCACTGACTGCTTCTGAGAGCTGGAGATGGGCAGGTTGTATTTTTAGATTATGAGCCTCAGGGACCTGGAGACCATAACTTGTTGATTCTCTCAGCACACTCTTGCATAGTGCCGCATGTATGTTTGACACTCAAATGTCCTTTAATCCTGATATCAGAAATCCATCTGTCTTTGTTCATGAACCTCAAGAACAGAAAAGGAAATTTCACCTAGGCTCCATTGTTGCCATACCACTTAACGTCCAAAAGCTGCGAAGTCTTCCCCCACTTCCTCAAAAAACATTTTATTAAGCCAAATATGAGGAACCTAATCACTCACGTATTTTGTAGTGAGATGGAATAAAGTACTGCAGAATCGTGGGGAATAGTCATAAAACTGGTCATGGATGTGCGTACATGGATGCACACACCTTCCTAACTTTAATAAGTCCTTATTCCTGAAAATAAAGAAAATTAATCATGGATTCCTCCCTTTGAACTACCAATGGAGATATAAATGCATTTATGTAGAGTACTTAGGTTGAGCATCATAATCGCCAACTTCCATTATGAAAGGGGTCAATTCAAAGAGAGAAGAAAAAGATGAAAACTGGCAGCATTCTCTCCCCCATACTGTATTAATTTACTACAAATATACAGTACATCGAGATTCTTACATTTTTATTTAATTTTAAGTAAAAATAATGTAAGCCCTTCATTATAAAACATCAAAATGGAAAAAAGCAGAGTTAACCTATTTATCTATGTGTGTATGTATTAATTTATTTACAGAACATGCCTACCCATTTATAGGTATTTAAAAGTATATCAAATGTAAAATGTTAATTACAGAAGTACAGTAGCATACTGACTACCTGCAAAGTTTCTTAGCTCTCTTTTCCTCTAGCACACAAAAATATAGAAAACTACTCTTTGCTTTTTTTCCTTTGATTTCCATATTACAATAACAACTTTACCACCAACTGAATTAACATTAACATGTTTGTGAATCTTACAAGCAAAACCCTGTAGTCTGCTTTTTAAAAAAAAGTCTGCTTAATAGTCTTTTGGTTGTTAAAATTCTTTTCATCATCTTTGCAGTATACAAAAATAGGCAATCTCAAATCTTATTATAAATGACAAAAAATACTTTTAAAAGAAAAAACTACGTTCAATGATCCTTTTTCAATTCATTACAATAGAACACCTCTGAAACGCCAATGACAACGCTTTTACACAATTTCTCATCAGCACTTTCATCTGTCCTGTCTCTCTCCTTTCTAGCTTCAAATGTGCTAAAGAAAGATGCAAAATCACAGAGAAGCACACCTTTATGCTTTTCCAAGAAGAAGAATGTGGCTCCATCTCCGAATGGGAGCTGACTAGTCAGTCAGCTTTGCCTTCCTCGAGCTCTCTGCTCTGCCCTGGACTATTCACCCACGAGTAGAAGTGGTGAAACAGGTAGGGGGCTGTCACAGGCCCACCGACCCTCCTCAAGACTGAGTCAAAGGCATCTGTTTGTGGCCCCACACGTGTATGAGGGCAGGAGAAAGGAGGAAATACGAAGAAGGGACTTCCCCACCCCCCGCTACTGGAACACTTAAAGTTGCCCTGGGCCCACCCCCTTCAACAACTGCCTGCAGAGCTCGGTGCAAAAACATTAAGCCCCAGAGAGTGGCTTTTCTAATGCTTCAAATAGACAACCCACATCCTCACAAGGAAAATAAATTCCTGTTTATTGAAAAAAATGTCTTACGTGCTTGGAACAAAAACACTCCTCTACACAGTATCATGTAGTGGAAAACAAAAGGAACAAAGGATGTTTTAGTAACTGGATCTTGTGTTAAATAAATGAAGCATGAAGTTTACATATTTACGTGGGTGTAATGATGTAATCCAATCTTAGAAAACTCATACATTTATGAGTTGGGATATAAACATTCCTGAGTACTGAGATTAACACATTTTTATAAAACTATATATATATTGTTGATAAAGAAAAATATTGCCACTTTTATGAAAATAATAAAGACAAAGACCAGTTATTCATATATTTTGCTCAATTATTCTCTGTTAGGTTAAAATTGAATTACTGGGGTTTTTTTTTCCTTCCAATTTAAAATGATCCAATACTCCAAGCACTCCTAACATAGGCTGAATCCTGTTTTCCTATTTTTATTTTTTCTAGTTCACCTAAAATTTTCTCTATTATTTTGGTCATATTATAAATCACTGCCAATCTTCTTTAAACTTCTCTTCCCCCAGTCCCTAAAAGATTTGATGCTACCTTGTTCAAGAGGTTTGTGTCTGAAGCTTACCTCCCAGCTGCCTTGGGAAAATTATTCAGCCTGCACGACAACTGTACTATTAGCTTCACATTAGCAGCAGGGAAGGGTTGGGGGGGGGCAGTGCAGGCATGCGTGTAAGCATTAAAAATCACCAGTATAAAACCTAGCTTGAGGCACATACAGACCAGGTATTGCATGTTAGAGGTGCTACATTTAGGCCTCTTCTTCTAGGTAACTTCAACAAACTGAATTCCTATCCTTTTCTTAATACTATTAAACCCCTATGTGGAAAGATTATGGTCCTAACATTCTTTGTGTCCCTCTTTGCATTCCCAGTGGTCTGACTCAATGCTGTATACATAAAGCTAATATTTATTGAGCACTTACTATATGCCAAGCACTGTTCTATGCACTTAATGTAAATTATTGCATTTAATCATTTCAACAGTACTATGAAGTAGTGTGAATTTTGTCCCCATTTTACAGATGACAGAACTAAGGCATAGATATGTTCAGTAACTTGCCAAAGAACAATTCACATTTGTAAGTAGGAGCAGAGCCAGAATTTGAAGCCAGAGAATGCACTCCTGACTACTGAGCAATACTTCCTCCCGCACCACAGATGCTTACTCAAATTTTAGTATTAGAATAGAGGATTTTAGCAAGCAGGGTCATGAAAATGTAGGAAAGCAGTTGAAAGGCCAATTTTTCAAGTAGAAAGGGGAGTATCCTTGATAACTCAGAAGCTCTGCCTTTTATCTTAAGTCCAGCCACTGAGCAGTGGTGTCTTTCAGACCAGCCTGTGATGTGGACGCTGCTCGAGCCCAAGTAAGAGCAGTAACTTTCCACATACCTCCGTTGTCAGTCTCTCCCGACCATCGTTCTGTGCTTTCCTTGTCAATTACAGTAAGGGTTCTGATGTGGACCTAGTTCTATGCTTTCCAAGTCCTGTTTTATGGTTTCCAAATTGATTCTATTACTGGCTCTGATATAGACCAAATCAAAATAATTTAGTAAAATCACTTGTCTCCCTTATTTGTCTCAAAATCTAAGCACACTGAGGTAAAAATTGTATCTTTCTACTTTTTTTCTTCTGTTACATTTTAAGTAGTATACTCTCAACAAATGTTGCATTAGCCTTGTCAGGCTTGGCTACTCTTTGGGGCACAGGGTAGGGTGATCCTGTTTCACAAAATATTCTGTGAAGAAGCAGGATAGGCACACACAAAATTATGCATACATAGGCGATTTTCCTTTGAGTCTATATTGTTAGTTATGTGTTTAGCTATGAGAAATAGAAAGACTAACTAAATGGCTCAAATCAGTAAAGAGTTTCTTCTACATAACAAGATCAAAGGTAGCAGTTGCCAGGATTATTTGGCTATTCAAGCATGTGCTGAGGCTCTGGCCGGGAGGCTTGGTTGGAGCATCCTCCCAGTGATCCCCAGTCAGGGCAAATGCCAAGGTTGAGGGTTCAATCCCAGCCGGGGTGTGTACAGGAGGCAACTGATCAATGTTTCTCTCCCCCCCACCCAGCCCTCTCTCTGTCTCTTTCTCTGTCTGTCTGTTTCTCTCTCAAGGCAATAAATATATCCTCAGATGAAAATTTTTTAAAAAGAAAAAAAGAATATGCTGAGGTTCAGACTCTTTCTATTCTTTCCCTTCACCACGCTCAATGTACTTTTCTTCAACATGATTTTCATCTTACTCTGAAAGATGGCTCTGGACATCACACCCATACTCAGAGGGAAAACGAGAAGGGACAACACCAACCAGCCCTTGCACTAGGAAAGCAACACTTTACCCGAAGCCCCAACTCCCGCCCCAGGTAGGCTTTTCCTTACATTTCATTGGTTGTTATATTATCACATGGTCACTCACCTGCAAGGAAACTGGGGAAGTAAATTGGCGTTTCCTGCCTCTTTAGTGAAAGGAGACAAGAGGGAAGGCAGGTAGAAATTGCTAATGTGTGGGGCGAGGTGGGCGCTTAAAGTGCTGGGGGGGACCACTCTACGGAGTTAATGGTTGTCTGGCCACTATGCTGTGCATCTGCAGCTAGTACAGAATGGTACTGAAGGTGAACTGTAACTTTTAAAAAATGTGCTGTGGGTCAGCCAACCAACAGTAGAAAGAAAACAATCCACCCCCGATTGTTTTCTTTCCGTATTCTTTGCCCCCATGAAAGCATTACTTCCAGGAAACTCATATACAGGTTCTCTTTCCGCCATCTTACCAGTCTGCATACCAACACTACGTGTAAGGAAAGAATATAGAACTTACGGTGAGTCCTGAATGACAATGACAACTCCAGTATTTACGAGTTAAAAGAAATCTGTCTGAAGCTGGACTCTGGCAGTTAGCGCTCACCGCACGCACTAGGGACCGTGGGGGAGGATAATCCTTTGTTCTGCATGACTGACTGTGCGTGCAGGACAATTACCAGCACGTCTGGCCCCTGCTCCAATAGTTGGTGTGATACGAAATGTCTCTCACTTCTAAGTGCCCCATAAAGAACCCTCCGCTGAGAACCACTGAGCTAAAAGAATGGAGCTCCTAAGTGTAATGTCAGAAACCAACAGGTAGGGACTGAGTAAGAAATTGAATTGGGAAATAGTGGAAAGGAAGTTTGATGGGTCAATGAGGCCCTCTCAGAACCCCTGAGAAGTTAATGCCATCTGAAAAAGAGAAAAGCCTAAATATTCTTTGCTGTCTGCCATTAGCTCTTAAGAAAGGTCAGGGGGTCCTTGTCTGACCAGCATCACTGCATTGCACAGTCCATCAAAGGCCATAACTGGAATGAGAACAGGGTCATGAAGTCAGTTTGGCATTCAGGTTAGAGAATGGCTGAAGAAGCAGACATTTCTGTACACCACAAACACATTTGTTCATGGAAGCTGGTTTTCAAAAACAGTTTATTGCTATATCATCCATATTCCATACAGTTCACCCATTTAACATATACAATAACAATTTTGTTTTCAAAGTGGACTTTACTTGTTTCTGGGGAACAGAAGTGTTGGGCTAGTTAGTGTCTTGGGGCCTTTGCAGGTCAGGGATTCTCCAGTTTGTTGTGCTCTCCCGGTTGCTCTGTGTATGAGGGGATGAAGGGGTGTGGAAAGGAGATAGCCTAGCTCTGCAGTCAGTGCTGTGGGCAAAGATTCTAACTGCTTCAACACCCTTGCACCAGGTACATGGGGAATGTGGTGTCACTGGGCGGTAATTGTAACAGCTGTAAGCTGCACTGTCCTGCAAAGAGCTCAAAGCTAACATTGCCTTATAGGAGTATTTATTTTCATGTCTGCATTAAGAAGGCAAGGGTTAGGTATAATTATCTTCACTTCATTAATAACAAAAGTGAAAGGCATTGGTTCAGGGTGGCTTAGTCAAAGTCCTTCCATTTATCACTGTGTTAACTGAGCTGTTTCCAGTGAGAGTGCTCTGCTTTTATCTATTCGGAGAATACAAGTTAATGGCAATTTTCTACAAAGTTGAAAAGCAAAAATTACAATAAGATACAATTCCTTTGTAAAATATTCTCAATATGTTCTTTCAGACTTGATCATTTGTTACTAACAATGAAGATGTAACACTTTTATCCACACAGCGCTTTTCAAATGTTAACCAATTAAACATCACAAGCACCCTGGGAATGAGAAAGAAAGTTATTGTATTAGATTTATATGCTTCCTGTAACATGTATATTAAATACTCTGAGTTCATTAAAATATTTGCAACACAGGTGAAGAAAATCTCATTTTAACTATTGATTTGTCTTCTTTACATAGTGAAAAAGAATTATTTAAAGTATTGATTAAATATTCTGAAATTTTTATTTAAATACAATAATATAGTACTTGAGGCTCTTAATGTATATTTGATGTACCATATTGTGATTTGAAAGCATAATAAAATAATATTAAATGAATTGGTTTAAATCAACCCTCTTTGGAGAGGGTTTAAAAAAATCATCAAAATTATTCACATTTATCAAGCCTTCTCTAGGTCAGACACAGTTCTAAATGGTTCACATTTAGCAACTCATTTAATCCTGGCAACAGCTCTATAATGAAGAATATACAATGATCCCCATTTCACAAATGAGGAAACTAATTGAAGAGAGGTTAGTAATGCAAACACAGATAGCAAGTAGAAAGCTTAGACAGGTAGCCAGAATTCATGCTCTTAAACTCTATAATATACCATTAAATTCACAACTGAGAGTAAATTTAAAAAAAATAATAAAACATTATAAGTTAAAGGTCCACTGACAATTATTAGGATACAATCTGTCGAGGCCCCTAGAAGCCTATGTTTTTAAGTATATTTTATTGATTGTGCTATACAGTTGTCCCATTTTTTTCTCCCCTTTATCCCCCTCTGCCCTACATCCCCTCCCACCAGCATGCCCCCCTCCCCAGTTCATGGCTTCTCCATTTCCTATGCTATTCTTAACCTCCTGATATCTATTTTGTACCTACCAATCATTCTTCTTATTCTCTGTACCTTTTCTCCCATTCTCCCCACTCCTTATCCCCTCTGATAACCCTCCGTGTGATCTCCATATCTATGATTCTGTTCTATTCTAGTTGTTTGCACAGTTTTTGCTTTTGCTTTTTGGGTTCAGTTGTTGATAGTTGCAAGTTTGTTATCATTTTACTGTTCATAGTTTTTGATAATCTTCTTTTCATAGCAAGTCCCTTTAACATTTCATATAATAAGAGCTTGGTGATGATGAATTCCTTTAACTTAACCTCATCTGGGAAGCACTTTATCTGCCCTTCCATTCTAAGTGATAGCTTTGCTGGACAGAATAATCTTGGCTGTTGGTCCTTGCCTTTCATGACTTTGAATACTTCTTTTCAGCCCCTTCTTGCCTGCGAGGTTTCTTTTGAGAAATCAGCTGACAGTCTTATGGGAACTCCTTTGTAGATAACTGTCTCCTCTTCTCTTGCTGCTTTTAAGATTCTCTCCTTATCTTTAATCTTGGGTAATGTAATTATGATGTGCCTTGGTGTGTTTCTTCTGGAATCCGACTTCTTTGGGACTTTCTGAGTGTCCTGGACTTGCATGTCTAGTTCCCCATCAGATTGGGGAAATTTTCCTTCATTATTTGTTCAAATAAGTTTTCAATTTCTTGCTCTTCCTCTTCTCCTTCTGGAACCCCTATGATTTGGATGTAAGAATGTTTAAAGTTGTCCCAGAGGTTACTCAGCCTCTCCTCATTTTTTTGAATTCTTGTTTCTTCATTCTCTTCCATTTGGATATTTATTTATTCCTTTTGTTCCAAATCGTTGATTTGAGTCCGGTTTCCTTCCCTTCACTGTTGGTTCCCTGTACATTTCCTTTATTTCACTTTGTATAGCCTTCATTTCTTCTTTCATTTTGTGACCAAATTCAATCATTTCTGTGAGCATCCTGATTACCAGTGTTTTGAACTGTGCATCTAACTGGTTGGCTATCTCCTCATTGCTTAATTCTTTTTCTGGAGTTTTGATCTGTTCTTTCCTTTGGGCCATATTTCTTTGTCTTGGCACACCTGTTACATTGTAAAGGGCAGAGCTTTAGGTATTCACCAGGGTGGGGCAACCCACATTGCTGTGTTGTGGCCCTGAATGTGGGGGAGGGGTCAGAGAGGGAACAATGCCGCTTGCTAGCTTGCTCGGCTCTCGCCCTACTTTTCATCATTCCCTCACTTCCCACAAGTGTATTGTGCCCTTTCAGGTGCTTATTCCCAGGTGAATGGGCTTTTGTACATTCTAGGATCTCATGAGCCTTTCCAACAAACTTTCCTCTGAGGCTGGGAGTTTCTCCCACCTCCACAGCCCTCACAGATTTTTACAGCCAGAGGTTTGAAGGCCTTAGTTTTCCACAGTGTTACCTTGGGTTGTGTGGTTTGTCTTGCTCCCCAGTTGTTCTTCCCTCCTGGCTTATCCACATGTGAATGTGGGACTGCCCAGTTTGCTAGCTGCTGCTTCGCTGGCCCAGCCTGCTAGCCACTGCCTTGTTGCAGTCCTTTCTGCCCCAACTGCCCATCTCTGCCCCTCCCACCTGTCTGAATGAATGTTTCTTCTTTAACTCCTTGATTGTTGGACTCCCATGCGGTTTGATTTTCTGGCAGTTCTGGTTGTTTTTGTTTTCAAATTGGATATTATCCTTTTGGTTGTGTGAGGAAGCAAAGCATATCTACCTGTGCCTCCATCTTGGCCAGAACTCCATTAACAGAAGTCTTAAATATACGTAATTGTGTCACCATTATAGGTTTGGAGAAAATAATGATAGATTTCATATTTTTAAGATGGATTGTAATGTTTGATAATTATTTTAAATGCACATATATTAAAAATATTCCCTAACACTAACTACAGTTAAATTTTTAATGTTTAATTTGTCAACTTGTCTGTTAATAAGTTCTAAAACAACTGTTAAACTTAACGATGAGTGGAAAAATGTACCGTATGTAAAATTTCTTCTTTAGATACATAAAGTACTTAAGGATGTGTGTGTGTGTATGAGATAGAAAGAAAGAGAGAGACAGAGAAAATAAGCTAAGAAAAGTTGAATAAAATCTTTATATTAGGAAGGAACCAAAAATCTACATGACCTATGTCCAAATATATTGTTTCAAACATAGGAATTTCCATGGGTATTTCATAAGCATTCCCCATGCACACAGTATCTATTGTGTTTCTGCTATGAATCTTTGGCAAAGAAGAAGAAAAAGGTTTTAAAATTTGTCTAGCATCTTCTTATCTATAATTGATTATATTAGTACAAATATGTTGAAAGAAAAGGAAATGTTCATTTACTATGATTGAATATACCAAAATACATGACTTAACAGCTAGGTTGAATCAAAGTATAATATCAACCTGAAATAATTTGTTTCATTTTATTGTGTATTAGATTTATACTTCAGTTCACATAATGACTTCGAGTATCTCTCCCATGAAAATATAGATACAACCTAAATTATGAATGTAAATTTTATTTCTATCACCAATATTATACAACAGTGGCTCCATTGTATCATCAGTATTTTAAAAGTCAACTTTAAGAAAGCTACAGAATTCTCAGCTCCTTGTTGAACCAAAACAGCAAATCCCCAAGGCTGTTTTCCACTTCTGTATCTTCCTTCTCTCACCACAAGGCCTCCTCCCCTTCCACCCATCCCCTGAAAGAATAAGGAGGCACAGCCCTAGGAAGCCATGTATAATCAGAGACATTAGAAAATAACTCAATTTTTAAGAAACAGCCTAATTATTATATCACTCATTAGGCAGATGTATGCATTATACCCTTTAGTTACTTTTTCCCTCCAGTTAACAATTCCATCACTTCATCTGTACTCCTGGATGTGTAAATATACTCTCATGAGAATAGCAACAAAATTAGGGGTGGAGCTTACCAATCAACCACGAGAATGATGTCTTGAAATTCTTATTAAATCAATGTTAGCTTTATTAGCCGTCTACTTTGAATAACTCATTTCCTTTGTATTGTCAAAAAGACAACTATTTTAAAGGTGTATGTCAAACTAGAAACAATAAAAGTTAGTAATGATTAGAGAGTGCATAGAAAATCATTAAGACATTTTAAACTTAACTTCAAGAGTGGAAAGTTTTTCTTCCACTTTTGTCTTTGTTTCTGAACTATTATTACTTCAGGAATGAGAAACCTTGTACCCGATATATGTGTTATGTAAGACTGATAGAGATAATGTCACTCACAGGCTCTTATAAGTCTCAAACAAAACTCTAACTTAGGATATAGAGCCTAACTATCAAACAATCTTCCAATTTAGGAGTCAATCATTTTGATAAAAGCACCAGATTTGGTGATGTTAAAATAAAGTTATGACCCAGAGATTCTACTTCTAGGAATATGCCTGAAGAAACCCAAA